>NC_137788.1:117368904-117898904 GCF_963383645.1 Muscardinus avellanarius
GCCTCCATCCTCACAGCTGGCTCCAGCCAACACGCCCCTGTTTCCATAGCAAAGAAATGCTCGGACTGTGGCCCCGGCTACCCGACGCCCCTAGAGGCCATGAAAGGTAACTGCCCCTGGCAGGGGTGGGGGACACCCAGGGCTGCCGGACCACTCCCCCCCATACACACACTGTCTGCCCTCCACCCCCCAGGACCCCGGGAGGAGATTGTCTACCTGCCCTGTATTTACCGAAACACCAGCACCGAGGCCCCGGATTACCTGGCCACCGTGGACGTTGACCCCAAGTCTCCCCAATACAGCCAGGTGAGGCCAGCCTGGGGCACCGGGTGCGCGCCCTGGCTCCCCCCTTCCTGGTCCTCCCTGGGCAGGGTGGTGCAAGCTGCGTCCAGCGGGCATCTCCTGAGCGCCCCGGACCCGCCTCCGCCCCAGGTCATCCACCGGCTGCCCATGCCCTACCTCAAGGACGAGCTGCACCACTCGGGCTGGAACACCTGCAGCAGCTGCTTCGGGGACAGCACCAAGTCGCGCACCAAGCTGGTGCTGCCCAGTCTCATCTCCTCCCGCATCTACGTGGTGGACGTGGGCTCCAATCCCCGCGCCCCAAGGCTGCACAAGGCACGTGCCCTGCCCTGGCGGGCTGGGAGACCCCAGCACCTGCCCCCCCAACCCCCCGCGGGGAGGCGCGCAGAGTGGTCGCCCCGGGCGGCACCGGGGACCTGGTTTTACTCTGAGAGAGGCAGGGAGCCTTCTTCCCCTTCCACATCCCGTTATGAATTCAGGGCTCCCCTGGGGTGGAGCCCCCAGTCTTTCAATACTTGGGTCAGTACCCTCTTGGCGCCAGGCATTCTGTGCTGGCTGCTGGTGACACAGAATTGATCCTGGAAACCCGGTGCCCAGGCACTCACCTCTAATCCCAGTGCTTGGGAGGCTGGGACCAGGTTTGAGGCCAGCCTCGGGAACCTACTGAGACTCTCAGCGATCTAGTGAAACCCTGTTTCCAAATAAAAAAAATATAAAATAGGCCTGGGAATGTAGCCCGGAGGTAGAAGGGCTTCCAGGAACCCCAGTACCACCAAAAATAAAAAAATAAAATAAAAATAAATTTAAAAAATAAAAAAATAAAAAGAGCTAGAACGGGGCGTGGTGGTGCACGCTTGTAATCCCAGTACTTGGGAGGCTGAGACAGGAGGATCCAGGTTCGCAAACAGCCTCAGCTACTTAGCAAGGCCCTTTACAACTCAGTGAGACCCTATTTCAAACTTAAGACTAAAAAACAGGGCTGGGGGTGTAGCGAGGAGGTAGAATGCCCCTGGGTTCCATCCCCAGTGCTGGGGGAAAAACAAAACAAAACAAAACAAAACAACAACAAAAACACCAAAAAACAAAAAACCCGTGGTGTAGCTTGGAGGTAGAATAATGCCCCTAGGCTCAAGCCCTAGTTAAAAAAAAAAAAAAAAAAAAAAAAAAAAGTAGACAGGGGAGGCCATGGTTTCTGCAGGTTCCCTGACTTTTCCCATGATGCTCTCCGTAGAAGTTACCAGAATGAATCATTGCCATATCCCCACAGGGCGAGCTGGGACAATGATTTGAAGGAGAGAACAGTGTCAACCGCTAAAGCAGGGTTGGGGGTGTAGGGTCAGGGAGTGGGGACCCCCATACCCTGCAAATTCTGATGCGGCTCCCCACCCTGCTCAGGTCGTGGAGCCCCAGGAGGTCCAGGCCAAGTGCAACCTGAGCTACCTGCACACCAGCCACTGCCTGGCCAGCGGGGAGGTCATGATCAGCGCGCTGGGGGACCCCAAGGGCAACGCCAAAGGTACCTGCTGGCACTGTGTGCTCAGGGAAGCCCTGCAGCAGCGGGCACGGGGGCATGCCTGCACCCCCAGTACATGCGAGGCTGAGACAGGAGGATCGCAGGCTTCAGGCCAGCCTCAGCAACGTAGCAAGGTCCTGTTTCAAAATAAAATAGAAGTCGGGCGTGGTGGCACGTGCTTGTAATCCCTGCGCTTGGGAGGCTGAGACAGGAGGATCGTGCAGGTTAGAAGCCAGCCTCCACTGGCTTAAGAGACCCTGTTTCCAAATAAAAAATATAAAATAGGTCTGGGAGTATAGTGGTACTAGGGTTCCTGGAAACACTTCTACCTCTGGGCTACACTTCCAGACATATATATATATATATATATTTTTTTTTTTTTGAAACAGGGTCTCTTAAACCAGCACGGCTGGCTTCGAACTTACACAATCCTCCTGTCTCCAGCTCCCAAGCGCAGGGATAAAAGCGTGTGCCACCGCAACAGCAATAGGCCTTTTTTAAAATTTTTTAAATAAAAAAAAATTTTTGCGGGTCTGGGGATGGAACCCAGGGGCATTTGACCTCCGAGCTACACCCCCTGCCCCATTTTTTGTTCTTTATTTTGAAACAGGGTCTCACTGAGTTGCAGAGGGCCTCACTAAGTATCTGAGGCTGGCCGTGAACCATGATCACCCTGTCTCAGCCTCCCGAATGCTGGGATTACAAACATGCACCACCACGCCCAGCTGAAATAGACCTTTTTTTTTTTTTTTTTTTTTTTTTTTTTTGGTGGTACTGGGGTTCCTGGAAGCCCTTCTACCTCCGGGCTACACTCCCAGACCTATTTTTACATTTTTATTTGGAAACAGGGTCTCCTAAGCCAGCACGGCTGGCTTTGAACCTGCGCGATCCTCCTGTCTCTGCCTCCCAAGCGCGGGGATTACAAGCGTGCGCCACCGCGCCCGACAAAATAGACCTTTTGAACACCTGCATTTAAGGCACTGTGGAGGTTGGGAGGCTCTGGGGGTGTAGCTCAGAGGTAGAATACCGCTGGGTTCAATCTTCAGTACCACATACACCAAAAAATAAAAATTAAAAAAATCCAGCAATCTGCCTTTTGGGTTTAGCAGAGGCAATTTGCGTAGGGCGCCTCCGCGCTTCTGACACCCTTCCTCCTTTCCCCCAAGGGGGATTTGTGCTGCTGGACGGGGAGACCTTTGAGGTAAAGGGAACCTGGGAGCAGCCTGGGGGTGCTGCCCCGATGGGCTATGACTTCTGGTACCAACCCCGGCACAACGTCATGATCAGCACCGAATGGGCAGCTCCGAATGTCATGATAGACGGCTTCAACCCTGCTGACGTGGATGCGGGTGAGAACCCTCCCCGGAGGGGCGTCGGGGGCCTCGAGGGCCTCGAGCCCCAAGCCCTCTCCAAGGCTGAGGCCTCCTTTATCTCCTCATGTGGAGCTCAGTCCACCACAGACGCTTTGTATAGGGTGTGCCGAGTGCTTGAGCTGCCACGGCATCTTCTGGTCCCTGCAACCCGATTTCCAGCTTTCGGCCCTAGCCCCTGCCCCCCATCCTGAGCCCATCGCGGCCCACCCCTGCCCCAGGTCTGTACGGGAGCCACCTACACGTGTGGGACTGGCAGCGCCATGAGATCATCCAGACCCTACCTCTGAAAGACGGGCTCATTCCCCTGGAGATCCGCTTCCTGCACAACCCAGATGCTGCCCAGGGCTTTGTGGGCTGCACCCTCAGCTCCAGCATCCAGCGCTTCTACAAGAACGAGGTATCCCGGGCCTCCGGCTCCCCCTCCCAGGCTCTCCTTAGCACCTCGGCTGGGGCGTCAGTGACCGGGCCCTGGAGTTCCAGCAGCCCAGGCTCCTCCAGGAACAAAACCGAGACTGCACCCTCGGCCTTTTTTCACTCAGTGCCAGGCTAATTTATAAAGAATAGAGGTTAGCTGGTGACTAACGCTCGTAATCCCAGCATTCGGGAGGCTGAGACAGGTGGATCGCAGTTTGCTGACAGCCTCAGCTACTTAGTGAGGCCCTTTGCAACTCAGTGAAACCTTGTTTCAAAATAAAGAATACAAAATCGGGCTGGGGGTATAGCTTAGAGGTAGAATGCCCCTGGGTTTTACCTCTAGTACCGCAAAAAAATAAAATAAAATAAATAGAGGTTTAGTCTATAATCCCAGCATTTAGGAGACGGAGACAGGAGGATCACCTTAGCAAGACCCTCAGAAACTTAGTGAGATCCTGTTTCAAAATAAAAAAGGACTGGGGGTGTAGCTCAGAGGTTGAATACCCCTGGAATCGATCCCCAGGATTAAAAAAAAAAAAAAAAAAAAAAAAGCCCGGCATGGTGGCGCACGCTTGTAATCCCCGCGCTTGGGAGGCCGAGACAGGAGGATCGCGCAGGTTCGAAACAAGCCTCGCTGGCTTAAGTGACCCTGTTTCCAAATAAAAATATAAAAAAATATTGTATTCTTTATTTTGAAACAGGGTCTCACTGAGTTGCAAAGGGCCTCACTAAGTAGCTAAGGCTGTCCGCGAACCGCAATCCTGTCTCTGGGAGTGTAGCCCAGAGGTAGAAGGGTTTCCAGGAACCCCAGTACCACAAAAAAAAAAAAAAAAAAAAAAGCTACTTATTGCTGGGCCTAGTGGTGCACAACTTTAATTCCAGCTACTTGGGACACTGAGACAGGAGGATGGCTGGTTTGAGGCCAGCCTAGACAACACCCTGTCTCAAAATAAAAACAAGAAGGCTGAGGCTGTATCTCAGTGGTGTGTGCCCCTGGCTTCAATCCCCACAAAAACAAAACAGCAAAACACTATTTAGTGAGCTTCGATGCCCGGCACTGTATGGGCACTGGGATTACAGTGGTGAGACTGCCTGAGGAGGCTTTCATGGAAGCAGATCCTGGCTGTAGGAAGATCCCATATCTAGTTCATGGTACTGCCCACCTGCAAGCTCAGTACTTAGGAGGCTGAGACAGGAGGATCACAGGTTGGAGGTCAGTGTCAGCAACCACGTGAGAGCCTCGGCAACTTGTTGAAATCCTGTTTCAATCAAAAATATGGCGAAGGGTGATGGTGCATGCTTGTAATCCCAGTACTAGGGAGGTTGAGACAGGAGGATTGCAAATTTGAGGGCAGCCTCAGCAAGTAGTGAGACTCTCACCAAAGAGGGATGACGATGTTTGAAAACAAAAAATAAAAAGGATTGGGGGGGGGGTAGCTCAGAGGTAGAATACCCCCTGGGTTCAATCCCCAGTACCGCAAAAAAGGGGGCCTGGGAGTGTGGCTCAGAGGTAGAACGCCCCTGGGCTCCATCCCCAGTACCCCACACAAACACACACTCGAGCCCTGTATCTGTTCCCCCAGCCCGGCCTCTGCCTCCTAACCTCTCGTCTGTCCCCCATCTAGGGAGGCACCTGGTCAGTGGAGAAGGTGATCCAGGTCCCGCCCAAGAAGGTGAAGGGCTGGCTCCTGCCTGAGATGCCCGGTGAGTGTCCAGGGGAGAGCCCGGTGGGGAGTGCGAGCCCCCGCGGGTGGGGCGAGAGCCCTGAAGCCTCCGACCCCCCCCCCCCCCAGGCATGATCACCGACATCCTGCTGTCCCTGGACGACCGCTTCCTCTACTTCAGCAACTGGCTGCACGGGGACCTGCGCCAGTACGACGTCTCGGACCCGCAGAGGCCCCGCCTCACCGGGCAGGTGCGGAGGGGGCGGGAGCGGGACGCGGGGCGCGGGGCAGCTGGGGAGGGCGGGGGCGGGCGGAGAAGGGCCCCCAGGCGGCGGAGCATGGCGCGGCCGGGGCTGGGGGCCAGGGCCGGCCGTGGGGCCGCGCCCGAAAGGAGTGGGGGGCCTGCCCAGGCGGGCTGCTGCTCCGCCGTGACCGCCCTCTCCCCGTTGCCCTCCTCGGCCCCCGCCCCCCGCGCCCAGATCTTCCTCGGGGGCAGCATCGTCCGGGGAGGCCCGGTGCAGGTGCTGGAGGACCGCGAGCTGCAGGGCCAGCCAGCGCCCCTGGTGGTCAAGGTGAGGACTGCGCCGGGCGCCGGCTGGGGAGAGCCGAGGGGGCGGGTGGCCCTCGCAGCCCCTCCCGGGCCCTGGCCGCTCCCTTGGGGTCTGATGCCCGTCTCCCCAGGGCAAACGGGTGGCCGGAGGCCCGCAGATGATCCAGCTCAGCCTGGACGGGAGGCGTCTCTACGTCACCACGTCGCTGTACAGTGCCTGGGACAAGCAGTTCTACCCCGACCTCATCAGGTGCGAGGCGGCTCCGTCCCCTCTCCCGGCGGGTCCGCGGCCGTCCCAGGCCCCACCTGCACCTGAGCACGTCTGCAGACGCGCACCAGACTCTTCTCCCTCCCCGGGAGCCCATCCCCAAAGCTCACAAAACCTCGGGGGAGGGCGGCCACATCTTCTTGGCCCCTCTTCTTACCCCTCCCCCATTTCCTCCAGGGAAGGCTCCGTGATGCTGCAGGTCGATGTGGACACGGTAAAGGGGGGGCTGAAGCTGAACCCCAACTTCCTGGTAGACTTTGGGAAGGAGCCCCTGGGCCCAGCCCTGGCCCACGAGCTCCGCTACCCCGGGGGCGACTGCAGCTCTGACATCTGGGTCTAAGGTCCGGGGCTGGGGTCCCGCCCCTCTGCGCTCCGCCCTCCTGTTGCACGGTCCATGGCCTTGCGAGGGCGTCCGTGTCCCCCATCACAGCCCCGCTGTCACTGTGGAAACGTGTTGTGTGCCGGCTCCTTCCCAGACCACTGTTGCTTTGTTGCTGTACTTTTTTTTTACACACGCTCTTGGAAGCACCAAGAAATAAACCAGCGGACCTGCTCTCAGATCCCCTTGTCTCTGGGGGCCATGTGACTCCTATTTCCTGATACTTTTCTGTTACACCGAAAAGGGCTGAGGAAACTGGCTTTGTAGTGCAGGCCTGTAATCCCAGTGTTCGGGAGGCTGAGACAGGAAGATCAGAGGTTCACTGGCAGCCTGGGCTACTTAGTGAGACCCTGTTTCAAAATAAAAACAAAATAGCCGGTCGTGGTGGTGCACGCTTGTAATCCCAGTCAGGAGGCTGAGAGGAGAGGATCACAGGTTCAACACCAGCCTCAGCTACTTAGTGAGACCCTCTGCAACTTAGTGACACCCTGTTTAAAAATAAAGAATAGGCCGGGCGTGGTGGCCCACGCTTGTAATCCCCGCGCTTGGGAGGCAGAGACAGGAGGATCGCGGAGGTTCGAAGCCAGCCGCGCGCGCTGGCTTAGGAGACCCTGTTTCCAAATAAAAATGTAAAAATAGGTCTGGGAGTGTAGCCCGGAGGTAGAAGGGCTTCCAGGAACCCCAGTACCACCTAAATAAATAAATAAAAAAAATAAAAATAAAGAATTAAGCCAGGCGTGGTGGCACACGCTTGTAATCCCTGCACCTGGGAGGCAGAGACAGGAGGATCGCGCTGGTTTGAAGCCAGCTGCGCTGGCTTAAGAGACCCTATTTCCGAATAAAAATATAAAATAGGTCTGGGAGTATAGGAGGTAGAAGGGTTTCCAGGAACCCCAGTACCACCAAAAGAAGAAGAAGAAGAAGAAGAAGAAGAAGAAGAAGAAGAAGAAGAAGAAGAAGAAGAAGAAGAAGAAGAAGAAGAATTAAAAAATAGGGCTGGAAGTGTAGGAAGTATAGCTCGGAGGTAGGATGCCCCTGGATTCAATTTTCAGCACCATAAAAAAAGAAAGAAAAATAAAATAAAATAAAAAGAGCTGGGGGGTAGCTGGACGTGGTGGTGCACACTGGTAATCCCTGCACTCAGGAAGCTGAAACAGGAGGATAGCAGTTCATGGACAGCCTCAGCTACTTAGTGAGGCCCTTTACAACTCAGTGAGACCCTGTTTCAAAATAAAGAATAAAAAATAGGGCTGGGAGTGTATCTCGGAAGTAGAATCTCCCTGGGTTCCATCCCCAGTACCACAAAAAAATAGGGCTGGGGTGTAGCTATAGACTGCCCCTAGGTTCCAGCTCCAATACTGCAAAAAAGGGGGGCCAGGGGTGTAGCTCAGACCCTGTGTTAAACTCCCAGTAACAAAAGATCAAATAATTTTTAAGTAAGGAAGCCGGCTGTGGTGGCACATACTTGTAATCCCAGTATTTGGGAGACTGAGACAGGAGGATGGCAGGTTCAAAGGCAGTCTCAGCAATTTAGCAAGACCCTGTTTCCAAATTTAAAAAATATATATTTTTTGATCTGGGGATGTATCTTAGAGGTAGAATGCTCCTGGATTCAATACCCAGTAAAACACACACACACACACACACACACACACACACACACAGAAGGGCTAAAGAGGACACCAGGGGACCAGGGGATGTGGCAATTCATTCACACTCGTGATTCCAATATTTACTGCTCATGATGACAAATCTCATGTTTGGGTAATTGCCAAAGGAGACCAGAGGGAAGAGAATTACAGAGTTTCTATGCTTTAAAAAAATCATGCCTAGCTGGGCGTGGTGGCGCGCGCTTATAATCCCAGCATTCTGGAAGCTGTAACAGGAGGATCTCAGTTCATGGACAGCCTCAGCTACTTTACTGAGGGCCCTCCGCAACTTAGTGAGACCTTGTTTTAAACTAAAGAATAAAAAATAGGAGCCGGACGTGGTGGCGCATGCTTGTAAACCCAATATTCGGGAGGCTGAGACAGGAGGATTGTTGCGGGAGGGAAGTGTGTGCGTGGTGTGTGTGTGTGGAGAAGTAATCTCCCACCACCACCACACAGACAGACAAACAGAAAAACCGTGGATTCCTGTCCTAAGCTAAGAATAAGTATTCATCGCTTGGACAGCTGCTGAAGATTTAAAGAAGTTTATTAAAAAGATAGAGATATAGGAATAGTTACAGCCCTGTGCCCGGCTCCGGCAGCAATTCGAATAAAAATGCCAAAGAACTCCAGTTTACTGAGTGTTTTTATCCCCGCCCAAGTCCAGCAGGTCCCTTTGATTTGGAGATAATGCTACCCCTTATCTCCAGCCCCGGCTCTGCTTCTGCTATCTCTCCAGCCAGATTTATGGCCTGAGCGGGGAGGCATCTCTGTCTCCAACACAGGCTTTTACCTTTTGTCCTATCCCCCAAAATGTGTGAAGTTGTTCTTAGGAATGCAAAGACACATTTTTCTTCTGGCTCCAGCCTTCCTTCCTTTACAAATGGAAATTACAAGTCTCTTCTACCTGTTACTTAACCCTGGCTTTCTTAGTAAAGAAGATATATGATAAAGTTGGAAATCTTTCCCAATACTGATACATTAATAAATTTTAAAACCTCTTCCCACTACCAGTACAAGGATCGCGGTTCGCGGACAGCCTCAGCTACTTAGTGAGGCCCTCTGCAACTCAGTGAGACCCGGTTTCAAAATAAAGAATAAAAAAATAGGGCAGGGGGTGTAGCTCGGTCAAATACCCCTGGGTTCCACACCCCAGACCAGAAAAAAAAAATAGGGCTGGGAGCTTATCTTGGAGATAGATTGCCCCTGAGTTCCACCCCCAGTACTACAAAACAAAACAAAAACAGAGCCGAGCGGGCGTGGTGGTGCACACTTGTAATCCCTGCATTTGGGAAGCTGAGACCAGAGGATCGCACAGTCTGAAGCCAGCCTCAGCTACTTAGTGAGACCTGCTTTCAAATAAAATAGAAAATAGGTCTGGGAGTATAGCCTGGAGGTAGAAAGCCCCTGGGTTCCAACCCAAGTACCACCCAAAACAATAATAATAATAATAATAATAATAATAACAACAATATTATTATTATTATTATTATTATTATTATTATTATTATTATTATTATTGGACCAGGGGTGTAGCTCAGAGGTACAATGCTCCTGGGATCCATCCCCAGTACTGAAAAAAAAGAAAAAATCATGCTTAAGCAAGGCCTGGTGATGCAAATTTGTAATCCCAGTATTTGGGAGGCCAGTCTCAACTACTTCGTGAGGCCCTTTTCAACTTAGTGACATTCTGCTTCAAAATAAAGAATAAAAAATAGGGCTGGTGGTATAGCCTAGAGGTAGAATGCCCAGTTCCTCAAAAACAAAAACAATAAAACAAAAAAATCACATTTACCTTCATTTTTATCCTGGTCTCATCTCTCTGTCTGACTCTACCTCCCTGAAAAAGACACTTCCACAAAATAGGAAGTGTCAGCCGGGCGTGGTACCACACGCTTGTAAACCCAGTGCTTGGGAGGCTGAGACAGGAGGATCGCACAGGTTTGAGGCCAGCCTCAGCTGATTAATGAGGCTGTTAGCAACTTAGTGAGACCCTATTTCCAAATAAAGTATAAAATAGGTCTGGGAGTATAGCCCAGAGGTAGAAAGCCCCTGGGTTCCAACACCAGTACCAAAAAAAAAAAAAAAAAAAAAAAAAAAGAAGTGTCGTCCATCTGTGCCCACCCTGACCCTCCCTTGGTGGCACTCGGGGAGTCTCTGCCGGCACACCAGCATGGACTAGATGACTGAGAGCACAGCTGGAGCACAGCTGGAGCTGAAACACTCTGGCAATCAACTAGGCCTCCTGCCAGCCACCACCATGCCTGTAAGGCCCTGTGGAAGGTTCCAGAGAGTCTGCTGAGCTCGCAAACACCCCTTGGAAAGCTACCAACCTGGGCCACAGGAACAGAATCTGAGAGAGTGCCGGGAGACATTGAGCCATCGCTGGTCCTGCCAGCTGACCGGCCCATCCTGAGAGTGCTCAGCGGCAGCTCCAGGCAGCAGTGGCCTCAGGAGCATCCTGCACCGTCTGCCCCCCACATCGTCCACGCGTCTGACTGGCTCCCTGCTCTGAATGTCTGCGGTCAGCCTGACTGCCTGGTTGGCTCTCCTCTTAAAGCCACCTGACTTCCAGGAAGGCTGACAGGCTATTGTATCTGTTAAGTAAGACAATAATAATCTGTGGAATTATGTGTATAAGGGAATAGTATGATCTACCACGTCCTCTTTTGTGTATGCGTAGTGCTGGGGACTGAACCCAGGGGCATCCTACCTCTGAGCTATACCCCGCAGCCCTTTTTAGGGTTTGGGGTGTATGTGTGTGTTACTGGGGTTGATCCAGGAACATTCTACTTCCAAAGTATACCCCACCCCTATTTTATTCCTTATTTTACAACAGAGTCTCACTAAGTTTTGGAGAGCCTCACAAGTTGCTGAGGCTGGCTTCGAACCTGTGATCCTCTTCTCAGCCTCCAGAATAGTGGGATTAGAAGCGTGAGCCACCACGCCCAGCATCCCCCAGCACTCTTTAAAAAATATTTTTTTTGTCTTTGAAACAGGGTCTCAGTAAGTTGCTGAGGGTTTTGCCAAGTAGCTGAGGCTCCAACCTATATTCTCCTGTCTCAGTCTCCCAAGTACTGGGATTACAGGTAGTGCTACCACACCTGAGCCCCTCCCTGCAAACCATACACCTTTTTTGCAGTGTTGAGGATCAAATCCAGGGCCCTATACATGCAGGGCAATCACTACCACTGAACCCACACCCCTAGCCACAAATTCTCTCTCCTCCCCTCCCCCTCCTTTTCTCTCTCTCTTTTTATATTGGGATTGAACCCAGGGACATTTTATCTCATAACCCTTAATTTTTTTTGTCGGGTCTGGGATGGAACCCAGGGGCTTTCAACCTTCGAGCTATACCCCCTGCCCTATTTTTTATTCTTTTATTTTGAAACGGTGTCTCACTAAGTTGTGGAGGGCCTCACTAAATAGCCGAGGTTGTCCCTGAACCGCAATCCTCCGGTCTCAGCCTCCTGAATGCTGGAATTACAAGCATGCACCACCACACCAGGCTTGTTTTATTTTCTTAATTTTATATTATTTATTTAATTATTTTGCAGGACTGGGGATGAAACCCAGGGGCATTCTACCACCGAGCTGTTTTCTTAAGTTTGGAACAGGGTCTTGCTAAGTTGCTGTGAGTCTATATATATATATATATATATATATATATATATATTTTTTTTTTTTTTTTTTTTTTTTTTTTGGTGGTACTAGAGATGGAACCCAGCGGTGTTCTACACCCGAGCTACACCCTCAGCCCCATTTTTTTTTTTTTATTTTGAAACAGGGTCTCACTGAGTTGCAAAGAGCCTCACTAAGTAGCTGAGGCTATCCACAAATTGTGATCCTCCTGTCTCAGCCTCCCAAATGCTGGGATTACAAGCCTGCGCCACCACACCGGCTGTAGTCCTCATTTTTATTTTTTCCTGGTACTGAAAATAGAACCCAAATAGAACCCAAGGGCATTCTACCTCCGAGCTAAACCCCCAGTCCTTTTTTTTTTTTTTTTTTGCAATACTGGGAATGAAACCCAGGCCCATTTGACTTACGAGCTACAACCCCTGCCTTATTTCCTTCCTTCCTTTCCTCCTTCCTTCCTTCCTTCTTTCTTTCTATTTGCAGGTCTGGGGATGGAACCTAGGAGCATTTGACCTCCAGCTATACCCCCTGCCCTATTTTTTATTCTTTATTTTCAAATAGAGTCTCACTAAATTGCAGAGGGCCTAAGTAGCAGAGGCTGGCTGTGAACCTTCATCTTCCAGTCTCTGCCTTCCAAAGTACTGGGACCACAAACGTGTGCCAGCAGGTCTGGCTCAAGTCTTTCTAATTTTTGAAACAAGGTCTCACTGAGTTGCAAATGGCCTTGCTAAGTAGTTGAGGCTATTCACAATCTCATGATCCTCCGGTCTCCACTACCTGAATGTTGGATTACAAGCAGGCGCCAACATGACCAGCTCTAGTCCTTTTTTTTTTTTTTTTTTTTTTTTTTTGTGGGTCTGGGGATGGAACCCAGAGGCATTTGACCTCTGAGCTACACCCCCAGCCCTATTTTTTATTCTTTTATTTTGAAACAGGGGCTCACTGAGTTGCAAAGAGCCTTACTAAGTAGCTGAGGCTGTCTGCAAACCGCGATCCTCCAGTCTCAGCCTCCCGAATGCTGGGATTACAAGCGTGCGCCACCATGCCCGGCTTAGTCCTCATTTTTTAAGAACAAGCTCAACCATGATAGCAACAAAAGCCTCCACGTAGGTGGATGTGTTAGTGAGAACATGAAAATGAGTATGGAGGATACTTTTCAGAAGGGTGAGGATTTTTCCCAAAACTTGACAAGCTGTTTCTAAAACGAATCTCAAGATGTACATGCATAGTGGCCCAGTTATCAGGGCCCATGTAACAAGCCAGCTCAAAACTTGGTGCCTTAAAGCAATGACATTATTATTTTTGCTCCCAGATCTGCAGTCAGGGCTCCAGAGGACCAGCTGGCTGCTGCCCCAGCACTGTGGAGTCTTGCGATGGCTCACTCCCACGCAGGTCTGGCCATTCCAGCTGGCTGTCACTTAGAACCTCAGCTGGAGCAGTTACGGGACACCCGCACGTGGCTATTCCACGTGGCTGCTTGGCTCCCTCACGACATGGTGGCCCGGTTCCAAATCGAATGTAAGAGAGAGCGAGGAAGGAGCCGCAGTACCGTAGTCCTCTAACCTGGACCTGGGAGTCATGCAGCCTCAGGCCTACCTTCTATTCTTGGAGGCCCGCCACAGGGGCCTTCCCAGCAAGGAAGGGAACTAGACCCCTATGAGGAAGCAATAAGACTCCACAATAGTATGTGAAACCAGAAATGTCCTTGTGAGCCGGGCGTGGTGGTGCACGCTTGTAATCCCAGCATTCGGGAGGCTGAGACTGAAGGATCGCTGTTTGCAGACAGCCGCAGCTACTTAGGAGGCCCTCTGCAACTCAGTGAGGCCCTGATTCAAAATAAAGAATAGAAAATAGGATGGGGCTGTAGCCTAGAGGTAGAATGACCCTGGGTTCCATCCTCAGTACCACTAAAAGGAAAAAAAAAAAAAGCCGGGCGTGGTGGTGCACGCTTGTAATCCCCGCGCTTGGGAGGTGGAGACAGGAGGATCGCGCAGGTTCGAAGCCAGCCGTGCTGGCTTAAGAGACCCTGTTTCAAAAATATAAAATAGGTCTGGGAGTGTAGCCCGGAGGTAGAAGGGTTTCCAGGAACCCCCAGTACCACCAAAAAGAAAAAAAGAAAAAGAAATGTACTGTGGTCCTATTTTTTTTTTTTTGGAAGTACTGGGGATGGAACCCAGGGGAATTTGACCTCTGAGCAATACCCCCTGCCCTAGTTTTTATTCCTTATTTTGAAACAGGATCTCATTAAGTTGTGGAGGGGCTCACTAAGTAGCTGAAGCTGTCCTGGAACTGCAATCCTCTGGTCTCAGCCTCCTGAATGCTGGGATTACAAGCATGTGCCACCATGCCCAGCTCTGTGGTCCTATTTTAAAAATACAACTAGCCGGGCATGGTGGTTCACGCTTGTAATCCCTGCACTTGGGAGGCAGAGACAGGAGGATCACGCAGGTTCAAAGCCAGCCATGCTGGTTTAAGAGACCCTGTTTCCAAAATAAAAAAGCATAAAATAGGTCTGGGAGTATAGCCCGGAGGTAGAAGGGCTTCTAGGAACCCCAGTACCACCCCCCCAAAAAATAAAAATACAACTAGCCAGGCATGGTGGCACATGCTTATAATCCCAGCATTTGGGAAGCTGAGACCTGAGGATCACAGTTTGTGGACAGCCTCAGCTACTTAGTGAGGCCCTTTGCAATTCAGTGAGACCCTGTTTCAAAATAAAGAATAAAAACCAGGCGTGGAGGCGCACGTTTGTAATCCCAGCATTCAGGAGGCTGAGACCGGAGGATCATGGTTTGTGGACAGCCTCAGCTACTTAGTGAGACCTCTGCAATTTAGTGAGACTCGGTTTCAAAAATAAATTAATTAATTTAATTTAATTAAAAATAGGGCAGGGGGTGTAGCTCGGAGGTCGAAGTCTCCTGTGTTCCATCCCCAGACCCACAAAATAAATAAATAAATAAATAAATAAGTAAACAATAGGGCTGGGGGTAGAACATGGAGGTAGAATGCCCCTGGGTTCCATCCCCAGTATCGCAATAAATAAATAAATAAGCCTCCTGCGGGGCAGGGTCTGGAACCAGCGGGCCAGGCCCAGAGCCTGCTGAAGGGCGAGGCCCAGTCTGGAGCCAGAGAGGCCGGGCCTGGAGCCTGTTGTGCGGCAGGCCTGGAACTGGGGCCTGCTTCACAGCAAAGGGCCAGCGGGTTTCTTCAACTGTGTGGCCAGAAAGCAATGGAAGCTGCCGTGGCCTCACCTAATCTCTCAGCAGATTTCCAGACCCAAGTGACCTCTATTTAAACAAAAAAAATTGGTTGTGAGTGGATCATCCTGTCAAAGTTACTCACCTCTGGCTTTCAGGTTTTCAGTAAGTGGGAATAAGTGTGGAGAAACAGAAGCTCTAATACATTGTTGGTGGGACTGCAAGTTGGTGCAACCACTTTGGAGAACAGTACAGAAGATCCTCAGAAGAAGGAAAAGGAACTTACCATATGATCCAGCAATACCACCTCTGGGTGTCTACCAAAAAGAATGAAAATCAGAATACCAAACTAATGCATGAGCAACCATGTTCATAGCTGCACAGTTCACCATTGCCAAACTGTGGAACCAGCCAAGATGTCCTTCAACAGATGAGTGGATTTCAAAACTCTGGGATGTGTACACAATGGAATTTTGCTCAGCCATAAGGGAGAACAAAATTATGGCATTTACAGTGAAATGTCACAAAAAAATAAGAAATCGGATTTTTTTTTTTTTTTTTTTTTGGTGGTACTGTGTTCCTGGAAGCCCTTCTACCTCGGGATACAGTCCCACGGGCTACACTCCCAGACCTATTTTTTTTTTTTTTTACTTTTTTATGTGAAAACAGGGTCTCTTAAGCCAGCAAAGCTGTCTCTGAACCAGCGCGATCCTCCTGTCTCCGCCTCCCAAGCGCGGGGATTACAAGCGTGCGCCACCACGCCCAGCGCAGATGCTTTTCTTACTGTGCAAAATATTAGGGAGAAATGGGTAACAGGAAGAACTCTAGATGAAGAAGAGACCCTATAGAGGAGCAATTAAGGTGACATATCTGAGGGGATAAGAGGGAGGATAAAGGAAACTCTTTAAAGCATATGATGTACTTAAACATATCAAAGTCGTATTAAGCACATGATATCATATTAAGCACAGGATGTAGTTAAACATATCAAAGTCAATCAGGAAGCCAAGCATGGGTAGGAGGGAGGGGGAGGGAAGGGGTTAGAGATTGGGTAGGGCTGATTGAGTGATGTGTACATGTATATCTCCACAAGCTTTTCATCCCATTGAGATGTATGACTACAATGCACCAATAAAAATTTATTAAAAAATAAGCTGGGCGTGGTGGCGCACACTTGTAATCCCAGCATTTGGGAGGCTGAGACAGGAGGATCATGGTTCACGGCCAGCCTCGGCTACTTAGTGAGGACTTTTGCAACTCAGTGAGACCCTATTTCAAAATCAAGAATAAAAAATAGGGTTGGGGGTGTAGCTCAGTGGTACAATGCTCCTGGGTTCCATTCCCAGTACCGCAAAAATAAATAAATTACCCAAGCTGGCCTTGAACTTACTATCCTTCTGCCTCAAGTAATAAAACCCCTCCCAAGTAGCTGGGATTACAGTCATGCACCATTATACCCATCTCTATCCTTAATTTGATGGTAACAGTTCTATTGCTTTTCATTACTTAGTTTTTAACCACATATGTATTTTCCCATAAATAATATATGGTTAAGTTTTGTTTGACATTAAATATTTACTAACTGCCTTGCACCATATGTTTTCTTTGTTTCTGTAGTTCATTCATGTGGATGTGCGTAGCTGTAGCTTATTTCATTGATATATGATATCCTATCAAATGAATATAACATAACTCATCAGTTGATGGGTATTTGGGTTGTTTCCAGACATTTAGTGTATGTGTGGTACTTGGGATTGAACCCAAGGGTGTTCTCCTACTGAACTACATTCCTAGCCTTTTTTATTATTTTATTTTGAGACAAGGTCTAAGTTGCCCAGTCTGGTCTTGAGCCTGCTATCTTCCTGCCTCAGCATCCCAAGTGCTTGGATGACAGGCATGTTCCACTGTCCCTGGCTGAGTTGTTTCCAATTTTTGCTAATGTAAACACCAAAGCTGTAAATATTACTGCCCGTGGCTTTAGGGCACATGTGTCAGAGTAAGATGGCTGAGCTGTTCAGTATATACTGAGACAGTCACAGAAGTCAACTTCACCAGATAATATCAAAATATCTTACAAAATTTATACCAAATTATACTCTCATAGCAGTGAACTAGAGCTCCTGTCAGTCCACAACCATGCCAACCCTCAATATTGCCAAACTTTTGTTTTGCCAGTTCAGTGGGTGTGAAATGGTATCTTATTAATTTGTATTCTTTTTTTTCATTTTTTTATTATTATTTATTTATTTATTTATTTTGGTGGTACTGGGGTTCCTGGAAACCCTTCTGCCTCCGGGCTACACTCCCAGACCTATTTTATATTATTTGGAAACAGGGTCTCTTAAGCCAGCGGGGCGGGGCTGACTTCGAACCTGGAGGATCCTCCTGTCGCCACCTCCCAAGCGCAGGGATTACAAGCGTGCGCCACCACGCCCAGCTATGAACGGGAATTTAATAAAAGAAGCAGAAGCCAGATGTGGTGGCTACTATGCCCGGCTAATTTGCATTTTTTCTGATTATTATAGTAAACAATGTCTCAAGGGTTTATGAGCCATTTCTTGTGTGTGTGTGGGGGGGGGGGGACTGGGATTGAGCCCCAGGGCATTCTACCACAGAGCTACACCCCTAGTCCTATTTTTATTTTTATATTTTGCAGGTCTGGGGATGGAACCCAGGGGCATTTGACCTCTGAGATACACCCCCTGCCTTATTTTTTATTCTTTATTGTGAAACAGGGTCTCACTAAATTACGGTGGGCCTCATTAGGTAGCTGAGGCTGTCCATGAACCGTGATCCTCCGGTCTCAGCCTCCCAAATACTGGGATTACATGCATGTACCATCACTCCCAGCTTTTATTATTTTTTTTGAAACTGGGTCTAAGTTGCAGAGGCTGGCTGGGGCCTAAGTGTCTGAGGCTGGCCATGAACTTGTGGTCCTCCTGTCTCAGCCTCCCAACTAATAGTATTTCAGTTGTGCACCACCATATCTGGCTTCTGCTTCTTTTATTAAATTCCCATTCATAGCCGGGCATGGTGGCGCACGCTTTTAATCCCAGCGCTTGGGAGGCTGAGACAGGAGGATCACATAGGTTCAAAGCCAGCCTCAGCTACAGAAACTTAGTGAGACCCTGTTTTCTTTCTTTCTTTCTTTCTTTCTTTCTTTCTTTCTTTCCTTCTTTTTTTTTTTTTTTTTTTTGGTGGTACTGGGGGTGGAACCCGGAGGCTTTCTACCTCCGGGCTATACTCCCAGACCTTTTTTTATATTTTATTTGGAAACAGGGTCTCAAAGTTGCCGAGAGCCTCACTAAGTAGCTGAGGCTGGCTTCGAACCTGCATGATCCTCCTGTCTCAGCCTCCCAAACGCGGGGATTACAAGCGTGTGCCACCACGCTTGGCCAGAGACCCTGTTTTCTAATAGAGTATAAAACAGGTTTGGGAGTATAGCCCGGAGGTAGAAAGCCACTGGGTTCCACCTCCAGTACCACAAAATAAATAAATAAATAAATAAATAAATAAATAAATAAATAAATAAATAAAATTCCTGTTCCTCTGCCCATATTTTTATTTAGTTTTTTTTTAATTTGTAGGAGGTCTTTATAAATTCCAGATAGCAGTGGGTGTGGAGGGGCATGCTGAGACAGGAGGATCACGGTTCATGGACATCCTCAGTTACTTAATGAGGCCTTCCGTAATTTAGTGAGACCCTGTTTCACAACAAAGAATAAAAAATAGGGCAGGGGGTGTAGCTCAGCCTGGGCAATTAGTGAGGACGGTTCAAAATTTTAAAAAATGTAAAAGGGGGTGGAGCCTGGGGGTGGAGCTTAGAGGTAGAGTTCTCTAGGTTCAATCCCTAGAACCAAAACAAAAAAATTTTTCTTCTTGCCAGTAGATTGTTGTTACCCAGACTCCACAATGTCCTGGGGATCCCCACAGAAGTTGTTCCTCGGGAAACGGAGGTGGTTCAGGTGATAAGATGCCACCGTTGTCTTTACAAAAACACACTTAGGATCAGCTTGAAGAAGTCAGGACTGCAAATATGATTCTGGGTGTAGTATCTTTTTTTTCTTTTTCTACACGAAATACATTCATGTAAGGGGCCGTCAGCCTGGACTCCGCGCCATCTCTGAAACTAGACGCCCAACTCGGTCTGGACGCAGTTTTTCGTGGCTGAGGCTCCATCGCTTTCGTCTTCGTGACCTTAAAACGTCTTATGGAGAAGCAGTCCCGGCATTCGGGGGCTGAGGCTGCAGGACCGCGGTTCGCGGACAGCCTCCGCTACTTAGCGAGGCCCTCAGCAACCCGGTGAGACCCTGTTTCAAAATCAGAAATAAACAGGTCCGGTGTCGCTCGGAGGGCGAACGCCCCGGGCCGTATCCCGGGTTCCGTCGGGGCGAAGGGCCGGGCCCCGCTCAACCTGTCGGCAGCACAAGAGTGGATGGCGGACTCCGCCCGCGGTTTTCTAGTTGATTTATCATCCGCCGATCCTTCCCTTCCGGCAGCTCTGACGACCCGCCGGAAAACAGGAAACCCAGGCGGACCGGCCACCGACGGAACGCGCCCGCGGGAGGCGCTCGGGCGGCCCGCGGCCCCTTTAAGAGCGGAGCCTCGGGCCCCGGCCCGACCCACCCGGGTTTTAACCGAAACCCAGCGGACTTCCCCCTCCGGACCGAGGAAGACCAACTTTGGATTTTCCCTCCCCGGGCGGCCAATCAGAGCCTGTTGCCAGGCAGACTTCAGCCGCCGCCTGCGCGAGCCCCGCGCCCTCGGTCTCCGGGCGGCGCCGCCGACCAATCACAGAGCGGGCGGAGCGTGTATCCAGGCAGATCGCGGCTGCGGCGACCATTCAGAAAAAGGAAAATAGAGCGACGCGCGAGCCCGCGGGGCCGGGACCGTGGCGCCGGGCCGGAGCGAAGGGGGTCAGAGGTACTTTCTCTCTCTCCCTTACCTTCATGGGTGCTCGTTGGGGGGCGACGGCACCGAGGTAGGGAGGCGGCGACAGGAGTTGGGGGACAGCGGGAAAGGAGACGCGGGCTGTGTTCTCGACAGCCCTGCCCCCGGCACGTGCCCGAGGCCCGCCGGGTCCGCGGCCCCTTCCCGCCGGCGCCGGGGAGGGGGCGGGGCGGGGGCGGCGGCCGTGACGTCGCCGGCGCGGGGGGGGGAGGGGAGGGGGCGGCCAGATGAAGTCATGACAACTTGGGCCCAGTTTTTTTCCTTTTTTCTTTTTTCCCCTCTTTTCCCCAAGCCTGAAGGGCGGAGGACGCGCGAGTCCTCTCTGCCCCCCCCCCCCCGGTGGAGTCGGGCCGAGGACTCGACCCCTGGGGGTTCGGGAGAACTTAGTTTTGCGGCCGATGGGGGGGCTGGACCTGGCTCTCTGACGTGGCCCCTCCTCCTCTGCTTCCTGTACTCTCTTTCCAGATTCGAGAGAGATTCCCGAAGGGGGGATGACAGAATGGAGATGGCAGAGGTCTCTTTGGGTCTAGGTGGGCCTGGCGAAGGAATGGAGTGATTTCTCGTGTTTTTGGAGAAGGCAAGTGGTCAGGACAAGACAGCGCTGGGAGGCCTCGTTCTGCTCCTCTGCCTTGCTGGGTCGGGAGCTGAGCTCGGCCCTGGGGTGGCCAGGGGAACGGAAGGGAGGCCAGTCCTCACGTCTTGATGTCCCCTGGCAGCTCTAGCCCTCATGCCGGCATGGCAGAAGATGAGCCTGATGCTAAGAGCCCCAAGACTGGGGCAAGGGCCCCCCAAGGTGCTGCCGAGGCCGGGGAACCCACCAACCTTCTTCAGAGGCTCCGAGGTACCATTTCGTAAGTACTCATCACCTTGCCAGATCCTGTCCCGGACCTCAGGCTAGATCCCCAGCACCTGGCTTCCTGCAGAGGCAGCTGCCTGTGCCTCTGAGCAGGGTGAGAGTCTTGGTCCTGGTAGCAGATTTTGAGCACCTGCGAGGAATTGTGGTCCTTCCCCTGCCCTAGCAATCTGACAGAGGAATGGGAAAACCTGTGTGTGACCTCCAGTTTTTCTCTTTTTTCCCCACAGCAAGGCCGTGCAAAACAAAGTAGAGGGAATCCTGGTAAGCACGTTGGGAGGAGGCAGTAGCGATGGCATTGATGGGGTGGGTCTGACAGCCGCCACTGAGTCAGCTGGCCCCTTGTTGAGAGGATCAGAGGGTCCTACCGCGGGTCCTTCTTGGCCTTACTCTTTCTCCTGCCCTTGTTCCCTCCTGCCTCAGCAAGATGTTCAGAAATTCTCAGACAATGACAAGCTGTATCTCTACCTTCAGCTCCCGTCCGGACCCAGCACTGGAGACAAAAGGTAGGTTATTGGTGTTAGAGTATTGGAGGTTCTGATTCTCACTGGCAGGGGGCACAGTGAGGAAGACTCATAGCTGCTGTCGCTGATCAAGAAAGAAGGCCCTCCGGACGGACTGGGGCACAGGCCTGTACTCTCAGTACCCAGGAGTCTGAGACCAGAGGATCGCAGCTTCCGAGCTAGTATGTAGTAACCTAGTGAAACTCTGTTTCAAAATAAAAAAGAGTCAGCTGGGTGTGGTGGCGCAGGCTTGTAGGAGGCTGAGACAGGAGGATCGCACAGGTTCGAAGCCAGCCTCAGCTACTTAGTGAGGCTCTCAGCAACTTAGTGAGACCCTGTTTCCAAATAAAATATAAAAAAGGTCTGGGAGTAAAGCCTGGAGGTGGAAAGCCTCTGGGTTCCACCCCCAGTACCACAAAAACAGACAAACAAAAAACAAAATAAAAAAGGGCCTACACATACTATACTGAGTGCTTCTGCCCATCTGAAAAATGAAAAGGTCTGGAGGTGGAGCTCAGTGGTACAAGGCCCCTGGGTTCAACTCCCATTACCAGAGAAGAAGAGAGGCCCATGCCCTGGCGTGGTTTTGGCAGGGAAAGGTAGATCTAGGTGAACTAATTTGTACCAGCACTTTTTTTTTTTTTTGGCAGTACTGGGGATTGAATCCAGGAGCATTCTACCTCCAAGCTACACCCCCAGTCCCATTTTTTATTACTTATTTTGATACAGGGTCTCACTGAGTTGCAAAGGGCCTAAGTAGATGAGGCTGTCCTCGAACCGTGATCCTTCTGTCTCAGCCTCCCAAGTACTGGGATGACAAGTGTGCACCGCGCCCGGCTGGCCCAGCACTATTGATGTGGTAGTCTGGGGAGAAGCAGGACGACTGTCGGGGTCTCGGTACTGCTCATCCCTTTACTTCTCCTGCAGTTCAGAGCCAAGCACACTCAGCAGTGAGGAGTACATGTACGCCTACCGGTGGATCCGTAACCACCTGGAAAAACACACGGACACCTGTCTGCCAAAGCAGAGCGTTTACGATGCCTACCGGTGAGTGGGAGAGGTGGGGCCAGGACCACTCCCCATGGAGCCTGACTTCTATTTTTTTTTTCTTTTTTTTAGCGGTATGGAATGGGGATGGAACAGGGTCTCATTGAGTTGCAAAGGGCCTCACTAAGTAGCTGAGGCTGTCTGCGAACTATGATCCTCCTGTCTCAGCCTCCCAAGTACTGGGATTACAAGCACGTGCCACAAGGCCTGGCTTGGAGCCTGACTTTTTTTTTTTTTTTTTTTTTTTTTTTGTGGTACTGAGGATGGAACCCAGGGGTGTTCTGCCTCTGAGCTACACCCCCAGCCCGATTTTTTATTCTTTATTTGGAAACAGGGTCTCACTGAGTTCCAAAGGGCCTCACTAAGTAGCCGAGACTGGCTGTGAACCCTGATCCTCCTGTCTCAGCCTCCCGAATGCTGGGATTACAAGCGTGCTTCACCACGCCCAGGAGCCTGACTTCTTACAGAGCTCCCCACACGTGATCCTCAGGGACCCTGTGAACTTACCCAGAGCCCCCTCCTCTGAGCTCCTTCCCACTCCTCCTTCCCCCACTCACTCAGGAAGTACTGCGAGAGCCTTGCCTGCTGCCGCCCGCTGAGCACAGCCAACTTTGGCAAGATCATCAGAGAGATCTTCCCTGACATCAAGGCCCGGAGGCTTGGTGGACGGGGTCAGTCCAAGTATCCTTGCCTGGAGGGCTTGGGGCTGGAGGGCTTGGGGAGGAGAACGCAGGAAGAGGCAAGCCGGAGGTGGAGCCAGCCTGACTTGCCTAAAGGTTGGCTGCTCCTTAACATGGGTCAGGTATTGCTACAGTGGCATACGAAGGAAGACCTTGGTATCGATGCCACCCCTTCCTGGACTTGACCTAAAGGGTTCTGAGAGTGTAAGTAATGACCCTCCGACTCACTCTTCTCTCCCAGGTAAAAGTCAGGTCTTTGGGACATGGTTTTTCTTTTTTTTTCTCTTCTTTTTTGATGGTATTGAACTCAGGGGCGTCCTACTTCTGAGCTACAGCCCCAGCCCTGTTATACTCTTTATTATGAAACAGGGTCTCACTAAGTTGCTGAGGCTGGCTTTGAACCTGCACTCTACCTGTCTCGGCCTGCAAGTGCTGGGATTACAAGTGTACCACCGCGCCCGGCTGGGACACATGTTGAGGGTCACTGTGTACACGGTGTCCTGCTGCCCTTCTGCCTGCACATGGCAGGGGGGGGAGCGAGTGGGTTTCTGGGTGGGGTGGGGGAGGTTACTCCCATCCCCAGTCTACTCTGGCTTTGGTCAGTAGTGCAGGGTGACCTTTAGTGGAGACTGTAATGGGCATGTCCTTCCCACCACAGCCAGAAGTGGGTCCGGAAGTCACCCCGGCACCTCGGGATGAACTGGTAGAGGCAGCCTGTGCCCTGACCTGTGACTGGGCAGAGCGGATCCTGAAACGGTCCTTCAGTTCCATCGTGGAGGTCGCCCGCTTCCTGCTACAGCAGCATCTCATCTCTGCCCGATCTGCACATGCCCATTTGCTGAAGGCCACGGGCCCTGCTGGTGCGTGGACCCTCTGCTCCGAAACCCTGGGCCACTTTCAACTTTAAAACATCTTCCTGCATTCTAGAGTAGACCCACCTTGGAATTGTCATCTGCTCCTGGAGACCCCCCTTTTTTTTGGTACTGAAGATTGACCCCAGGAGCATTCTACCTCTGAGCTACACCCCAGCCCTGTTTTTTGTCTTGTTTTTTATGGTGCTGGGATGGAACTCAGGGGCATTCTCCCTCTAAGCTACACCCCCCAGCCCTATTTTTTATTCTTTATTTTAAAACAGGGTCTCACTGAGTTGCAAAGGGCTTCACTAAGTAACTGAGGCGGTCCCTGAACCAGGATCCTCCTGTCTCAGCCTCCCAAATACTGAGATTACAAGCGTGTGCCACACACCCGGCTTCTGTTTTGTTTTGAAACAGGGTCTCGCTAGGTTGCTGAGAGTCTCACGTACTTGCTGAGGTTGTCATCGAGCCTGTGATCCTCCTGTCTCAACCTCCCACGTGCTGGGATTATAAGTGTGTGCTACCACCCCCAGCCAGCCCTTTTTATTTTGGGAAAAGGTCTCACCAAGCTTCAGGAGCTGGCCTTGATCTTGCAGTACTCCTGCCTCCCCTCCTGAGTTGCTGGGCCAATAGGCCTGCGTGGTGCTCATGAGACCACCTGCATCCCCTGCCTCTCCCAGGCTGCTGGGTAACTGGGCCCACCACGCTCCTCCAATCCGCAGTCCCTCCTCACCCTCACCTCATTCCTTTTCTGACTCCTCTGCAGAAGAGGATGAGCATGCTCCCCGGGAACGGTCAACTAAGTCCAAGAACGGTGTAGAGAACCTGGAGGGTGGAGCCCCCAAGAAACCCGAGCGACCAGCCCAGGTGAGGAGGTCGGCCCGGCTTTGCTGCCCTGGGCTGGGGCTTAGTACACCCTTCCCCGGCAGCTCCCTACTTCTCGGCCTCCAATGTCTGCGTTCCCACCAGTATTCAGTCTTCACACCTTACTGTGGCCCTCTCTGCTTTTTAGCCTCCAAAGGAGCCGGAGGTGCGGGCGGGGGCTGGTCCTCCAGCGCGAGGAGAGCGGAAGAAGAGCGTGATGGAGAGCTCAGCCCCCGCGGCCAGCAGCCCGCAGGTTAACGCCCTGGTGGCCCGGCTGCCTCTGCTCCTTCCCCGGGTCCCTCGCTCACTTGTCTCGCCAATCCGAGTCTCTTCACCCATCCTGGCCCCCAGGCTTTCTCCGGGCACCCTCAAAGTGACGGCGCTGCCTCTGCCCAGTAGGGCTGGGGGCCCCGCGGCGGCCGTGCCCGTCATTAACATGTTCTTGCCCACTGTCCCTGCCTTGCCCGGGCCCCGGCCTGGGCGAGTGTCACCTGGGGGAATCGCTCAGCCCCGGGGCGCAGAGAGCAGGGAGGTGGGCATAGGTGGTGATCCAGGGCCCCAAGACAAAGGTGTCAAGAGGACAGCCGAAGGCCCTGTGAGGGAGGCCAGTGGGCAGGACCCGCCCGCTAAAGCCACCAAGCAGGACACAGAGGATACGGCGAGTGATGCGAGACGCAAGCGGGGGCGCCCTCGCAAAAAGTCAGGTGGATGTGGGGAGAGAAACTCCACCCCCGAGAAGTCAGCAGCCAAGGACTCCTCAAGGTCACCGTGGGAGACCTGGGGCTTAGCGGGGGAGAGCCGCTCCGACGGAGGGGCGGAGCGGCTAGGGCCAGTGAGAGAGGCTGGGCAGGGGCCAGTGCTTGCCCAGGGTCAGGGGGACGATGCTGTGCCCAGAGGTGGAAGGGGCCCCAGTTCCCGGCAAGCCAAAGAGGCAGAAGACAAAGTTTTTTCTGTCACCCCAAAAGTGAGTGTCATCAAGGGCAGTAGAAGCCACAAGGAGGCTCTTCCCTTGGTCAGGGGAGAGGTAGATGCTGCAGCACAGGGCAATAAAGGCGTAAAGAGGCATGTGCTTCAAAGTTCCTTAACCCAGGAGCGTAAAGACCCCAGAGCAACGCCCCCGTGACGGGCAGGTCTACAGGCAAGCTGTCTGGATCCGTGTGCTCACTGCCCGGCTGCCTGGTAGAGGCCCCTCGCTGCACTCGCTTCTCATTGGCTCTTCCTTCCCTAAAGGAGTCATTCTCCTCTGTATAGACAGCTGCGTCACCCAGTCTTATATAGTGCCTGGTGGCCGCCTCTGCCCCTTCCAGCTCAACGCCTTGGCTTTAGCGCAACCAATAAATCTATAGCGACTTTCTATAACCTGAATCCCTGTGCGCTCTCCTGTGGGAAGAGAGGGATGGGGTAAGTATCATAACTACGCAGATTAGGAATCTGGTTTTCAGTCCTGGAAAACCTGACCTGGCTTAAGATAAGAAAGGCTGCCTGGCACCTATAATCCCAGCTACTCAGGAGGCAGAGGCAGGAAGGTTGCAAGTTTGAGGCCAGCCCCGGCAACTTAGCAAGGTCCTATCTCATTAAAATGAAGAGCTGGTTGTGTGGGCACAGGCCTGAAGTCCTAGTCCTTGGAAGGCTGGGACAGGAGGGCAGCAGGTTTGAAAGCAGCCTCAGCAATACAGGCTCTCAACCACTTAGGCCCCGTTTCCAAATAAAATCCAGCAGACCTGGGGGTGTGGCTTGGGGACAGAATGCTGCCGGGTTCAATCCCCAGTACCACATACACAAAAAGGACTAAGTCAATGAAAGCGCTGGGGACATAGCTCAGTGTAAAGCACTTGTCTAGCATGTGTTAGACCCTGTGTTTGATCCCCAGCATCACCCATATGTATGAAGAGAAATCGAATTTATTGGCTTATATAACTAGAAAGCAGAGACAGGTCTGGCTCTACCTGAAGCTTATCTAAGTCACTCAGTACGCCTCTAAACACCCGACTGATTTTTAGTCCCAGTGCTCCACCTACTGCAAAATCATCTTAAGCCTGGGTTGCCACAGAGCTAGCCGCACTCCTGAGATTACATGTTGCCAATTTACAGCCAGCCAGAAAGGGGAGCAGTGCCAGGAATTCTGGCAAAAAGCCTGAGATTCACTGATGAGGCCAGCATGGGTCACATGTCACCCCTGCGGAATCTGTCCAGGAGGATATGGCGTGTCAGTTTGCTTATTCTGTACCCGGGGCCACGCCTTTGGGAAGAAACGGTGTGTTCCGGCTCCTTGCCAGCCCAGAGTCCCCAGATGAGGCTGGCTGGGAGGCAGCTGACGCCCGGCTAACTTTGCTAGGCTGAGATGAGCTGACCTCAGCCTTTCACCCTCAGCCTCGCAGTCTCTCAGGAGGAAGGGGAAGCAGTCAGGTCACCCTCTAGGGACTCTCTTCAGTCTCTCAGATGGCATCTCTTTTCCAACCTGCATCTCAGAGATGGCGCTCTCCTGCCTTCTGTTGGAGTTTGCAATTTCTAGTCCCTGCCTCCTCACTCCCAGTCTAGTGCCACCAACGGGACGAGACTCACTTTCTAGTCAGTTCATGGATTCTGTTTCCACCAGGTGTCAGCCCCTTGACATACAGTAAGGACTTAGCCAGGATGCTGGGGTTTGGGCTAGATGTGTAGAATGGAGGTTCTGCATGGAGCACTAACACGAGGGGGACCCAGGCCCTCCAGGAGTACCCCAGGAAAAGCAGTAAAACAACCCCTATTTATTAAGGGACTAACTCTGTCCTCTGCTTAGGATAGCTTCTTTCAGGGAATCTTGGCTCTTCCCAAGAAATAGATTTTCTTTCAGGGAGATACTTCTTTGTCCATTTATTTCCACCACAACAGAGTTGTTGTTGTTTTTTTTTTAAAGAAAAGTTATATTATGTAAGATTTGATATCTATAAAGAATATATGTAACATGAATAAATTATGAAATATAATAAAGTACTTGTAACCCAAACTTCAATTGACATATTAAAAAGAGAAATAACATTGAGTTTGTGTCCCTCCCTGTTCTGTCCCCTCCCCTGCCTCTTAGAGGTAAGCACTGTCCCTAATTTTGTGTCTATTAATTACTTGTTATATCTATTTTAATTGTGTATGTGCATATTCGGTTGAAATGTACTGTTTGGTTTTGCTTGTTTTTGAGCATTACAGTGTTACAATCTACTAGCCCTTGAAGTTTGCAAGTTCTCACTTAACCAGTGTTTCTGAGATTCGTCCATGTCACTGAGGAGCTGCGATTGGTTCATTTATATCTGTATAATATTCCATCAAGTGCAAAAATCACAAAGTATTTGGCCACTCACCTATCAATGAATACTTGGGCTGCTTCTAATATTTTGCTCTTACAAACAATGCTGCTATGAACATTCTAGTACATGTCAGTGCCTTTGTTTTTGGGTTTTTTTGCGGTACTGAGGGTGGAACCCAGGGCTTTTCTACTTCCGGGCTACACTCCCAGACCTATTTTATTTTTTTGCAGGTCTGGGGATGGAACCCAGAGGCATTTGACCTCCGAGCTACACCTCCTGCCCTATTTTTTATTCTTTATTTTGAAACCGGGTCTCACTGAGTTGCAGAGGGCCTCACTAAGTAGCTGAGGCTGTCCTCGAACCGCGATCCTCTGCTCTCAGCCTCCCAAATGCTGGGATTACAAGCGTGCGCCAACACTCCTGGCTTTCCCAGACCTATTTTAATATTATTTGGAAACAGGGTCTCACTAAGTAGCTGAGGCTGGCTTCGAACCTGTGTGATCCTCCAGTTTCAGCCTCCCAAGCACTGGGATTACAAGTGTGCGCCACCACTCCTGGCTTTTCTTTTTTGTGCCACTGGGGCTGCAATCCAGGGGCACTCTACCTCTAAGCTATACCCCTAGCCCTATTTTGCAAAGGGCCTCACTAAGTAGCTGAGGCTGTCTGTGAACAATGATCCTCCTGTCTCAGCCTCCCAAATGCAGGGATTACAAGCGTGCATCATACGCCTGACTCCATTTTCCTTTTTGTGATACTGGGGATTGAACTCAGAGGCATTCTACCTCTGAGCTATAGCCCCAGCCTCCCTTCCCGCCTTTTTTTTTTTTTTTTTTTTTTTTTTTTTTGTGATGCTGGAGATGCAACCCAGGGGTATTCTACCTTTGAGCTACATCCCTATTTAATACCCCCAGCCCTATTTTTTATTCATTCTTTTGAAACAGGGTCTGAGTTGCAAAGGGCCTCACTAAGTAGCTGAGGCTGTCTGTAAACTCTGAATCTCCTGTCTCAGCCACCCATACGCTGGGATTACAAGCGTGAGCTACCACATCAGGCATTTGTTTATTTTTGCAGTATTGGGGATGGAACCCTGTGGCATTCTACCTCCAAGCTATACCCCCAGCCCTATTTTTTTTTCTTCTTCATTTTGAAACAAGGTCTCACTGAGTTGCAGAGGGCCTCACTAAGTAGCTGAGGCTGTCCGTGAACTCATCCTCCGGTCTCAGCCTCCCATACACTGGGAGTACAAGTGTATGCCACCATGCCCGGCTCTCTTTATTTTTAATTTTGAGACAGTCTTGTCCAACTGCTCAGGCCTCAACCTCCTAGGCAGCTAGGATGATGGGTATGCACCACTGCGCTCAGCCCTTTCTCTTGAATGTGTTTGCTTTCCATTTCATTTATTACAGATTTTATCCATAGTATCTCTTTTCTTCTGTTTTCTAAAAGTTTTATGAGTGTGTGTGTGTGTGTGTGTGTGTGTGTGTGTGTGTGTGTGTGTGTGTGTTTTACTGGGGATGTAACCCAGGGGCATTCTACCTCCAAGCTACATCTCCAGTCCCTATTTTACTATTCTTTATTTTCTTTTGGTACTGGGGATTGAGTCCAGGGGTATTCTATCCCTAAGCTACACCCCTAGCCTAATTTTCTTATTTGGAAACAGGGTCTCACTAGGTTGTTGAGAGCCTTGCCAAGTTGACAAGGCTGGCTTTGAAACTGCGATCTTCCTGTCTCAGTCTCCCAAGTACTGGGATTACAAGTGTGTGCCACCACAGCCAGCTATTTTATTCTTTTTTGTTTTGCAGGTCTGGGGTTGGAACCCAGGGGCATTTGACCTCTGAGCTACACCCCCTGCCCAACTGTTTTTGTATTCTTTATTTTGAAACAGGGTCTCAGCTGCAAAGGGCCTCGCCAAGTAGCTGAGGCTGATCATAAACCACGATCCTCCTGTTTCAGCCTCCCAAATGCTGGTATTTCAAGGGTGCACCACCACGCAGGGCTCCAGTTGTATTTTAATGGAAGAGCCCAGCCAGCGGCCCATTAATGTGGTTTTCATATCCTCTCTTGTTCTTTAAGGGCTAGGCACTTGTTAGAAGCAGGAGAGAGTCACAAGCATCATGGAGAACCAGGGGGACGGCACCCAGGTCAGACGGGTGTAAGGTGATTTCCCATGAGACCTGACTGGAGTTAGCAGGACAAGTGCAGTGAATCTCTTGTTTACTTTTGTGGGTAATAATCAGCTTTTTGTGGCTAATAATCAGCTTTCTTTAGAAACATAAGGAAATGCTACATTCACAAAGCATCCTGATTACGGGAATTAAAGTCAGTATATAATTGTTTTTCCTCATGTAGATGGGCTTCATCTAGAAACATCCTACTGATTCCATCCTGTGAATGCAGAGCAAGCATTTTCTAGACATAGAGGGACAGATAGAAAATCTCACAGTATTTCTTAAGAAATGCTCGTGGCGGGCTGGAGTTCTAGCTTGCCTAACATACACGAGCCCCTGGGTTTGATCCCAACACAAGACATACACACACACAAGAAGGCAAGCAGGGAAAAGAAATGCTCCCAGGAGCTGGGCGTGGTGGCACACACTTGTAATCCCAGCGTTTGGGAGGCTGAGACAGGAGGATCGCAGGTTCACAGCCAGCCTCATCTACTTAGTGAGGCCTTCTGCAACTGAGACCCTATTTATTTATTTATTTATTATTTTTATTTTTATTTTTTTGGTGGGTCTGGGGATGGAACCCAGGGGCATTCGACCTCCGAGCTATACCCCCTGCCCTATTTTTTATTCTTTATTTTGAAACCGGGTCTCACTGAGTTGCAAAGGGCCTCACTAAGTAGCTGAGGCTGTCCGCGAACTGCGATCCTCCGGTCTCAGCCTCTGAATGCTAGGATTACAAGCGTGCGCCACCACACCCGGCTTGTTCATTCGTTTTTATTTTTATTTTTTTTGTGTGGTACTAGTTCTTGGACCAAGGGGCATTCTACTTCTGAGCTATACCCCCAGCCCTATTTTATTTGGAAAGAGGATCTTGCTAAGTTGATGGGAGATTGAGTTGCTGAGGCTGGTTTCGAACCTGGGATCTTTCTGTTGACTCAGCATCCTAAGTACTGGGATTATAGGTATGAACCACCATGCCCAGCCAAAATAGTGCTTTTTGGAGGATATGCCGGGCGTGGTGGTGCACGCTTGTAATCCCAGCATTTGGGAGGCTGAGACCTGGAGGATCGCAGTTCGCGGACAGCCTCAGCTACTTAGGCCCTCTGCAACTCAGTGAGACCCGGTTTCAAAATAAAGAATAAAAAATAGGGCAGGGGGTGTAGCTTGGAGGTCAAATGCCCCTGGGTTCCATCCTCAGACCCGCAAAAAAAAAAAAAAAAAAAAAAAAAAAAAGCTGGGCGTGGTGGCGCACTCTTGTAATCCCCGTGCTTGGGAGGCAGAGACAGGAGGATCACGCAGGTTCAAAGTCAGCTGTGTGCTCTGGCTTAGGAGACCCTGTTTCCAAATAAAAATATAAAAATAGGTCTGGGAGTATAGCCCGGAGGTTGAAGGGCTTCCAGGAACCCCAGTACCACCAAATAAATAAATAAATAAATAAATAAATAAATAAATAAATAAAAGTGGGAGGATAGCTGGGTGTGGTGATGCACACTTGTAATCCTAGTATTTGGGAGGCTGAGACAGGAGGATCGCACAGGTTTGAAGCTCAGCTACTTAGTGAGGCTCTCAGCAACTTAGTGAGACCCTGTTTCAAAATAAAGTATAAAACAGGTCTGGGAGTATAGCCCAGAGGTAGAAGCCCCTGGGTTCCATCCCCAGTACCACACACACACAAAAATAAATAAATAAATAAATTAATTAATTAATTAAATAAAAAGAAAATAAAAATACGTCTGGGCCAAGCATGGTGGTGCATGCTTATAATTGCAGTACTTGGGAGGCTGAGATAGGAGGATGCAGGTTCTAGGACAGCCTTAGCAAGTAGTGATACTCCATCAACCTAGTAGTGAGACCCTGTTTCAAAACAAAAATAAAATAGGGCTGGGGATGTAGCTCAGAGGTAGAATGCCCCTGGGTTCACTCTCCAGTACCCCCTTCCTCCCAAAAAAGCTGGGTGTTGTGGCACATGCTTGTAATCCCAGCATTTTGGAGGCTGAGATAGGAGGATCGCAGTTCGCAAACAGCTCCAACTACTTAGGCCCTTTGCAACTCAATGAGACCCTGTTTCAAAATAAAGAATAAAAACTAGGGCTGGGGGCTGGGTATGTAGCTGAGAGGTATAATACCCCTGGGTTCCATTCTCAGTACTGAAAAACAAAAATAAGGCTGGGGGTGTAGGTTCAACTTAGAATGCCCCTGGGTTCCATCTCCTGTACCGCAAAGAGTAAAATAAAGTAATAAAAGAAAAAAAGGGCTGGGGGTGTAGCTCAGAGGTAGAATGACCCTGGGTTTCATCCCCAGTACTGTAAATAAATAAATGAATAAACAAATAAGATCCAGGCGTGGTGGCGCATTGGTTTTTGTTTTTGTTTTTTGTGGTACTGGGGTTCCTGGAAGCCCTACTACCTCCAGGCTACACTCCCAGACCTATTTTTTATATTTTTATTTGGAAACAGGGTCTTTTCGAACTTGCACAATCCTCCTGTCTCTGCCTCCCAAGTGCGGGGATTACAAGTGTGCGCCACCACGCCTGGCGCTGGTGCATGCTTTTAATCCCAGCATTTGGGAGGTTGAGACCAGAGGATCGTGGTTCGCGGACAGCCTCAGCTGCTTACTGAGGCCCTCCGCAACTCAGTGAGACCCTGTTTCAAAATAAAGAATAAAAAATAGGGCAGGGGGTGTTGCTCCGAGGTCAAATGCCCCTGGGTTCCATCCCCAAACCCTCAAAAATAAATAAATAAATAAATAACCCTATATAAGTTTTAGAGATATTCCTGAAATCTTGTGTTTTTGCCCCTGGAAACCCCACAGGGCTGACACATCTCTCCATCTCTTCCTTCAATGTTTCAAAAGGCTAGTTTCATGGGCCCTTGGAACCCTATCCCCGGAGGGAATGTGCCAGCATCTCAACTCTGGGCTAACACAGGTCATCACTTGTTGATGCGTGTGTGACAGCTGGTAGGAAGCTGGCTGGGGCTGCTGGCCTGACAGGTGGACCGGCCATTGCCACCCCGCACATTGGTGACAAACCTAAACTATCTCTGGCACGCTTGTCCTGTTCCTCTCATCTTTCATTAGTGCTTTAGCCTAGTTTATTGGCTTGCTCTGTTCTCATGATTTGGGCAAATTCCCATTTCTATTTATTCTCCCCGCCCCCTTTGTGATACTGGGCAATGAATCCAGGGGCATTCTACTTCTGAGCTACACCCTTGGCTCGCTCTCTCTCTCTCTCTCTCTCTCTCTCTCTCTCTCTCTCTCTCTTTCTTTCTGTACCAGGGATGGACCTCAGGAGCATTGTACCCCTGAGCTACACCCTCCAGTCCTAGTTTTTGAGTATTTTTATTTTTTGAAATAGGTTCTCACTGAGATGCAAAGGACCTCGCTAAGTAGCTGAGGCTGTCCGCGAACCATGATCCTCTGGTCTCCGCCTTCTAAATGCTGGGATTACAAGTGTGTGCCATCATGCCCGGCTCTTGAAGTATTTCTAAGAAGCTTTTCTCAATGCTGGGGATTGAACCCAGGGGCATTTTGAACAGGTTCTCACTAAGTTGCAAAGTGCCTCACTAAATAGCTGAAGCTGGCCTTGAACCTGCCATCCTCCTCCTATCTCACCAGCCTCCCAAGTACTGGGATTACAAGGATGCACCAGCATACCCAGCTTTTTAAGAAGCTTTTTGTTGTTGTTGTTGTTGGTCTGGGGATGGAACCCAGGGAGGACATTTCACCTCTGAGCTACAACCCCTGCCCTATTTTTTTTTCCTTCCTTCCTTCCTTCCTTCCTTCCTTCCTTCCTTCCTTCCTTCCTCCCTCCTTCCCTCCCTCCCTCCCTCGCTTCTTTCTTTCTTTCTTTCTTTCTTTCTTTCTTTCTTTCTTTCTTTCTTCTTTCTTTTGTGGTACTGGGAATGGAACCCATGGGCCTTCTGCCTCCGAGCTATACTCTCAGACCTATTTTTTATTTATTTAGAAATGGGCCTCACTAAGTTGCTGAGAGCCTCACTAAGTAGCTGAGGCTGGCTTTGAACCTGTGTGATCCTCCTGTCTCAGCCTCCCAAGCGCGGGGATCACAAGCGCGCGCCACCACGCCCGGCCATCCTGCACATTTTTTATTGCAGGCTGGCCAATCACTGCTCTCTATTAAAGTCCTCAACTAAGCAATGAAGGAATGAATCTCTTTTTCTTTCATCATCCACCTATATTACTGTGTGAATAATAGTAATAGAGAACTGTATAGTCATCTGTGCTCTTTCGATCTTCACAAAACACCGTAAGGTGTTAAAACTACTGCACCCACTTTGTAGACACAGAGACCAAGGCTGAACGGGTGCCCGTGGAACCTGGAGCTCTGGAGTCCAAGAGTCTGAGATCAGCCTGGAAAAACCCAGTCTCTAAAAAGAAAGCGCTGGACTTGGTGGTGCAAGTCTCCCTATAACCCTAGTACTTGGGAGGCTGAGACAGAAGGCACAGGCTCCAGGCCAGCCTCGATAACTTAATGAGACCTGGTTTCAAAATTAAAAGGTACTAAAACTTAATTGGAGGAACTAAATCTAAAACATGATACTGTGGTAGTTTTTTCTGTGTGTAGTACTGGGTGTAGAACCAGGGCATTTACTACCTCTATGCTATACTCCAGACCTATTCTTTTTTGGTTATTATTTGGAAACAGGGTCTCACCAAGTTGCTGAGAGGCTCAGTATCTGAGGCTGGCTTTGAACCTGCACGATCCTCCTGTCTCAGCCTCCCAAGTGCAGGGATTACAAGCGTGCACTACCTCGCCCAGCTGTGGCAGCAGTTTTAAGTCTTATTTTTACTGTTTATATATTTGAATGCTGCTACACCAGATGATTTTCATCCCTGAAGTTTTCAGTTTGTTAAACTTGGTTTCCTAGAATAGACTTTTAACTTTCAAAATTCCTTTTTCTTGGTGAAATGGAAATACTAATTTTCCTTGAATGAATTTTCACATTTGTAAGTTCTGGGTTTATAATTCAGGTTTGAGCAAGGTGTGGATAACCGAAGAAAATAACTTGCTGGCTATATAGGAAAATGCCGTGGAAATAATCTATGTATATACTCATGGAAAGGAAAAATTTAATCATTTCTTCTGTTAAGCACTAAACAATATAATGCAACTACTGGTTCTGGAATGTATTTAATATGTAATACATATGTTTTAATATTTTAATGTTTGTGCATTAACATTTTCAATTTTTTTTTTTTTTTTTTTTTGGTGGTACTGGGGTTCCTGGAAGCCCTTCTACCTCCGGGCTACACTCCCAGACCTATTTTTACATTTTTATTTGGAAACAGGGTCTCCTAAGCCAGCGAGCGCGGCTGGCTTCGAACTTGCGCAATCCTCCTGTCTCTGCCTCCCAAGCGCAGGGATTACAAGCGTGCGCCACCACGCCTGGCCATTTTCAATTTTTTTAACCACCTTGCTGCTAAGATTTTTGCCATCCCATCCCCATTTTTTCCTTTACAATTGAATTTTAAAAAATTTTTTTTTGTTATTCCGGGCGTGGTGGCGCACGCTTGTAATCCCCCACTTGGGAGGCAGAGACAGGAGGATCGCACTGGTTCGAAGCCAGCCGCGCTGGCTTAAGAGACCCTGTTTCCAAATAAAAATATAAAATAGGTCTGGGAGTGTAGCCCGGAGGTAGAAGGGTTTTCAGGAACCCCAGTACCACCAAAAAAAAAAAAAAAAAAAAAAAAAATTTGGGAGGATGAAATTGAGGGGCTTTCTACCTCAGAGCTATATCCCCAATTCTGCAAATAATACATACATACATACATACATACATACATACATACATACAATGGTGATGAATTGGTCGTGGTGGCACATGCTTGTAATCTCAGTACTTGGAGGCTGAGACAGGAGGATCACAGGTTCTGGCCAGCCTCGGCTACTTAGTAAGGCTCTCTGCAACTAAGGCACTGTCTCAAAATAAAGAATTAAAAAAAAAAGGCCCGGGGTTGTCGGTCAGATATGGAATGCCCCTGGATTCAATCTCCAGTATCACCACCAAAAAGAAAAAAGAAAAAAGAAAAACCTATAGTGATGGGGGGGAGGGGAGAAGGGATGGTGCTTGGAAATAGAATGCCCCTGGGTTCAATCCCCAGTACAAAAAATAAATAAATTAAATAAATTAAGTTAGTGAGGCCAGGGGAAGTGGGAGGAAGGAACAGAAGAGTTTTTTGGTTTTTTTGCTGGGTACTGGGGATGGAACCCAGTGGGATCCTACCTCCGAACTACACTATTCTTTCTTTCGTTACTTATTTATTTATATTTTTTTTGGTGGTACTGGGGTTCCTGGAAGCTCTTCTATCTCCGCGCTAGACTCCCAGACCTATTTTATACTTTTTATTTGGAAACAGGGTCTCTTAAACCAGCGCGGGTGGCTTCGAACCTGCGCTATCCTCCTGTCTCTGCCTCCCGAGCACGGGGATTACAACCATGCGCCACCACGCCCGGCATATTATTCTTTTTTTTTTTTTTTTTTTTTTTTTGTGGTACTAGGGGTGGAACCCAGAGGCTTTCTACCTCCGGGCTATACTCCCAGACGTATTTTATATTTTATTTGGAAACAGGGTCTCACTAAATAGCTGAGGCTGGCTGGGAACCTGTGCGATCCTCCTGTCTCAGCCTCCCAAGCGCGGGGATTACAAACATGCGCCACCACGCCCGGCTGGCATATTATTCTTTATTTTGCAACAGTCTCACTGAGTTGCAAAGGGCCTCGCTAAGTAGTAACTGAGGCTGGCCTCCAACCCTGATCCTCCTGTCTCAGTCTCCCAAATGCTGGGATTACAAGCGTGGGCTACAACGCCCGGCTGGCAACAGAGAGAAGGTGGCCAGGACGGTAGCATCAGCGGCCTGGGCTTAAATAAGTAACCTCAGTGGGGAAGGGGAGAGGGCTTTTAATCAACAGTGCTAATCCACAAACACAACCAACGCCAGAGGCCCACTCGCAGATCCGTCCTGCATGGTCTTGTTTGGAAGAAGGGGGTGTGTCCTGAGTGTCATTTCACTCACCTCTCCCAACCTGGCTCTGTCCGGCCCCTCGGGGGAGGGTTCGGGTCCCGGTGCTGGAGGCCGAGGCGACGCGGTGGGAGCGCCCATCCCCGGTGGGAGCGCCCATCCCCGCAGCGATAAAGGACCAAATCTGGGCCAGTCCTTAAAGATGCGCAGGGAAGGGCCGTGAGGGCGACTACCTTCCTCGCCGGCCCTCTCTTTTTCTCTTCTCCTTTCTGGTCCCCCAGCATCCGTCCCAGGGTCTCATTTACTAAGGGGGTCCTGTACAGTAGGCGGAGGGGGGAGTAGGAGAACCACGGATTGCAATCGCAGTCATTTGCATATAATTTGCATGCTACCCTATTGATGGAAGGACGCAATCTGTCAGTAGTTCTCTAACAGGCCGCCCACGCTCGCCAGCCCGCCCCGCCACTTAGCCAGCAACTTTTACTTCCCTTTGGGCCGCTCCCCGCGTCTCGAGCCCGCCTCCGAGCGCCGGCCCCGCCCCCAGCGTAAGCCCCGCCCCTTCCATTTCTGAGCAGGCACGACCGGGGCAGCTCTCCCGACTGCGTAGGCGACTATGGGCGCTGAGGGGTCCTGACCGCCGGGGAGGCAGGGCAGCCAAGCTCAGGCTTGTCAGGGCTCGGGCTCCGGAGGAGAGCCTTCCCCGAGGCCGGCGGGGGCTCTCAGCGCCGGGCCCGAGCCGCGCGGCCGGGTCCCCCCCCACCCCGAGGCGGCGCGAAGGCCCCTCAGGCAGCGCCGCGGGCAGCCCGCAGCCGGGGCCTGGTGCAGCCGCCGCGGCCGCTGTCAGGGAGGCGCAGGCGGCCCATGGAGCCCGCGAGCGGCCGCTGCTGCTGAGGCGGCGGTGTCGGCAGCCGGACCCCGACCGCCTGCACCCCCCGCGGGGCCCCCGGAGGTAAGCCAGCCCCGTGCCCAAGCCCTGCCGGGGAGCCCGGCCCGCCCCAGGGCTGCCGGGGGGCAGCTGCGCCCCCGGCCCGCTCGCCCTCCCGCCCGGGCTGCCCTGCCCTGGGCTTTCTCTCCGGTCGAGCTCCTCCCTCTGCCCCGGGGGTTCCCTCCCCCCTCCCCCCGATTGCCGCGCTCCCGAATTATTGTATTTTTAAAAGTCATGAATCCTGTCCGCCTTCAACTCCTTCCGTAATGTCCAACCTTGTTCGTCCTTCCTCGCCGTCGGAGCGTCAGCCCCAAGCCTTTCCCCGGGCTCCGTCTCTGTCCCTTTTCCTATTTCGCCCCACTCCTCCGAGGTGTGCGCAACCTCGGCGCTCAAGTTCCCATTTCCCCGAGCGTGCCCCTCTCTTCCTCGGTTGCTTCTGATTCCATTACCTCACCGTCACCCACCCGCTCTGCCCCCCTCTCCTTAAGGGGCCTCGGCCCCTAGTCATCATTCCCAAAGCACCATTTACGTTCTACTTTGACCTTAGCCCTCACCCTTCTCTGGGCTGCTGCACGATCCCTGTATCTATCTCTGACTTCCCTTTGCCCCCTCTGAATCCTTCAGCCCTCTGGAGATTTGTTTCTGTAACCGAGAGATCTGCCAGGACCCTTTCCCCTCCAGGATTTCCGACTTTGACACCTCCCCCTAGTTTGAAATATTTTGCCTATCCTTGTGTCCCTTGGTCCTGTCTCCCCTGTGATCTTTCTGTGTTCTCTGTCACGCTCTTTATCACCACGTGCCACTTATTTCAGGATCATCTAAACTTTGAACTGAGAAGAAAATGTGTTGGGAGGAGGGGGAGCCTCAGCTGTCTCAGGCTTTTCTGGACAGAAGGGTGTTTCTGAAGGATGGAGCAAGTTTTGAAGAAGTTCCTATCAGATTACACTTTGTTGACTACTCAGGAGCAGCCACTAGGAGGGATGAACCAGGCCTGCGTGGAAACTGAGTGAGGTTGTGAGAAATTTTGTTTCAGATTATTTCTTTTGGGGCTTGTGTGTTAAACAGATCACAGAAGTGTCTTCCTACCCCTGTCCAGATCTGAGAGGAATCAGTTTACAGACTGTGGCTTATTTAGAATAGTTTTGGTTGATTTCCTAAGAGCTCCCCTCTGGTGGGGATGGGGGATAACTGGGAAAAGGAACCTGAGACAAAGGAAAGAGGTTGTACATTCAGAATCAGGACCCCTGGGTCCAGCATGTGGTTTATGTGACCTTTTAATGGTCTTTTTGGGAAAATGGCCACTGGATAGGCATCAGTGGAGTAGTAGGCTGATAGCAGGAAGTGGGTTGGGGGAAGAATTGGACTTGGTTTATTTGTTTACAAAACATTGTGGGTTCTCAGACAAAAGGTATTTATTAGTAGTGGTTTTGCGATCTTGAGAATTTTCCTTCTTCTCAATCCTCCAGTTGAATCTTCATAATCTGTAGCCATGAGTCAGTTTGAAACCCACGCTCCTGGCCCTTAGTACGTTAGGTCGCTGACCACCTGTGTCTGTTCCTCCCATACCTAATCCATAACTGCAGATTCTGTGGGCAGAGAGTGTGTTTGTGGGAAAGCCCTTTCAAGAAGCTGACTGAGAAAGTGAACGTGGAGTGAGCTGGGCCTTTGTATAAACTAGTTGCTGTCTGTGTGTCTTCTCTTCACCTGTGATGGTGAAGAGGGCAGGTGAAGTTCCATCCATCTTTGACTGTATCCCTGTTTGGATGTTGTTATGCCATCTCATCCCACTTCTTTCCCCTTGTAGTGAACCAGAGTATATGTTGCTCATAATCTCTATCCCTTTTTGTGGTACCGAGGATTGAACCCAAGGGGTACTCTACCGCTGAGCTACACTTCCAGCCCTCTTTATTAATTTATTTTTTGGAGACAGGATCTCACTAAGTTGCCCAGGCTGGCCTCAAATTTTTTGATCCTCAGCCGGGCGTGGTGGCGCACGCTTGTAATCCCAGCATTCGGGAGGCTGAGACTGGAGGATCACGGTTCGTGGACAGCCTCAGCTACTTAGTGAGGCCCTTTGCAACTCAGTGAGACCCTGTTTCAAAATAAAGAATAAAAAATTGGGCGGGGGTTGTAGCTCAGAGGTCAGATGCCTCTGGGTTCCATCCCCAGACCCGCAAAAAAAAAAAAAAAGAAAAGAAAAAAAATATATATATATATTTTTTGGTACTGGGTTCCTAGAAGCCCTTCTACCGCCGGGCTACACTCCCAGACCTATTTTTATCTTTTTATTTGGAAACAGGGTCTCTTAAACCAGCGCAGCTGGCTTTGAACCTGCGTGATCCTCCTGTCTCTGCCTCCCAAGCGCGGGGATTACAAGCGTGCGCCACCACGCCCGGCGAAAAAAAAATATTTTTTGATCCTCCTGTCTCAGCCTCTTACCTACTAGAATTACAGGTGTGTGCCAGCACACCTGTCTTCATAATTCCTCTTCTAGGAGAAGCTTCTCTCCTTGGAAGTACCCTCAGCCAGAAACCATATTTTCCCTAGTTTTCTTCTTGGATGGGTCCACAGTGCATGCGAGCAGGTTTGCTGAACGCCATCCAAAGAAGCAAATTGGGGTTCTTTGATTTGTGGAAGAGTTTTAGGAGGATCCTTTTAATTACTGGCATGAGACAAGAGAGGGCCTATCCCAAGTGCATTCGGGACTTGGAGTGGAGAGTCATAGTTCAGAGAAAGGCAAGCATACGTACAGTTCGCGTTTTTGCCATCTGTCTGTTTCATCAGGGGCTCCCAGAGCTGGCTTGGGCTGTCTGGCTGGAATCTGCTTATACCAGCTCCAGGCCCTGCACAGACCTCTCAGCCTGATTCAATATTGACTTAACTGCCTGAGACCGCTTCCCTCCCTCCCTAGCCTTCTGCTGTGGCTCGGGAATGCCCTCTCCCCTGATGCCACCTCCTCCAGGGCCTTGGGCACGCATTTACCTGTTTCCTGACAGAGCTTGAGCCTGCTTGACCGCTCAGCCCTGAGTTTCTACAAGCAAACTTATCCTCCATCTTTACCAATGAGCTCAAAGAGGGAAGATGAGTTGAAACCTCCTTAAGGAAAGGTTTGAGCCAGGTACACCCCAGTAACCTTGACTCAGGACCTCTTCCCCTCAAGAAATAGCCCATAGAGAATGGGCTGGGATAGGGGTGGCAGCATATACCTGTAATCCCAGAACTCGGGAGGCTGAGATAGGAGGATCGCAGGTTTGAGGCCAGCCTCAGCGACTTAGACCATTTCAAAATAAACAAACAAACAAACAAACTAGGGCTGAAGGTATAGTTCAGAGGTAGACAGCTTTTGGGTTTGAGTCAGTCATGGTGGGGCTCACCTGTAGTCCCAGTATTTGAGAGGCCAAGACAAGGAGGATTGCAGGTTCCAGGCCAGGTTCACAACATAGTGAGACCCTGAGGGCTGGGGGTGTAACTCAGAGGTAGAACACCTATGATTCAATCCCCAGTACCATTTACAAAAAAATAAAAGGTTTGAGTTAGACCTTAAGAGGAGGAACTCCTCGATAGCAGAAGAGGCAGCCTATGGTAGTAGGAGTCCCTTTTGTAGAGCAGCTTGTTTTAAAATTATAAAGTAATGCCTGCAACATGGAAAGAAACCCAGTGGTGCTGTAATAATTTGTGATGAAAACCAAAACCTAACAGCTCCTTTCCCTCTCTTTCTCTATCTAAACTCTTACTCCCTGAGACTTAACTTTTTTTTTTTTTTTTTTTTTGCAGTACTAGGGATGGTACACAGGGGCATTCTACCTCCAAGCTATACCCCCAGCCCTATTTTTTAGTCTTTTTATTTTTCTTTTAAACAGGGTCTCACTGAGTTGCAAAGGGCCTTGCTAAGTAGCTGAGGCTGTTCGTGAACCGCCATCCTCCAGTCTCAGCCTCCTGGATGCCAGGATTACGTGCATCACCACGCTTGGCACTTTTTCTTTTTTAAAACCAAGCATTCAACCCAGGGGCATTTTATCTGAGCCACACCCCCAGCCCCTTTTATCTTTTTATTTATTTTCTATTATTATTATTATTATTATTATTATTATTATTATTATTATTGTGTGTGTGTGTGTGTGTGTGGTACTAGGGATTAAATTTAGGGGTATTCTACTTCTGAGCGACACCCTCAGCCCTTTTTTATTGTTTATTTATATTTTTGTGGTACTAGGGGTGGAACCCAAGGGGGTTCTACCTCTGAGCTACACCCCCAGCCCAATATTTTTATTCTTTATTTTGAAACAGGGTCTCACTAAGTAGCTGATATTGTCCTAAACTGTGATCCTCCTATCTCAGCCTCTCAAATGCTGAGATTACAAGCATGCACCACCACACCCGGCTTTTATTTTGAAACAAGGTCTCACTAAGTTGCAGAGGGTCTCATGTTGTTGAGGCTGGCTACAAGCCTGCCAGCCTTCTGTCTCAGCCTCCCAAGTACTGGAATTACAAACTTGTGCCACCACACTGGGCTTATTTTTTGTATCAAAACAGGATCTTGCAAGGGAGCTGAGGGTCTCACAAAATTGCTGAAGCTATCCTAGAACCTGAGACAAGAGTCTCAGCCACCCAGGTATGGGATTACAGGCGCGTGCATGCCACCACACCCAGCTGAGAGTTAACTTCTGTAATTATGTCAGTGTTTAGTTCTGAAGCTTAGCACCATAGCTTAAAATGTTTTTTTTGTTTTTTGTTTTTTTTTTTTGCGGTACTGGGCATGGAACCCAGGGGCATTCTACCTCCGAGCTATACCCCTAGCTCTACTTTTTATTCTTTGCAAAGGGCCTCACTGAGTAGCTGAGGCTGTCCTCAAACCATGACCCTCCTGTCTCAGCCTCCCAAATGCTGGGATTACAAACGTGGGCCACCATACCCAGTTATTTTTTGATTTGTTAATTGTTGCAGATTGTTACTTTTTTAACTTTAGAGCACTATACTTCTTGTTTACCTAATTATGCCATTTTTTAATTTCTTCTATTTGACACTTGTGTAACTTTAAATAGTATACTTTGAGTCTTTCTTTTCCATTAACTTTTTTGGATGCATGATACTGGGGATCAAACACAGGTACCTCCTTCACGCTAGGTAAACATTCTACCACTGAGATAATACATCTCTAGCACTCTTTTCCGATAACTTTAATTAGTGCATGAGTGTGTGCAAGTGTGTGTGTGTGTTTCTGGGGCTTGAACCCAAGGGAGCTCTACCACTGAGCTATGCCCCAGCCAGCCCTTTTTTAAATTTTGAAACAGGTGTTACTAACTTGCTTAGATGGACCTTAAACTTGCAATCCTCCTTCCTCAGCCTCCAGAGAAGCTAGGATTACAGGTATGCACCACTGTACTTGGTTTCCATTAACTTTATTTATTTATTATTCATTTATTTATTTATTGTGGTACTACTGGGGATGGAATCTGGAGGCATTCTACTTCCCAGCTACACCCCAGCCCTATTTTTTATTCTCTATTTTTTATTCTCTATTTCTCGCTGAGTTGCAAAGGGCCTCACTAAGTACCCTATTTTTCCACCTCTCATGAGCCACCTGAAAGAATCCCTTCAAAGGAGAGGAGAGGCAGGCATGGTGGCTTGTGTCTGTAATCACAGCTACTTAGCAGTCTGAGGCAGGGAGACTGTATATTGGAGCCACCAGCATGAGCAATTTAGCAAATCCTTGTTTCAAAATGAAAAGCAAAAAGATTGGGGGTGTAGCTTAGTGGTAGAGCACCCTGGCTTTAACCCTCATTACTGAAATAAATAAATGAATGGAAGAAGAAAATTGAGCTTGCCTCTTGCTTGGAGGAAGAGTACTAGATAAGATGATCTCTTAAAAACCATTCTAGCTGGGCGTGGTGGCGCATGCTTGTAATCCCTGCACTTGGGAGGCGGAGACAGGAGGATTGCGCAGGTTCGAAGCCAGCCTCTCTAGCTTAAGAGACCCTGTTTTCAAATAAAAATATAAAAATAGGTCTGGGAGTGGAACCCCAGTACCACCAAAAAAAAAAAAAGAATTCTAAGCCAGGCATGGTGGTGCATGCTTATAATCCCAATACTTTGGAGGCTGAGACAGGAAGACTATAGGTTTGAGGACAGCCTCAGAGCTCCTTAGGCCTTCTGCAATTTAGTGAGACCCTGTTTCAAAATAAAAGAATAAACTATAGGGCTGGAGGTAGAATGCCCCGGGTTCCACCCCTAGTACTGAAAAAAAAAAAAAAAAAAAAAGCTATTCTACGAAAATGCAGGAACATGTAAAAACCTCAGGCTTGGTAGTCCATGGGAAAAGATGTGAAGAAGGGAAGGTAATTAACTGGCTGAGGGGCTCTTCCTCATCCTGTCCTGGCCGGGACCAGTCCAGTAAGTCCTTTGATGGAGGTCAGTGTAAGGTTGTTTGCCTCAACTGTCTTGGGGTGAGGAGATGCAGGAAGCCAGGTGAAGTGGTAGCGCCCCCTCCCTCCGGAGCCCTCTGCAGACGTGTATAGAGCACATGTGTGCATACTCGCCCGTCTCACTGTGCTCTGCCCTGCCCTGCAGTAACTCCTGATGCTCAGACTGTATTCCCTGCTTCACCCAGCTGTCAGCACCCTCCTGCAGGCTCCCAGCCCCTTCCCCTCCCTAGGAGCTGCCTGGGGCAGGGGAAGCCTCTGCTTTTCCTCTTCCAGTCTGTCTGGGATGAGAGTTGAGGCCCCTGGTTTGAAGCAGGGAGCCTCAGTTGTCTGGATGTCCTTGAGGGGTACAGGAGTCACTGAATATTAAAGGTCTGGATTTTCTTTTCTTATTTTTTTCATTATTCCTCTGACTGATGAGGGGGAGGGTGGTAAATATGGAGCTTGTTCCTTCTCCTTTTCTTTTGCTCTTTCTTTGTTTCTTTTTGCTACTGGAGATTGAGCCCAGGGGCATTCCTTCTACCTCTGAGCTACAGTTTCAGCCCTATTTTATTTTTTATTTTGAAACAAAGTCTCGTCCCCAGCCATGGTGGCACACACTTGTAATCCCAGCGCTTGGGAGGCTGAGACAGGAGGATCGCACAGGTTCAAAGCCAGCCTCAGCTACTGAGTGAGGCTCTCGGAAACTTAGTGAGACCCTGTTTCCAAATAACCTATAAAATAGGTCTGGGAGTATAGCCCAGAGGTAGAAAAGCCCTTGGGTTCCACCCCAGTATCACCAAAAAACAAAAAACAAAAAACAAAAAAAAAAAAACCAGAGTCTCACCAAATTGCTGAGGCTGGTGGCAAACGTTCAATCCTTCTGACTCAGCCTCCCAAGTACTGGGATTGCAGGTGTAATCACCACGCCCAGCTTAGTCTTTTAACTTACTTTAGAATGGTTAACCATTTTAGGTGTATTTTCTTTGCATTTGAAAGTGAATAAATTGACGTTGAGGGCCATGTGGACTTGGGTGGTGAAGAATCTCTTCTTTATTTCTACTGTCTAAATCACCAGACCGCCCACCCTGTTTCCTCCAGCACTCCTCCCATGACATACTTCAGGTGCAGGCAGCCCCGAGTCCCCAGAGCCAGGAGAGGCCCAGCCCCAGTTTGGTGGTTTCTAGTGGCAGAGCTGCTTATTTAGGAGAGGAATCTGGTTTTCCTGCACCTCCTGATGTGCTATGGTTCCCTGGGGAAGAAAGGATGTGAATTGCAGAGTCCGTTCACTGGGGAATCCTCTGAACACTGTGATGTAGGCTTCCTAGCTGAGCCCTGGGACTTTGTCTTTGGGATGAAAGTAACCTTGCCTGCCTTCCTGGAGCCAGTAGTAATCCCAATTGTGATTAACTGGGGCAGGAATCTGCTGAATTTGCTAGCGAGGTCTAAGACCCTTTATGTGAGAAAATGTCTGAACATCTCCTATGAAAATGTGGGTTTGCATTTGTGTATGTGTGTGTGGTGGGTGCTGGGGATCCAACCCAGGACTTCGCACGTGCCAGACAAGCGCTCTGCTTTTCAAGTTTTGAAAAATGGGCTTTTAGGAGCTTTTGGTGACTTGGAGTCTCTGAAGTAGAGGGAAAAAGGAAGGATGGACCAAGCATAGATGTTCAGAAAAATATTGAGTTGCTTACAAAGGATGCTTGAGGCCACCTTATGAGCCTCTAAGCAGACCTAAAAGGTAGAGGTCCCAGTTGAACTAAAGTGACCCTGTAATGAGGGTGGCCTTAAAGGTGTGGCGGGGAGTGATTAATGCTTCCTTCATATTATTATTCCTGTGCAGCCCATAGTGGCGAGTAGAGACAGATCCACAGGCCGCCATGCTGGTTCTACTGCTCCGAGGGCACTGCCTGGCTTCGGGAGAGCACAGGAAGAGAGTTGCCAGCCTCTTACTGATACCAAGCTCAAACTGCATCAGAAAGACGAACCTTTTTTTTTTTTTTTTTTTTTTTGCTTTGGTACTGGAGATTGAACCCAGGGACGTTCTACCTCTGGGCCGCACCTGTTTCTTTTTACTTTTTATTATTTATTTATTTATTTATTTATTTTTGCAGTACTGGGGATGGAACCCAGGGCATTCTACTTCTGAGCTACACCCTCAGCCCTACTTTTTAATTTTTTATTTTGAAACAGGGTCTCACTGAGTTACAAAGGGCCTCACTAAGTAGCTGAGGCTGTTCATGAACCACGATACTCCTGTCTCAGCTTCCCGAATGCTGGGATTACAAGCGTGTGCCACCACGCCTGGCTTTACTTTTTATTTTGAAACAGGATCTCACTAAGTTGCTGAGGCTGGTCTCAAACCTATGATCCTCCTGTCTCATCCTCCCAAGTACAGGGATTACTGGGATGAACTACTTGCTTGACAGACTTGAGAGGCAGATGAGCTAAAGTATTCTTTTTTGTTGATCTCAAAACAGAAGAATTCCCCATCTGTCTACCTACAAAACTTTAGTGGTCACTGCTGGGAAATGGGAGCTGGGCTATGTGATATTGAGCAGAGGAAAGCAACCTTGACACTTCACATTTTCAGAGGCCAAGAGAAAGCACTGGAAGGGTGGTGGGAGGAATCAGGGCTTCCCAGATGACTGGAGAGAGAGAGAGAGAGAGAGAGAGAGAGAGAGAGAGAGAGAGAGAGAGAGTGTGTGTGTGTGTGTGTGTGTGTGTGTGTGTGTGTGTGTGTGTGTGTGTTACTAGGGATGGAACCCAGGCGCCTTCTACCTCTGGGCTGCACTCCCAGACATATTTTATATTTTGTTTGGAAACAGGGTCTCACTAAGTAGCTGAGGCTGGCTTCAAACCTTCATACCTGGCGAGCCTCTTGTCTCAGCTTCTCAAGTACTGGGATTACAAGCATGCGCCACCACGCCCAGCTGAGAATATGTATTCTCGTTTTCACCTACCAAAGTACAGGCAGGCAGGTCCACAGGATCAAAGGTGATATCACCAATACTGGAAAGTACCTGCATTCCAGCTCTATGAAAGCCTCTGCCTTCCTCTGGCTCACGCTCTGTGTCTGAGACTCAGACTATTTGCATGTTTGGGAGGAGGCCTTTGAGTCCATCATTGGCGAGAGCCAAATTCTGGAGCCAAGTTGATTGGACAGAATTTCCTCTGTTCTTCACTGATTCTCCTGATGTGAATTTGGCGAGGCTCTGAAGACCTGCTCTTGGAGGGCGGTGGCTTTTATCAGCAGTGTCCTCTGTCTCAGTTATGATTCCTATTCCTCTCTGTTCTTTAGAAGTTCTAGACCCATGAGTCCCAACTGATTTCTTTTCTTTCCTTTTTTTTTTTTTTTTTTTTTTGGTGGTACCGGGTATGAAACCTAGGGGCATTCTACCTCCGAGCTACACCCCCAGCCCTATATTTTATCCTTTTTATTTTGAAATGGTATCACTGAGTTGCAGAGGCCTCACTAAGTAGCCGAGGATGGCCAGGAACCTTCGATCCTCCTAAAAAGTGTGCGCCACCACACCCGGCCTCTTTTTGCCTTCTTACAGCCCCTCCAGTTCTTGGAGTGTGTGTATGATAGTGGGGAAAGTAGTGTTGGCATAGGAGAGGGCTGTCATCGATGTCTTCAAAGCTGAGTCTCAAGTTGGGCATGGTAGTGTATACTTGTAATCCCAGTACTTGGGAGGCTGAGACATGAGGGTCATGGGTTTGCAGGCAGCCTCTGCAACTTAGTAAGACTCTGTTTCAAAATTTAAAAAAAGAAGGCCGGGCGTGGTGGCGCACGCTTGTAATCCCCGTGCTTGGGAGGCAGAGACAGGAGGATCGCGCAGGTTCGGAGCCAGCCGCACGCACTGGCTTAGGAGACCCTGTTTCCAAAATGAAAAATGTAAAAAAATAGGTCTGGGAGTGTAGCCCGGAGGTAGAAGGGCTTCCAGGAACCCCAGTACCACCAAAAAAAAAAAAAAATTAAAAAAAAAATTTAAAAAAAGAATAAAATAGGGCTGGGGGTATAGTCAGAGGTAGAATGCCCCTGGGTTCCATCCCCAATACCACACACACACAAAGAAGAGTCTCAAACAACTCATGTAAAACTCTGCACATCTCTTATAAAATTACATGTGCATGTGCAAGCGTGCACACACACATTGTTTACTAACAATTTAACTGGCATTCACTGAGTACTACCACGTGCCATAGTGTGAGCTCTTTTCATACATGCAAACTTGCTGCTTTTACACGGCAATCACAAGAAATAGGGATCCCCCCCCCCAATTTGCAGTTGAGGAAACTGAAACTCAGAAGACACGTGGCTTGCATAAATTTATACCTCCCATAAACGCAGAGCAAGGATTTCGAACCCCAGCCTGTTTTCCTCCAAGCCCAGGGCTCCTTCCACTTGTGCTTCAGCTGCCACAGCACTGAGAAAGGGTGCGATGTTGTGAAACCAAACACGCAGAAGTGGCCCTGCTGCAGCAGGGCGAGGACAGGTTGTTGTAGAGCTATTTCTGTCTTTCTTTTTTTTGTTTTAAATTTTGTGGTACTGGGGATTGAACCAAGGGGCATTCTGAGCAGTACTACAGCCTTATGCCTTATTATTTTATTATTTATTTATTTATTTATTTTTGCGGTACTGGAGATGGAACCCAGGGGCATTTTACCTCCAAGCTGTAGCCCCAGCCTTATATTTTTATTCTTTTTTTTTTTTTGGTGGTACTAGGGGTGGAACCCAGAGGCTTTCTACCTCCGGGCTATACTCCCAGACCTATTTTATATTTTATTTGGAAACAGGGTCTCACTAAGTAGCCGAGGCTGGCTTTGAATCTGTGCAGTCCTCCTGTCTCAGCCTCCCAAGCACAGGGATTACAAGCGTGCGCTACCACACCTGGCTTATTCTTTATTTTGAAACAGTCTCACTAAGTGTCAGAGAGCCTCACTAAGTAGCTGAGGCTGGCTTTCAAACCTGTGCGATCCTCCTGTCTCAGCCTCCCAAGTACTGGGATTGCAAGTGTGCGCCACCACACCTGGATTTTTACTATTGTTGTTTTCATTATTATTTGCGGTACTGGGGAATGAACCCAGGGGCATTCTACCATTGAGCTACATACCCAGCCCTATTTTTTTTTTTTTTTTTTTTTTTTTTTGGTGGTACTGGGAGTGGAACCCAGAGGCTTTATACCTCTGGTCTGTACTTCCAGACCTATTTTATAGTTTTTTGTTGGAAAGTGGGTCTCACTAAGTTGCTGAAAGCCTCACTCAGTAGCTGAGGCTGGCTTCGAACCTGTGCATTCCTCCTGTTTTAGCCTCCCAAGCGCGGGGATTACAAGCGTGTGCCACCACACCTGGCTTATTCTTTATTTTGAAACAGGGTCTCACCAAGTTGCAGAGGGCCTCACTAAGTAGCTGAGACTGGTGGCAAACCTGCAATCTTCCTATCTCAGCCTCCTAAGTACTGGGATTAACAGCCTGCAGCCTCCTAAGTACTGGGATTACCAGCATGCGCCACCACGCCCAGCTTAGAGCTGATTTGTTCTAAGTGAATCCTGGCACGGTATTTGCTGGCCCTTATTCCCTCGGAGCTATGAATCTAAAAGGGAAGGGAAGAAAGTACCCGTAACTAGAAAAATGCACCAGGGCCAGGTGTGGTGGTGCATGCTTATGATACCAGTATTTGGGAGGTTACCTAGGAAGATTGCAGGTTTCAGGACAGCCTCAGCAAGTAGTGAGACTCATTAACCTAGCAAGACCCTGTTTCAAAAATAAAAATAAGCTGGGCATGGTGGCACACGCTTGCAATGCTAATATTTGGGAGCCTGTGGGTTTGATTCCCAGTTACACACACACACAAATAAATATATAAAATAAAAATAATAAAAATAAGCCAGGTGTGGTGAAGAGACACTAAGACTTCAATACTAAACAAAGGTGCGTTGAGCTGAGCTGTGCAGGGTCACTGTGTGGAGTTTATACGGGTGAGGAAATAGTGTGTGTGTGTGTGGGGGGGGGTTTGGTGGTACTGGGGTTCCTGGAAGCCCTTCTACCTCTGGGCTGCACTCCCAGAACCTATTTTATATTTTTATTTGGAAACAGGGTCTCTTAAGCCAGCTCAGCTGGCTTCCCACATGATCCTCCTGTCTCTGCCTCCCATGCCTCCACGCCCGGCCGGGGAAATAGTTTTAAATGGTAAAGAAAATGATTCCGGCAATTTGAAAAGGGAGACAGGGATTTGCAAGAGGTTAGGAAAGTATTTGAAGAGCCGGGCGTGGCCACACACAGTAGTAATCCCTTCACTAGAGAGGCCAAGACTGGAGGATCTCAGAGTCAAGGCCAGCCTCAGTAAGTCTGGAGAATTTCATCAACCTAGGGAGGTCCTGTTTCAAAATAAAAAAAATTAAATTGGGCTGGGGGTGCAGCTCGGAGGTGGAATGCTGCTGGGCTCGATTCCTAGTACCACAAAAAAGGACATACAAAGTATGTGAAGAATTAAGGACAAGGGAATAAGACCCAGATTGCTCCCCAGTTTCCTTGAGGAATTGATAAGCTCATCTAACCGTAACACGGACAAAGCATCATTTCGCAAGTCTAAGCTAAGAGCTGAGGCCGAGCTAGGTAAGTGCAGAAGGAAAACCCTAGTCAAGTGGCGGCAGGGCAGGCGGGCACCCCGGGGGAGATGACTTTTCATCTGATCTTGAAGGAATCCAGGACAGAAAGAGAAGGTGCCTGGGAAGGTTTCATGACAAAAGGAAGAGCTGAGGACAGTGCCACTAACCAGCGCGTGTAATGTCTCCCTTTCTGTCCCTTTCTCCCTCCCTCCTGTAGCTTGGAAGCTCGAGGTCTGGCCATAGCCATGGGAGACACGGTGGTGGAGCCTGCCCCCCTGAATCCAACTTCTGAGCCTCCTCCTGGCCCAGCAGGGAATAGCGGGAGCTCCCTGCTAAGTGTCATCACAGAGGGGGTCGGGGAGCTGTCGGTGATTGACCCCGAGGTAGCCCAGAAGGCCTGCCAGGAGGTGCTGGAGAAAGTCAAGCTTTTACACGGAGGTGTGGCCGTCTCAGGCAGAGGCAGCCCGCTGGAGCTGGTCAACGGGGATGGTGTGGACAGCGAGATCCGTTGCCTGGATGATCCACCTGCCCAGATCCAGGAGGAGGAAGATGAGATGGGGGCCACTGTGGCCTCGGGCACAGCCAAGGGAGGCAGAAGGCGGCGGCAGAACTCGGCCAAGCAGTCTTGGCTGCTGAGGCTGTTCGAGTCGAAACTGTTTGACATCTCTATGGCCATTTCTTACTTGTATAACTCCAAGGAGCCTGGTGTGCAAGCCTACATCGGCAACCGGCTCTTCTGCTTTCGCAACGAGGACGTGGACTTCTACCTGCCCCAGCTGCTCAACATGTACATCCACATGGACGAGGACGTGGGCGATGCCATCAAGCCCTACATGGTCCACCGCTGCCGCCAGAGCGTCAACTTCTCCCTTCAGTGCGCCCTGCTGCTCGGGGCCTACTCTTCCGACATGCACATTTCCACTCAGCGACACTCCCGTGGGACCAAGCTGCGCAAGCTGATCCTCTCAGATGAGCTGAAGCCGGTCCACCGGAAGAGGGAGCTGCCCTCCTTGAGCCCGGCCCCCGACACGGGGCTGTCTCCCTCCAAAAGGACTCACCAGCGCTCCAAGTCAGATGCCACCGCCAGCATCAGCCTCAGCAGCAACCTGAAGCGGACCGCCAGCAACCCGAAAGTCGAGAATGAGGACGAGGTAAAACTGGGGAGGCGCCGGGCGGGCGGGGGGTGGCGGCTGCACGGAGACAGGGCATCGTGCAGAGGGTGGCTCTGTCCTTTCTGTCCTTCCCTGTTTCATTTCACTGATAAAAGCATGGAATGTTAGAAGGGAAAAAGGCCTTATCTTTCATGTATTCCAGCTGACTCACTTTACAGGAGAGTAGAGACCCGGAAAGATAAGGTGACTCGCCCCGGGTCATGTAGCTAAGGCCCAGGCGGATGCTCCAGACCAGCCAGAGCTGTCTCCACACCCACCCTGCTGAGCACCCACTGCGTGCTCCCCGGAACTCTGGCCCACATGCTCTCCTCTGGCTGCAGTGGGGTAGCCACGGAGCCTCTCAGTGCAGCGGTCCAGCGAAGGGAAAACGGCCACAGCCCTTGCGAGCCGGGAGGGAGGATGTTAAATAGAACCGCAGCTTCATCCTCGGGCCACTCCTCATACTCCTGTGTGTGTCAACATAGGGTGAGGCTCGTTCCTGTCACCGAGGCACCTGCAGAATGTCCCCTTGCCCCCTTTCCTCCTGGAGAAGAGTGCCTCACTAGTGTCTTTCCCTGTCATCTGGGAGAAGAACAAGGGGGAGAGAGAAGCCATCTTGGTAGAGTCAATCTAGTGCTGAGCACTGGCCTGTGGCTGGGGAGAAGAGGCCACGGCAGCAGCGGGGGCCTCCAGCCCAGAGCTGGAGGAGAGGAGGAGAGCAGAGGCGCAGCCTCCACTCCACACTGGACAGCGAGCAAGGAAAGTCGCCAGTGGACAGCCGGGTTCCACGGCCTGCTGTCCCAGCCAGACAATGGCGCCCCACTCCTCTCCCATTCGCCATTTTGGCTGGGCTCCCACCCTGGCCGCCGGCCCAGCCTAGAAAAGAAGGGAGGAAAAAACTGAGGAATTTGCACTGTTGGGAAATGTGTATGGCCGTGGTCCCGGATCTGCCTCTGTGGGGCATAACCCACCCACGCTTTTGATACAATGGGACTTCTCTCAAGTAGACAGAGGTCAGACTGGCCAAGGGAGGGGAGACCGCAGAGCCTGCTGTCCCCAGAGAGTGAATTTTATCACGATGATTTAATAACGGTGTAGCTCAAAGCACTGACATTTACTGAGTACTTACTGTGTGCCAGGCATCATGCCAGGTGCTTTCTGTTTAATCCTCACAACAACCATAACAGACAGTTATTATATCGCCAATGAAGAAACCGAGGCTTAGCGGTTAAGTGAAGCTGGCGTAGTGGCGCACGCTTGTGATCCCAGGGCTCGGGAGGCTGAGACAGTAAGATGGCAGGTTTGAGACCAGCCGCAGAAACTTAACAAGGCCACCTGCAACTTAGAGACCCTGTTTCAAGATATAAAAAAAATAAAAATAGAGCTGGGGTATAGCTCAGAGGTAGAATATACCTGGGTTCATCCCCAGTACTACAACAAACAAACAAACAAAAAAAAAAAAAAAAAAAAAAAAACAGTGATTTGCCCAAAGTCTCTCAACTGGTGAATGGCAGACCAGGACCCAGATCACAGCTATGGGTGGTAATCCTTCAGCTGAGTTACGTTGGTTATTTCTCAGTGTCTGCCTCAGAAACCATTGGGTAAACAGCTTATACTGTGGCCATCTGCACTTCCACCTCCATGCACAAGCCCAGCCTGTTTTCAGAACCGAAAGGGTCCATTTCATTTCTGTTCATGTTTAACAGCAGAGCCCAAGGGTCCATCAAAGGAGGTTGTCCCAATTCTTGTAGGACTAAACTCACGAAGCATTCGAGAGCTGCCTCGGGGGGTCCAGCCTGTGGCAGTGTGAGCGCTGGAGGTGAATTCCTTGGTGCCTCTTCTCACATGTGGCTTTTCTCTGCCTCTACTGTGTGGTCCTCATCTTAGGCCAGAGAAGCAGAAGCCCTGGGGCGTCTCCTACCCAGCACTGATCCTGGGTCCCTCTTCCTAGCATCTGACTTCTGCCCTGGGATGATGGATGCTCCCAGAGGCAGGGATTCTGTGAGCACTTAATTCTCAAGGGTGGATTCTCCAGCTGCCATGCTTCCCAACCTTATCTTGGGTCACTAGATCCAGAAAAGGAAGGAGATGCCACGGCCCCAAGTCCCTCCTGGCCTATCTGATACTGGCAGAATGAGACACCCGAATCCACCATGGCTACTCAGGAAGAGAGGCAGACAGGACAGAAATGTGAATATACTCGTTCCTGAGCGCTGGGGTCTTCAGCGGAGGGGAGACCCCCTGGGCTCGTTGAGGATATGTCTGACAAGGCCTTTATCCCCCAGCACTGAGGGAACACCGTGGGAAGGTACCAGGCACTTTCTGCTCTCCCTCTGCGCCCATCCCGCAGCACTCTTTGACTTAGCAGTTACTTACTGACCTTGCACAATGTGTAAAGCCCTGTTAGGAAGTCAGCAAAGGGTGAGAAATAAGATGCTGGTCCCTCTAGGAACTGGTAGGGGAATATGAAAACTCCAACGTCTAGAGAACTAGTTAGCTGTGTCCTAGACGGGCTGGGCGGCGCACGCTTGTAATCCCAGCCCTTGGGGAGCTGAGACAGGAGGATTTCAGGAGGTTGCGGGACAGCCTCCGCAAAGAGTGAGGCTCTTATGAACCTGGCAAGACCTTGTTTCAAAATAAAAATAAAGCCAGGTGTGGTTGCGCATGCTTGTAATCCCAGGAGGACCACAGCTTTGTGGCCAGCCGCAGCTACTTAGTGAGGCCCTGCTTCAAAAATAAAGAATAGGAACAAAAAATAGGGGTGGGGGTGTAGCTCAGAGATAGAATGCCACTTGGTTCAATCCCCAGTACCACAAAATAAATGGGCTAGGAATATAGCTTGGAGGTAGAATACCCCTGGGTTCAGTCCCCAGTCACACACACACACACACACACACACACACACACACACAATTTCCTGTTCACAAGTGGGAAGTAGACATCTTACTAAATAAAAGTGCATCAGGGGATGGTGGTACACGCTTGTAATCCCAGCATTTGGGAGGCTGAGACAAGAGGATCACAGTTCACGGACAGCCTCAGCTACTTAGGCCCATTGCAACTCAGTGAGACCCTGTTTCAAAATAAAGAATAAAAAATAGGGCTGGAGGTGTCTCTTGGAGATAGATTGCCCTTGGGTTCCATCCCCAATACTGCAAAAAGTAAAAAATAAAATAAAAATAAAAAGTAAGCCAGGCATGGTGGTGCATACTTACAATCCCAGTACTTGAGAGGCTGAGACAGAATTGCAGATTTGTGGCCAGTCTCAGCTACTTAGGCCCTCCCCAACATAGTGAGACCCTGTCTCAAAAATAAAGAATAAGCCATGCATGGTGGCGCATGCTTGTAATCCCAGCACTTGGGAGGCTGACACAGGAGGATCACACAGGTTTGAAGCCAGCCTCAGCTACTTAGTGAGGCTGTCAGCAACTTAGTGAAACCCTGTTTCCAAATAAAGTATAAAATAGGGCTGGAGGGGTAGCCCAGAGGTAGAAAGCCCATGGGCTTCACCCCCCAGTACCACACACACACAAAAAAAAAGAAAAATAAAGAATAAACCAGGTGTTGTGGTGTTTGCTTGTGATCCCAGGACTTGGGAGGCTAAGACAGGAGGATCATGGGTTTGAAACCAGCCTCCAGAACAAGAAAAGAAGTTTTTAGTTTTTATTTTAATTTTTACCAGGCTTCCCAAGGAACTCTGCCCAGGAAGTTTCCTTCCCATTTGTAACCAAATGATAAACGTTCTGGCCTAGAGTGGGGCGCAGGGCTAGAGAGGGATCGGGCCCGCCCCACCCCACACAGAGTGCTAAGTAGATGAGGCCGTCTTTTCAGGACTGCAACCTTTGTACAGAGAAATCTGCCGCGTGTCGCGCTGGATGCCCGTGGCCCGGCCTGTACTGCGCGATGTCAGCCTCTTGGCCCCAGCCTCACTCCTGGGAGCTGACTCAGTCAGTGACTCAGGCCCAGGGAACAGGGCAGGCTGCACTACACCTCCCTTCCTCTGAGCTGCTGATGAGGCTGGCGTGTGGCTCGCCTCTGCCTGCTGTTCCTTCCCAGCCAGCTCCTGGCTAGAAATTGAACCACCAACTTAGAATGGACTGGCATTCTCGCTGCCTCAGTCCTCCCCCGACCTGGACCACAGTGGAAGAATGACGGCCTTAGGGAAGTGTTACCAAGTGTGGCTTCTTTCTCAAAGTATTCTGCTCAGATTCTTCAAAGGCCTGCTGGGCGCAGTGGCACACACTTGTGATCCCAGTACTTGAGAGGCTGAGACAGGAGGATCACAGGCGCAGAGCCAGCCGTAGCAACTTATCAAGGCCCATAGCAACCTCATGAGACCCTGTTTCCAAATAAATAAATTGGGCTAGAGGTGTAGCATGGGGGTCAAATGCCTCTGGGTTCAATCCTCAGTACCAAAAAAAGAAACCGAGCGTAGTGGTGCACGCTTGTAACCCCTGCATTCGGGAGGCTGAGACAGGATCATGGTTCACAGACAGCCTCAGCTACTTAGTGAGGTCCTTTTTAAACTCAGTGAAACCCTGTTTCAAAATAAACCCTGTTTAAAAATAAAGAATAAAAAATAGGGCTGGCAGTGTCACTTGGAGGTAGAACGCCCCTGGGTTTCATCCCTAGTACTGCAAATAATTTTTCAAAAAAGAAAGGAAGCAAGGAAGGAAATAAAGAGAAGGAAGGAAGAAAAGAAAGAAAAAAGGAAGAAAGGCCTGCCTGAAGGACCTCCAGCTAGAGTAGAACTGAAACCGTGGATTTAAGTTGATGCTGACAGTACAGTGTGCACTGCGCCCCTGCCCTAGGAGCTGTCAGGACTTTGCCTCCTGGCCAGGCCCCTCCCTCCCAGCACGCTGGCCGCTCACTGCCCTGGGACCCCATCAGAGAGCCCGTGCCCGCCCTGTGTGTCAGAGGGCCGAAGGAGTTCCCCAGCCGTCCCTCTCCATGCTGTTCATGGAACCTGATAAGACACAGGAAGGGGTGATGTTTACAGTGTTCCTGCACTGCGGCGGGGTGCAGGTGCTGGCCTTGCTAGTCAGCTTTCTAGGCTGGATTTTGCTAGGACCTGACTCCCCAACTTAAGTCAAAACGTAGTAGCTGAGCAGTGTGGTACACACCAGTAATCCCAGCTCTTGGAAGGCTGAGAGAGGAGGATCGCAGGTTCCATCCAGGCTCGGCAACTTAGGGAAATGTGTTGTAAAATAAGGGGCTGAGGGTATGGCGTAGAGGTAGAATGCCCCTGAGTTCCATCCCCAGTACCCCACCCCCCAAGAACAATTGTACTGCATTTATTGTCATTTGAAATGACCCGACAGGAAGCCCAAGGCGGCTCGGTAGCTGTGAGGTGAGTTTGTCCTCACCGCCACCCCGTCCAGCCCAGGGGCTCCGGCTCATTCATGGGTCTGGGTTGCCCTGTGTCACACAGGGTCACAGTCATGGCCAGGCCTTCTGGCTTCTCCTCACCGCCACCCCGTCCAGCCCAGGGGCTCCGGCTCATTCATGGGTCTGGGTTGCCCTGTGTCACACAGGGTCACAGTCATGGCCAGGCCTTCTGGCTTCTCCCATGCCTGGCCAGAATCGGAGCAGGTGGCATTTCGGAGTGACTCTGGTTCATTAAAGCAGGAAGGTGGAGCTGTAGGAGAGAAGCAGTGTTGGTGGCAGCTGTGGAGCTAAATTCTTTGCCTTTGTCTCTCCCTCCCTCCCTGCCCCTCCTCCTCCCCTCGCCCTCTGGCCCTTTCCCAGGAGCTCTCCTCCAGCACCGAGAGTATTGATAATTCATTCAGTTCCGTAAGTGGGGCCAGGCTGGGACTGGGTGGCAGGCTCCCCATGGCCGCGTTTCCTCTCCCGTCCTAGGTCTTCAGAGCCCCCAGGCTGAGGCCTCTTTGATTCCTTGGAGATCAGCTTCTCCCTGTCAGTTTCCCAGACCCTTGCCACGGGTCTCCCAGCCCCCTGTGCGGGTGCCTGCACCCAGGCGAGGATGAGCTCAGTGGGACCTTCTCTCAGGGACAACTGGAATGCCTCTGCTCCTCTGCTCCCAGCTCCTGGGTCTCTGGAGCAAACAGCTAGGAGAGAGGTAGGATTCACTCCTGGACAAGAGCCACGAAGTGCTTGGTAACCCCAGGATCCCGTTTCTCCCACACAGAGCCCTCCCCATGGCTTCTGCCATGGCACCATCAAATGTTTATTCAGCCTGCTAAATGCTAGGCCCTGTGCTGGCAGAGCCAGCTCCAGAAGGAACAGGGCCTGGAGGGAGGCTTTACCTCCCCACGGCCGCCTTTCTGTGCCTACAGCCACTTTCTTCCAGGTCGGAGTCTTCCCTCTCCCCAGCTCCCTGCCAGGATGGCCCTTAACCCCCCTCTCCTTTCTTATCCCTTCTGGACTGACCCCTGGCCCTCTGGTCCCACAGGGTCTGGACCCTTGTTGCTGGGCAAAGACGGGAGAGGAAATGCTGGACCCTCTGGGAGTTGGATGATTTCTTTACATTTTACTTTGTCTCCCCAGTCAGTTCTCTGTGTTCTGTGCCAGTGCCCTGTCAGTCATGACGCTATCTCCCTCTGTGTGGCAGAGCCTTCCCGGAGGCCTGGGTCACGCTGCCAGCGCGCTCCTGGAATTTAGGGTCCCTAGCTCAAATGCTGATCTGAGGGTGGGAAGGAACTGTGCCTTTTCTAAAGTCAGATGACTATGAATCGGTTGGGGGCGGGGGCCCTTGCACGGTGGCCACTTACCACCTGAGTGATGGACTAGGGGATCGGGCTGAAGGAGTGAGTCTTCAGAGTTCCTCTTCTGAAAGCCAGGCATGGTGGCGCACCTTGTAATCCCAGCATTTGAGAGGCGGAGACAAGAGGATCGCAGCTACTCAGCTACTTAGTGAGGCCCTCTGCAACTCCGTGAAACCCTGCTTCAAAATAAAGAATAAAAAACATTTCCTCTTTTGTTCTTTGGGGCCCCCAGGACATTTCCAGGGGGCCATAGAAACCCAATTCAATTGTCTTCCTTTTGTCTCTCTCTCAACCCTGCCCCCTCAAGCATTTCCAGCTGATTTGGGCGCCCTGCCTCATCCTGGTGGCCTGGCCCTCTAAGCCAGCAGCCTCCTCCCACGCGGGGAGAGGCTGAGAGGTGAGCTGCCCCACTGAGCTGCCTACTGGCAGAGCCGGTGCTGCGCAGCTCTCAGAAGCAGCTCTTTTTTTTTTTTTTTTTTTTTTTTTGCAGTGTGAGGGAGTGAAGGGCAGAAATTCTTAATCAGGAAACTAAGCAAGAAACGCTCAGAAAGGAAGAGAAAAGACCGAGGAGTAGTACAGTGCTGTTTCTATCAGAGGAGCAGCTGTTGAAGCTGGCTGGGACAGCCGAGGAGCAGGGGGGCTGCTTGAGAGAAAGCCCCCGTTCCCTGGACTGAGGCCAGAAACAGCTGTCTACAAGCCTGAGGCCACCCTGCCCCACCTTGCCCTGCAGGCTGATTTTGCCCTTAAAGTCACTGACCCCCGGGGGACCACCACACAGGCCTCGGCAGCAGCGAGCGCCTCCCACCCACCTGCCCATCCCCTCCCTGCACCTTCCTTTTCTTTGCTCCTTGGTTGCTCCCTCATGGATGCAAAGTTAGCCTATCATCTTCTCATCCCTGCATGCTTGACCCTTGGACCAGATGGGAGAGGGAGCCCTGGGAGGCTACAGAAGCCATTCCTGTGAAGAGTACATTCCTCCTTCAGAGGGGACGCTCCCCTGCAGAGCCCCCAGCAGGGATCCAGCCAGGGCCCAGATGGGGAGAGGGTAGCCTTCTCCTGGAGCTGGGCGAAGCACTTTTGGGTTTATGCAGCTCTTCTCTTGGGGCCCTGGTTGACATCTCTAGATGTTGTGCCCTGCCCCTCCTGAAGCCTTGGGACCAGCTGGGCATGGGGGTGCAGGCCTGTTATCCCAGTACTTGGGAGGCTGAGACAGGAGGATCACAGGTTTGAGAACAGCCTCAGCAAATTAGCAAGACTCTTTCTTAGCAACCTAGTGAGACTTTATTTATTTATTATTAATTTTTTTTTGGTGGTACTGGGGGTGGAACCCAGAGGCTTTCTACCTCCGGGCTATACTCCCAGACCCATTTTATATTTTATTTGGAAACCAAGTCTCACTAAGTTGCTGAGAGCCTCACTAAGTAGCTGAGGCTGGCTTTGAACCTGTGCGATCCTCCTGTCTCAGCCTCCCAAGCAGGGGGATTACAAGCGTGAGCCACCACGCCCGGCTTGCAACCTAATGAGACTTTAAAACAAAAATATAAAATAGGGCTAGGGTATAGCTCAGAGGTAGAGTGCCCCTGAGTTCAATCTCCAGTATTTTACACACATACACACACAGGTTGAGAAATTCTTTGAGGAGCTCAAGTCTGAGAGGAGAGGGGCACTTCCACGGAACTGGACTCATGGACTCTTTACCCTCAAGAAATAGTTCATCCATCCCTTGATGGGCTGAGCCAGAGTGGGAGCACATACCCGTAATCCCAGTACTTGAGAAGCTGAGGTGGGAGGATCCCAGGTTCATGGCCAGCCTCTGCGACTTAGGTCCTCCGCAACTCAGTGAAACCCTGTTTTCAAAATAAAAAATAAAGTAGGACTAGAAGTGTAGCTCTGAGGTAGAATGCCCCTGGGTTCAATCCCCAGTATCTATCTCTCCCTCGCTCTCATTCACACGCACACGCACGCACATGAATGGGCTGCTGTTCTCAGTTCAAGCTGATCTGGGTGTAGCAGGATCTGCCCCTGCCAAGACAGAGCTGTCCTAGGGCCCTGCGACAGGCGTGACTGAGGGCGACCACCTTTCTCTGCTTGCTTCATCTTTTGTCTCATCTCAACCCTTATAGCCTGTCCGACTGGCCCCTGAACGGGAATTCATCAAGTCCCTGATGGCAATTGGCAAGCGGCTGGCCACGCTCCCCACCAAAGAGCAGAAGACACAGCGGCTGATCTCAGAGCTTTCCCTGCTCAACCACAAGCTCCCTGCCCGCGTCTGGCTGCCCACCGCTGGCTTTGACCACCACGTGGTCCGCGTGCCCCACACACAGGCCGTCGTCCTCAACTCCAAGGACAAGGTAGGCGCGCGCTGGCCCGAATCCTCCCCGACCCACTCTGCCGCCAGCACTGCCCAGGGTCTGTGCGCATGCCCAGGGACTCCCCTGAGGACATCCTGGATGCCGCTCATAGTTCACACTGCGCATGGGACCCACGACTCGCCCCAGTGCTCTGGTGATCCCAGGAGCCCTCCTGTCCTTGTTTTTTATTTTTTTATAGTACTAGGGATTGAACCCAGGGGCATTCTACTTCTGAGCTACACCCTCCGCCCTGTTTTATTATTATTATTTATTTATTTGTTTGTTTATTTTTTGTGGTACTGGGGGTGGAACCCAGAGGCTTTTCTACCTCCGGGCTACACTCCCAGACCTGTTTGATACTTTATTTGGAAACAGGGTCTCACTAAGTTGCTGGGAGCCTTTCTAAGTAGCTGAGGCTGGCTTCGAACCCGTGCGATCCTCCTGTCTCAGCCTCCAAAGCACGGGGATTACAAGCATGTGCCACCACACCCGGCTTTATTCTTTATTTTTGAGACAGGGTCTCACTAAGTTGCAGAAAGCCTCACTAAGTAGCTGAGGCTGTCTGTGAACCATGATCCTCCTGTCTCAGCCTCCTGAATGCTGGGATTGCAAGACCACGCCTGGCTTCTGTCCTTGTTCTTGGCATGGCTTTTCTGAGCCACAGAGGCCTGATCGTTCCTGCTTACCCCTTGCTCTGTCCTAAAGAGTTGCGCTCTATCCCTCCCTAAAGTCATTTCTCTAGCTCTTCTCTAGCCCTTCCACAATTCTCAGGCTGCCGAGATACAGCTACCACAAGGAGAGAGAAATAGTTTGTTTTTAAGATCTTTTCTGATTAGAGTGATCACAGAGAAGAAAGCCAATTCCATCGGAGAGAATTAGTCTAATTTATGGCTGCAGTGAGGACTCATAATTCAGATTCCTCCTTCAGCTGGGCGCAGTAGCACAGGCCTGTAGTCCCAGTACTTGGGAGCCTGACACAGGAGGATCACATGTTCGGGGACAGCCTCATAAGTAGTGAGACTCCCATCAACCCAGTGAGACTCTGTTTCAAAATAAAAATAAAAGCCGGGTGTGGTGGCGCACGCTTGTAATCCCCGTGCTTGGGAGGCTGAGACAGGAGGATCGCACGGGTTCGAAGCCAGCCTCAGCTACTTAGTGAGGCTCTCAGCAACTTAATGAGACCCTGTTTCCAAATAAAATATTAAAAAAAAAGGTCTTGAGGTATAGCCCGGAGGTAGAAAGCCTCTGGATTCCACCCCCAGTACCACCAAAACAAAACAAAACAAAATAAAAATAAAAAAGGCTAGAGATGGAGTTCGGAGATAGACTGCCCCTGGGTTCAATTCCCAGTAAACACCCTCCACCCCACTAGATTCCTCCTTCAGAGGCAGTATTGAAGATTAGATTCCCCCTTGGGACAGTGCCAGTTTTGCCCGGTCTTGTGTGCACAGCAGCTCCCTTAGCCCTGTCCTTAGGACAGCTCCACAGCGCCCTCTCTTGGAGCTAATTGACAGCTGGAGCTGCTTCGCCCAGTTGCATTACCTGAGCCTTCCAAAGCCCAGGTGAAACATTTGGAAGACTGGTATGCTCTTGCCAAGTTTCTTACATAGGTGATCATATGACAAGTTCTCGCCCTGTTTGTTCATGGTGTTAAGGGGCAGGTGAATGCGGGCTTTTTTGGGAGGTTAGCTGGGCGTGGTGGCGCACGCTTGTAATCCCCGCGCTTGGGAGGCTGAGACAGGAGGATCGCACAGGTTCGAAGCCAGCCTCAGCTACTTAGTGAGGCTCTCAGCAACTTAGTGAGACCCTGTTTGCAAATAAAGTATCAACCAGGTCTGGGAATGTAGCCCAGAGGTAGAAAACCCCTGGGTTCCACCCCCAGTACCACACACACACAAAAAAAAGGATTTGGGAGGTAACATGGAGGTGATTGGCACATGCTCTTTCCCCTGCCCCGCCAGGCTCCCTACCTGATCTACGTGGAAGTCCTGGAATGTGAAAACTTTGACACTACCAGTGTCCCCGCCCGGATCCCTGAGAATCGAATCCGGAGCACACGGTCCGTCGAGAACCTGCCTGAGTGTGGCATCACCCACGAGCAGCGCGCGGGCAGCTTCAGCACGGTGCCCAACTACGACAACGACGACGAGGCCTGGTCGGTGGACGACATCGGCGAGCTGCAGGTGGAGGTGAGCAGTCCAGTGAGCCCCAGGGGGCGCCTGTTCTGCAGGGCGAGGCTGTGGGGATGGGGCGGGAGGGGACACCCAGGTAGCAGGTCTGCAACAGCGTGGAGTAGAGCTGTAAGGAAGAGCTTCTAGCTCTGGGCCAAGAAAGAGGGAGCGCACTGAAGGTGCGCACGGCGGCCCTGCCACACGAAGCTGGCATGGGAGAGCGTGCGTTCTTCCATTCAGAGGCCTTGTTGAGGGCCGCCCGTGGGCCAGACCTGATGCGTGCGCTGGTGAGTGAGACATGGCCCCTCTCGCAAAGCAACTTGTGGCCTAACAGGAGAGGGCAGGAGCGGTAGGCAGGTAGTGGAGTGTGGAGGGACAGAGGACCGTGCGGTGGAAGCACCCTTGGGTGGGGATAGCGCTGACTGCAGATGGCGTAGGAGGCAAGAGAGCTCCTGGCGGAAGTCCTCTCTCAGCTGAGGTGGAGTAGGAATTCTCAGATTTAAGGGCAGAGGAAGTGTATCCAGAGACTGGAAGGTGAAAGGTTGGAGCCGGGAGTGATGGCACACACCTATAATCCCAGTACTTGGGAGGCTAAGACTGGAGGATCACAGGTTGGAGGCTCTTCTCACTCAGCAACTTAGTGAGACTATTTAAAAAAAAATTAGGTGCGTGTGGTGGTGAATGCTTTTAATCCCAGTACTTAGGAGGCTGAAACAGGAGGACCGCAGGTTCTTGGCCAGCCTCAGCTCCTTAATGTGAGACCCTGTGTCAAAACAAAAGGTAAAAATAGAGCTGGGGGTCTCAGAGGTAGAATGCTGCTGGGTTCCATCCCCAGTACCACACACACACAAAAAAACCCAACATTCTTAGGAGGCTAAGACAGGAGGATTATAGGTTCAAGGCTAGCCTCAGCAACTTATTTAGACCCTGTCTCAAATAAAAATAAAAAGGACTGGGTCTGGGTGTAGTTCGGAGGTAAAATACCCCTGGGCTCAATCTCCAGTACCAAAAGGGGGGGGTGGGGGCTGCTGGGAGTGTAGCTTGGAAGTAGAATGCCCTGTGTTCAGTCCCCAATAGAGAGAGACACAGAGACAGACAGACACACACACACACACCTGGGAACTTGGCACATGCTGTGGGCAGCGGGCGGCAGCGGTGAAGAGCGAGGCCGGCTGGCTCAGCCAGGCTGTAGGAAGGCTCCTGCCAGCTGCAGAAAGAGCCATGGACTTTACTCTGAGGGTCGAAGGAACCAGAGCAGAATTTTACATAGGGCCATTCTGTAAAAAGACAGAATCTCTGTTTGAGAGCTTTCCATCCATATAGGGAGGTTAGACCTCAACATTTAAGAAAAAAAATTAAGCTGCACAAAGCAGCATGTACTAGGTACAAGCAGAGTTGAAGAGAGGCACGGTGGGCCAGAGGAAGAAGATGTGCGCCTTGGGGTCTTATAGGGTGTTTTATAGTTGGAGGGAAACAAGAAGATTAGATTGAGGGACTTAGATGAAGAAATGGTCTGAGGACACTAGTCTGCCAGGGTCTGCTCTGAATCCAGGGGAGAATGCTTCCCCGCCTCTCAGTTTGAGGCTGAAAGTTCAGGTTTCTGTGACAGTCATGGAACAGTTTGCGAACTTCAGCCTGTTAGGAGACTTCCTTAGAAAATCAGACCTCCGAGAGTGGGGCCTGCTGGCGCTCACTTGTAATCCCAGTATTTGGGAGGCTGAAACAGAAGGATCACAGGTTCAAGGGAACCTCAGCAAGTAGCGAGACTCTAGTCAACCTAGCAAGGCTGTTTCAAAATCAAAATAAAGCCGGGCGTGGTGGCGCATGCGTGTAATCCCGGCATTCTGGAGGTGGAGACCAGAGGATCACGGTTTGCGGGTTTGGGTTTGCTGAGGACAGCCTCAGCTACTTAGTGAGCCCCTTTGCAACTCAATGAGACCCTATTTCAAAAAACAAAAAGACTAAAAAAAAATAAAAAAAATAGAGCCAGGTGTGCTGGTGCACGCTTGTAATTCCTGCATTCAGGAGGCTGAAACTGGAGGATCGTGGTTTGCAGACAGCTTCAGCTACTTAGTGAGGCCCTTTTCAACTCAGTGAGACCCTGTTTCAAAATAAAGAATAAGAAATAGGGCAGGGGGTGTAGCTCAGAGTTAGAATGTTCAATCTCTAGTACAAAAAAAAAAAAAATATATATATATATATATATATATATATATATATATATATATAATCAGACCTGCTAAGTGTGTTGACGCATGCCTAAGTATTTAGGAAGCTAAAACAGGAGGATTGCAGATTCTTAGCCAGCCTCAGCTACTTCGTGAGACCCTCCACAACTTAGTGAGACCCTGGTTCAAAATAAAGAATAAAAAATAGGTCTGGGGATGTAGCTTAAAGGTAGAATGCCCCTGGGTTCAATCCCCAGTACCATATACACACAAAATAAATAAAATAAAATAGGGCTGGGGGACCCGCTCATAGGTAGAATGCCCCTGGCTTGAGCCCCAGTGCCAAAAAAGCAATTTTTTTTCAGACTTCCTTGGGAGGCTGAGATAGGAGGATCACAAGTTCAAACTTAGCCTAGGTAACTTAGCAAGGCCATGTCTCAAAGTAAAAAATACACAGAGGGCTTAAGGAGTAGCTCGGTGGCAGGGCCCTGGGTTTTCTCTCTAGTATAAAAACAAACAAACAGACCTCCCATTTTGTTTTTAATTTTTTATTTATTTTTGGTGGTACTGGGGATGGAACTCAAGGGCCTTCTACCTCCGGGCTATACTCCCAGACCTATTTTATATTTTTATTTGGGAACAGGGTCTCTTAAGCCAGCTGAGGCTGGCTTTGAACCTGTGTGATCCTCCTGTCTCAGCCTCCCAAGTAGGAGGATTACAAACCTGGGTCACCACGCCCGGCTCAGACCTCCAGTTTTCATTCCCAGAGATTCTAGTTTAGATTGTGGTGGGGCCTGGGACTCTGCGTCTCAGCAAGCATCTCCATTCAGTCCTGTGCAGCCGTTGGCACTTTGAGAAGCACTGCCATGGGGTCCGCGGGAGTGCTTGGGCACTTTGGGGTCTGAGTGGCCAGGTCCACGGGGCCCGCAGGAGTCTGGCGGGGGGATGACCACACTCTGGTAGTAGCAGGAAGCAGGAGTGGGAGGGAGGCCTGGGATCAGCACCTCTGACCAGCACCCTGCTCTCCCCAGCTCCCTGAAGTGCACACCAACAGCTGCGACAACATCTCCCAGTTCTCCGTGGACAGCATCACCAGCCAGGAGAGCAAAGAGCCCGTGTTCATCGCGGCAGGGGACATCCGGTATGGCCGGCCCACCTCATCCTGCAGCCGCTGCCGGCCACGCCCTTCCTCTCTGTCCTTCCCTACTGTCCGGGCGTCTCCCCTGCCCTCCTTATTTTTTTCCTTGTCCTGTCACCCCCAGTACAGAAAATATCCCGACTTCCAGTTTTCCTTCCCAGTGACTAATTCAGATTGCTGGCGGAGCCCGGGAATCTGCATCTCAGCAAAGCATCTCAGTTCTTTCCGAACTTTTGCAGGCAGTTTGCAAACTTCAGCGTGTTGGGAGTCTTTCACCAAAAGGGTGAAGGCACCCAGAGAAGGAGGTTGAGTGGTGTTTCTCAAAGTGGGGTCTCAGCCGGGCACGGTGGCGCACGCTTGTGATCCCAGGACTTGAGAGGCGGAGGCAGGAGGATCACAGGTGCATGGACAGCCTCAGTGACTTGTGAGGCCCTCCATAACCTAGTGAGACTTTGTTTCAAAATAAAGAATAAAAAATAGGGCTGGGAGTGGACCTCCAAGGTAGACTGCTGCTGGGTTCCATCCCTAGTACTACACACACACATACAAAAAGTGGGGTCTCAAGGTGACATGAGTCAGAGGGGAGAGAGAGGCCTTGTTGGAGAGGCAGATTCTGGGGTCACACCCACCCCAGACCAGTCTTGGGGTAGAGGGATAAGGGAGGACAGCTACTCTGAATTTTTTTTTCCAGTACTATGAATTGAACCCAGTGGCATTCTACCTCTAAGCTATATCCCCAGCCCTGTTTTTAAATTTATTTTGAAATAGGATCTCATTGAGTTGCAAAGGACCTAAGTAGCTGAGGCTGTCTGCAAACTACGATCCTCCTGGCTTAGCCTCCCGAGTACTGGGATTACAAGTGTGCACCACCATGCCTGGCTTGGTACTGTGCTTTTTTTTTTTTGGTGTGTGTGTGGTACCAGGGATGGAACTCAGGGGCATTGTACTTTTGAGCTACATACCCAGCCCTATTTTTTAGTCTTTTTTTTTTTTTTTTTTTTTTTTTGGTGGTACTAGGGGTGGAACCCAGAGGCTTTCTACCTCTGGGCTATACACCCAGACCTATTTTATATTTTATTTGGAAACAGGGTCTCACTAAGTTGCTGAGAGCCTCACTAAGTAGCTTAGGCTGGCTTCGAACCTGTGCGATCCTCCTGTCTCAGCCTCCCAAGCGCGGGGATTACAAGTGTGCGCCACCACGCCTGGCTTAGTCTTGTTTGTTTGTTTGTTTGTTTGTTTGTTTATTTATTTATTTATTTATTTATTTATTTATTTTTGGTGGTACTGGGGTTCCTGGAAGCCCTTTTACCCCCGGGCTACACTCCCAGACCTATTTTATATTTTTGAAACAGGGTCTCTTACGCCAGCGCGGCTGGCTTCAAACCTGCACGATCCTCCTGTCTCCGCCTCCCAAGTGCGGGGATTATAAGCGTACACCACCACGCCCAGCGTCTTTTTTATTTTTTGAAACAGGGTCTCACTGAGTTGCAAAGGGCCTTGCTAAACAGCTGAGGCTGTCCGTGAACGATCCTCCAGTCTCCAATTCCTGAATGCTGGGATTACAAGCGTGCGCCACCACGTCCGGCCCAGTGCTCTGCATTTTCAACATAATCACAATCTATTAGTTAGCAAAGCGGTGCCACTAGTCATGAGGTCCCATGAACCTCTCAGCTGCAGTTCCTATCTCTGTGCCCAGACTCCAGGAACTATACAGAGAATGCCAGGCTCTCAGCTATATCCTCCAAGCAAATGATGTATTTTTTTTCCTGTTAGTCGTCGCCTTTCAGAACAGCTGGCTCACACGCCCACAGCCTTCAAGCGAGATCCAGAAGACCCCTCTGCTGTTGCTCTCAAAGAGCCCTGGCAGGAGAAAGTGCGGTGAGTGGGGGCGGGGTGGTCGGCCCCTCCAAGGTGCTCACTCCACCAGCTTCCAGAAGTTAGCCCCAGGCACTAGAGTCCCCCCCTGCCTTGCCCCTTGACGCCCTTCTCTCCTCACAGGCGGATCAGAGAAGGCTCCCCCTACGGCCATCTCCCCAACTGGCGGCTGCTGTCAGTCATTGTCAAGTGTGGGGATGACCTTCGGCAGGAGCTGCTGGCCTTCCAGGTGTTGAAGCAACTTCAGGTAAGGACAGGGAGAGGAAAGGAGAGGTGCCCAGTCCCAGCCCAGCCATCCCAGTGACCACACAAGTGCTCTGCAGACAGCTCTGCTGAGGCTGGTTTCCTCAGGGTCTCAGTTGGAAGCAGATCATAGCCGGCCATCCAGGTTTCCCTGGGAAGCGCAGCCGTGGCAACAGCTCCATGGCGACCTCTGTTGGCTGTTGTGTGGACTGCACCTGCCCTGTTCTGACCACCGACCCAGCTGGGTGATGGGTTTCTCCTTTTTGGAACTGGGGATGGAAGCCAGGGGCATTTACCCCTGAGGTACACTCCCAAACCCTATATTATTTTATTTTGTGTGTGTGATACTAGAGGTAGAACCCAGGGGTCATATACCTCCAGGCTGCAGCCCCAGCCCTGTTTTGTTTTTTATTTGGAAACAGGGTCTCGCTAAGTCACTAAGAGCTGCACTAAGTTGTTGAGGCTGACTTTGAGCCTGCAGTCTTCCTGTCTCAGCCTCCCAAGCATTGGGAATACAGGTGTGCGCCACCATGCTGGCCATACTTTATTCTTTTATTTATTTATTTATTTATTTATTTATTTATTTATTTATTTTATTTTTGGTGGTACTGGGGTTTCTGGAAGCCCTTCTACCTCCAGGCTACACTCCCAGACCTATTTTATACATTTTATTTGGAAACAGGGTCTCTTAAGTTAGCGTGGCTGGCTTCGAACCTGCGCGATCCTCCTGTCTCCACCTCCCAAGCGCGGGGATTACAAGCGTGCGCCACCACGCCCGGCTATTCTTTTATTTTGAAACAGGGTCTCACTAAGTTGCTGAGGCTGATTTTGAACTTGTGATTCTCCTGTCTCAGCCTCTCAAGTACTAGGATTACAAGCATGCACCACCACACCCAGCAATTTAGGCATTCTACCTCTGAGCTACATGCCTAGCCCTATTTTATCTTTTTTTTTTTATTTTTTGTGGTACTGCAAATGGAACCCAGGGACCTTCTTCTTCTTCTTCTTTTTTTTTTTTTTGGTGGTACTGGGGTTCTGGAAACCCTTCTACATCTGGGCTACACTCCCAGACATCTATTTTTTATATTTTTATTTGGAAACAGGGTCTCTTAAGCCAGAAAGGCTGGCTTCGAACCCGCACGACCCTCCTGTCTCCACCTCCCAAACGGGGGGATTACAAGAGTGTGCCACCACGCCCGGCCCAGGGACCTTCTAACTCTGACTACACTCCTATCCCTATTTTGTTCTTATTGGGAAACACAGTCTTCCTAAATTGGTGACACTGGCTTTGAACCCGCAACCCTCCTGTATCAACCTCCCAGGTACTGGGATTCTAGGTGTGTACCACCCTGCCCAGCTTTTTTTTTTTTTTTTTTTTTTTTTTTTTTTGTGGTACCAGGAATGGAACCCAGGGGCTTTTCTACCTCCTGGCTACACTCCCAGACCTATTTTATACTTTATTTGGAAACCGGGTCTCACTGAGTTGCTGAGAGCCTCACTAAATAGCTGAGGCTGACTTCGAACCTGTGCGATCCTCTGGTCTCAGCCTCCCAAGTACTGGGATTACAAATGTGTGCCACCACCCCTGGCACACCCAGCATTTTTTAGTCTTTTTTATTTTTTTTCCTGTTGTAGTGGGATTGAACCCAGGGCCATTCTCACTCCAAGCTACACCCCCAGCCCTATTTTTTATTCTTTATTTTGAAATAGGGTCTAAGTTGTAGAGGGCTTCACTAAGTAGTTGAGGTTGTCTGCGAACCGTGATCCTCTGGACTCAGCCTCTCAAATGCTGGGATTACAAGTGTGCGCCACCACGCCTGGATTTTATCTTTTATTTTGAAACAAGGCTCCACTAAATTGCAGGAGAATTCCACTAAGTTGCTGAGTCTAGCTTCAAACCTGTAATCTTCCTGCCTTTGCCTCCCAAGTACTAGGATCACAGACGTGCGCCACCACGCCCAGCTCATCAGCAAGCCTTACTTACTGGCCTAGACTCCAAAGCCAAGCTGGGCGTGGCAACACGCACTTGTAATCCCAGTGCTGGAGGCTGAGACAGGAGGAGCCACAGGTTCGAAGCCAGCCTCAGCTACAGAGTGAGGCTCTCAGCAACTTAGTGAGACTCTATTTTCAAATAAAGTATAAAATAGGGCTGGGGGTGTAGCCTGGAGGTTCCACACCCCAGTACCACAAAAAAAAGAACCCCAAAAAAGAACCCAAAGTCACCAAAGAGAGAGTGGGGAAAGAGTTTGCAGAAAGATGAGAATTCTGATGCCTCCGTGTGTCCTCACAGTCCATCTGGGAACAGGAGCGAGTGCCCCTCTGGATCAAGCCATACAAGATTCTCGTGATTTCGGCCGACAGCGGCATGATCGAGCCCGTGGTCAACGCTGTGTCCATCCACCAGGTGAAGAAGCAGTCTCAGCTCTCCTTGCTCGACTATTTCCTCCAGGAGCATGGCAGTTACACCACGGAGGCGTTCCTCAGTGCCCAGCGCAACTTTGTGCAGAGTTGCGCCGGCTACTGCCTCGTCTGCTACCTGCTGCAGGTCAAGGACAGGTGAGCCACCTTGGCCTCATCCCGGGGGCCAGCGCCCATCCCTTTGTGTGGGGCTCTCAGCTGGCAAACCAGAGACAGATGTGTGCGCGTGACTTTAAGCCAAGGAGGCAAAACATCAAAACAAAAAGCCGGGCGTGGTGGCGCACGCTTGTAATCCCTGCACTTGGGAGGCTGAGACAGGAGGGTCACGCAAGTTTGAAGCCAGCCTTGCTGGCTTAAGAGACCCTGTTTCCAAATAAAAAATATATATATTATAAAAAAAAAAAAAAAAACAGGGCCGGGCATGGTGGCGCACGTTTGGGAGGCTGAGACAGGAGGATCGCACAGGTTCCAAGCCAGCCTCAGCTACTTAGTGAGGCTCTCAGCAACTTAGACTCTGTTTCCAACTAAAATATAAAATAGGTCTGGAGTATAGTCTGGAGGTAGAAAGCCTCTGGGTTCCATACCCCAGTGCCACCAAAAAAAAAAAAAAAAATAGGTCTGGGAGTGTAGTCCGGATGTAGAAAGGTTTCTAGGAACCCCAGTACCACCAAAAAAAAAAAAAAAAAAAAAATCAAGAATAATAATTAGGGCTGGGGATGTAGCTCAGAGGTCAAATGTTCCTGGGTTCCATCTCCAGACCCGCAAAAGAATATTTAAAAATTAAAAAACTAAAAAAACAACTGGGCATGGTGGTACATGCTTGTAATCTCTGCGTTTGGGAGGCTGAGACAGGAGAATCGCACAGGTTCAAAGCCAGCCTCAGCTACTTAGTGAGGCTCTCAGCAACTTAGATCCTGTTTCCAAGTAAAGTATAAAATAGGCCTGGTAGTATAGCCCAGAGGTAGAAAAGCCCCTGGGTTCCACCCCCAGTACCACCAAAAACAAAAACAAAAAATAAAAATAAAAAAAGAGCCAAGAAATGAAGGATAGAGGCCGGGCGTGGTGGCGCACGCTTGTAATCCCCACGCTTGGGAGGCGGAGACAGGAGGATCGCGCAGGTTCGAAGCCAGCCGTGCTGGCGTAAGAGACCCTGTTTCAAAAATATAAAATAGGGCCGGGCGTGGTGGCGCACGCTTGTAATCCCCGCGCTTGGGAGGCAGAGACAGGAGGATCGCGCAGGTTCGAAGCCAGCCGCCGCGCGCTGGCTTAGGAGACCCTGTTTCCAAATAAAAATGTAAAAATAGGTCTGGGAGTGTAGCCCGGAGATAGAAGGGCTTCCAGGAACCCCAGTACCACCAAAAACAAACAAACAAACAAAAAAATATATAAAATAGGTTTGGGAATGTAGCCCAGAGGTAGAAGGGCTTCCAGGAACCCCAGTACCACCAAAAAAAAAAAAAAAAGAAAAAGAAAAATGAAGGATTGAGGGGCGGAGTAAGGGTGAGAGCCAGGACTGAAGAGAATATGGACAGATAACTCTATAGGGGAAAATATGCCACGTGCCATTAAAGCTGGGCAGGTAGCGACTCGGCCCACACGGAGGGCGTGGCTGGCAGGAAACCAGGAGAACACGGGGCTTTCCTTTAGAAAACTGATTTGTGTGGAAGATGAAGGTCTGTTGTTTGTTTGGTGCTGGGGATTTGACCCAGGAGCATTTTATCTCTGAGCTTCACCCTCAGCCCTATTTTTATTCTTATTTAGAAACAGGGTCTCACTAGGTTGATGAGAGTCTCACTGCTTGCTGAGGCTGTCCTCGACCCTGCGATCCTCCTGTCCCAACCTCCCAAGTACTGGGATTGCAGGCACGTGTCCCCATGCCCAGCTGAGTATATTCTTTCAAATGAGGGGCCTCAGCTGGGAGTGGTGGCACACACCTGTAAGCTCTGTACTTGAGAGGCTGAGACAGAAGAATTGCAGGTTCGAGGACAGCTTCAGCAAGCAGTGAGACTCATCAATCTAGCAAGACCCTATTTCCATATAAGAAAATTGAACTGAGGGTGTAGCTTGAAGGTCCAATGACTCTGGGTTCAATCCTCAGTACCACAAAAAAATAAAAATAAAAATAAATGAGGGGCCTCAGAGACAGGCATTGTGGCACATGTATGTAACCCTAATACTTGGGAGCCTGAGACAAGAGGATCACAGTTTGAAGCCAGCCTCAGCAACTTGATGAGACCCTACTTCCAAGAAAAAAAATAAAAATGGACGGAGTTGGGCGTGGTGGTGCACGCTTGTAATCCAGCACTTGGGAGGCTGAGACAGGGGATCACATAAGTTCAAAGCCACCCTCAGCTACTTAGTGAGGCTCTCAGCAACTCAGACTCTATTTCCAAATAAAATATAAAATAAGTCAGGGGGTGTCGTCCCGAGGTGGAAGGCCACTGGGTTCCATCCCCAGTACCACACACACCAAAAAAAAAGTAAAATGGGCTGGGCACGTAGCTCAGAGGTAAAATTCCCCTGGGTTCAATCCCATCACAAAAAACAAATACATAAAATGAAATAAAATGAGGGGCTAGAGGGCTGACTGTTAGGGGGAAGATAGTGGCCACAGAGAAGATGAAAAAACCAGGGTCCTCGATCAACTCTAGGCTCCATCTTGTTACAGTGGCAAGTACAGCAGGTGTGGTGCACGCCTATAACCCCTGTGGGAGGCCGAGACAGGTGGACCAAAGATTCAAGGCCGTCTCCGCAACTCAGTGAGACACAATTTTAAAACAAAAAGTAAAAAGGGCTAGAGATATAACTCAGAGGTAGAATGTCCCTGGGCATAATCCCCAGTTCCAAATAAATAAATAAATAAATAAATAAATAAATAAATAAATGGAAATTACCTAGCCAGACATGGTGGCACAGGCCTGTGATCCCGTACTTGGGAGGCTAAGACAAGAGGATCTTAGGGCAGCCAGTCACAGCAATTTAGTGAGAGCCTGTTTTATTTATTTATTTATTTATGTAGTGTTACTGGAGATTGAACCCAGGGGCATTCTACTCCAAGCTACATCCCCCAGTCCTTTTTTTTTTTTTTTTTTTTTTTTTTTTTTTGGCGGGTCTGGGGAAGGAACCCAGGGGCATTTGACCTCCAAGCTACACCCCCTGCCCAATTTTTTATTCTTTATTTTGAAACAGGGTCTCACTGAGTTGCAGAGGGTCTCACTAAGTAGCTGAGGCTATCCGCGAACCACGATCCTCCAGGTCTCAGCCTCCTGAATGTCGGGATTACAAGCATGCGCTACCACACCCGGCTTTTATTTTTCTTATTTTTCTTCCTTAATGTTTTTTTTTTTTTTTTCAGTACAGGGGCATTCTTCCTCTGAGTGACACCCCTACCCTTATTTTTTATTCTTCATTTTGAAACAGGTCTCACTGAGTTGTAAAAGGACTCACTAAGTAGCCAAGGCAGTCCTCGAACTGTGATCCTCCTGTCTCAGCCTCCTAAATGCTGGGATTACAAGCATGCAGCATCACACTTGGCAAGTGAGACCCTCTTTTAAAATAAAAAGACTTGGAAGCCGGGCGTGGTGGTGCATGCTTGTAATCCTCCTGCTTGGGAGGCTGAGACAGGAGGATCGCGCAGGTTGGAAGCCAGCCTCAGCTGGTTTAAGAGACCCTGTTTCCAAATAAAATATAAAATAGGTCTGGGAGTGTAGCCCAGAAGAAGAAGCCCCCTGGGTTCCATCCCCAGTGCCATCAAAATAAATAAATAAATAAATAAATGAATAAATAAAAATAAATAAAAGACTTGGGGGTGTAGCTCAGCAGTAAAATACTCGTGGGTTCAATCTCCAATACCAAAAAAAAGTGGGAAGTACATGCTAGGTACAGCAATCCCCTGAAGATGATCAGACCAGACAAAGCAAAACTGGTCATCTTCACTGACAACTACAAGCTTTGAAGAAATCTGAAATAGAATACTATGCTATGCCAGGCGTGGTGGCGCACGCTTGTAATCCCAGCATTCGGGAGGCTGAGACCAGAGGATCACGGTTCACGGACAGCCTCAGCTACTTAGTGAGGCCCTCTGCAACTCAGTGAGACCCGGTTTCAAAATAAAGAATAAAAGCTGGGTGTGGTGGTGCACGCTTGTAATCCCCGCGTTTGGGAGGCAGAGACAGGAGGATCGCGCAGGTTCGAAGCCAGCCGCGTGCACTGGCTTAGGAGACCCTGTTTCCAAATAAAAATGTAAAAATAGGTCTGGGAGTGTAGCCCAGAGGTAGAACAGCTTCCAGGAACCCCAGTACCACACAAAAAAAAAGAAGAATAAAAAATAGGGCTGGGGGTATAGCTCGGAGGTTTAGCGCCCCTGGGTTCCATCCCTAGTACTGCAGAAAAAAGGGGGGTTAGGGGGTGTGGTTCAGTAGAGCACCCTTGGGTTCAATCTCCAGTACAGAAAAAAAAAAAAATAGATGTAGCCAAGTCATGAATGGAACAAGGTGCACGCGTTTGAATGGGCCTTATCCAAGGCCCTTCTCTACTTCAGAATCAGTCCCAAGCAGCTTTCCAGCTGGAGCCAACTCCAGTAGTGAAGAGATAGCCAGGTATAAGCCTGCAGTCCCAGTTCTTGGAAGGCTGAGCTAGGAGGATGACAGACTCAGGTCAACCGCAGTGACTTAGCGAGACCCTCCGCAATTTAGCAAGACCCTGTTTCAAAATAAAAAAATAAACTGGGCATTGTGTTGCACATTTGTTATCCCAGGACTTGGGAGGCCGAGACAGGAAGATCGCAGGTTCTCAGCCAGCTTCAACAACTTAGTGAGACCCTATTTCAAAAGTAATAAAAACAGGGGCTGGGCATGGTGGCACACACTTGTAATCCCAGTACTTGAGAGGCTGAGACAGGAGGATCGCAGGTTTGTAGCTAGCCTCAGCTACTTAGGCCCTCTGCAACTCAGTGAGACCCTGTTTCAAAGTAAAGAATAAAAGCTGGGCGTGGTGGCGCGTGCTTATAATCCCAGCATTCAGGAGGCTGAAACCAGAGGAGCACGGTTTGTAGCCAGCCTCAGCTTAGTGAGGCCTCTGCAAGTTAGTGAGACCCTGTTTCAAAATAAAGAATAAAAATAGGGCTGGGGGTGTAGCGCGGAGGTCAAATGCCCCAGGAAATCCAGGTCAAATCCATACCTGGAAAGGAAGGAAGGAAAGAAGGAAGGAACGAACGAACGAAGGAAGATAGGGATGGGGGTGTCGCTTGGAGGTAGAATGCCCCTGGGTTCCATCCCCAGTACTGCAAAAAACTAAACAAAACAAATAGGACTGGGGATGTAACTTAAAGATAGAATGTCTTTGGGGTCCCCAGTACCATAACTAAATAACTAGATAATAAATATAAAATAGGGCTGGGGGTATAGCTCAGAAGTAGAACACCTAGGGCTCAATCACTAGTACAAAGAAAAAAAGATACAGCTGCCCCTCCCTGGCCTGGGTCTGTGGGCAAGGACTCGGCTCACTCATCACCTGCAAATGAGCTGGGTGGACTAGGGCAGATGCTGTCATCAGTGCTTCCCAGAGGGGACAGGCTCGGTGGGGCTGGTTGTCCAGTCCCTCTTTGGGCCAGCCAGACCAACCCGAGAAGGCGGCCCTCAGACAGCGGCTCTTAGCCTGACAAAGCTCCCACTGCCGCAGGAGGTCAGCAGCATGAATAGCCAGCCGGGCTTGCTTGGGTGTTATTGTTCTCTGGCCATTCATGTGAGATCACAAAAACCTGGGATTTATCTCCCTTTCACTCTTCCTCCCCTCCAGCTGTCCTAGAGTACTTGCCTCCTGAGGTTTTTTAAGTAAGTGATTTAAAATGTATCTGCTGGAAGCACCCCTGCTATTTTACACTTAAATCCCACTCGGGCTGCTTGCCTGGTGGTTGCTCCCTTGGTGGGGTCCCATTCTGCAGTGGGCGGACAGGGATTACAAGCAGAACACAGGACCTTCAGCCCGGCGACCTCCCTCGGCCTCTGTGCTGGCCCGTGGGCAGGAGCCCTCCTCCCTTGCTTCTGCGTTCTCCACTAGATTGGATGTCTGGGTGCCAGAAGTCAATTTCTGGGAAATTGGGATAATTTTTAACTTTTTATTACGTTGTTAGTAGCAATTTCAAGCTGGGTGTGGTGGTACCTGCGTGTAATCCCAGTACTCAGGGATACAAGTAGCCAGGTGTGGTGGCGCATGCTTGTAGTCCCAGCATTGGGGAGGCTGAGACTGGAGGATCGCGGTTCGTGGACAGCCTCAGCTACTTAGTGAGGCCCTCTGCAACTCAGTGAGACCCTGTTTCAAAATAAAGAATAAAAAATAGGGCTGGGGGTGTAGCTTAGAGGTCAAATGCCCCTGGGTTCCATCCCCAGACCCGCAAAAAAAAAAAAAAAAAAAAAAAAAAAAGATACATATAAGTCAAGCATGATGGTGCACACCTGTAATCCAGTATTTAGGAGTCTTAGGAGGATTGCAAGTTCGAGACCAACCTCAGCAGTTTAGTGAGGCTCTCATCAACCTAGTGAGATCCTGTTTAAAATCAAACAGCAAAGCCGCGCGTGGTGGCGCACGCTTGTAATCCCAGCATTCGGGAGGTGGAGACTGGAGGGTCGCGGTTCGCGGACAGCCGCAGCAAAAGGCAATTTTGACCCCTGCAGCTTTTGCTAGCGGGTTTCTTTCTGACTTCGTTTCGTTTCACTGCCAGTTTTAGATCCTAAAAGATTGAAAGAGACAAGAGTTACAGCAGGAAACCTGGCGGGGAGCTCCCCAGGCTGGTGTCCTGTGGCCAGCGTGGGGAGGTTTAGATTCTGGCCTCTGTCAGACTTCTGCATCTTCCTTTCTTCCTCCTCCCCAGACACAATGGGAACATCCTTTTGGATGCAGAAGGCCACATCATCCACATCGACTTTGGCTTCATCCTGTCCAGCTCGCCCCGAAACCTGGGCTTTGAGACGTCGGCCTTTAAGCTGACCACAGAGTTTGTGGATGTGAGTTGGGAAGGGGAGGTGTCTGCAGGATCACTGTTCTTTCTCAGCGGTGGGGGGGGGGCTGGTGGGCTCCCCACTCAAGAGACCATGGAACAGAAACTGCAGTGAGGCAGGAGTTCCTGGGAGCTTTCTGCCTTCTCAGGCTGTGGGGAAATAGTGGGAGCTTGGCATGACCGCGCCACGAAAGGCAGGCGTTCTGGAAGGCCCCGGGGCTAGGGACCACTCCCACCGCAAGCCCCGTGCCCACAGCTCTCCCCGCTTACCAGGTGATGGGCGGCCTGCACGGCGACATGTTCAACTACTACAAGATGCTGATGCTGCAGGGGCTGATCGCCGCCCGGAAGCACATGGACCGGGTGGTGCAGATCGTGGAGATCATGCAGCAAGGTGGGGCTGGGGAGAGGCTGGCCGGAGCTGTGGACCACCAGAATCCCATCCCACCTCAGGGCTTGGCCTGGGGCCCCAGGGTTCTCCAGCTCTGATCCTGTGCCGGGCCTCCTTGCGGACACTCCTCCTGAGCCTGGCAGAGCGGGGGCGTGTGGCGGGAGGCCACCTTTGGGAAAGAACAGCCCCATTTGCAGCCTCCTGGCCCTTCCGCCTTGTCCAGCTCTCTTCCCTTTACCAACTCGAGTGCCTGCAGCCCCTTCTCCCCTTTCCACTCTGAGCTCTTCCCTCCCAGGCCTTCCCTGTGCCCTCCTCAGGGCTCCAGGGGTATCACATCTAAGCTGCCAGTCTCCTCCTCCTCCCACCCTGCCCGCCCACAGGTTGTCGCTGTTGCTCAGGAGCGCCCCCGTCTGGCCCCGTGATGGCGGTGGCCCAGGTCATCTGTGAGTGTCAGACAGACATAGTGTAGGCAGAGGCCTGCAACCAGATAAGTGTTCCAGCTCAGGCCTGGGCCCAGAGCTGCTTCCCGACCTGCCCTCTACCTTCCTGGGGAGCCGGCACTGGCCCTCTCCCCCTGCCCCCTGCTCTTGCCTCCAGGGACCTGGGCGTGTGGGATGCCAATGACACAGGCTCTTCACCCACTCCCTGCTCTGATGGCGCGTGGGCTGGCCGGCCGGGCCAGGGAGGGAAGGGCCCTGCGGTGGCCCTGACCGGTCTCCTGGCCGTCACCGCCAGGCCTCCCTGCCGCCGTGACGCTAACAGCCCTGCCTCTCCTCTCCGCAGGCTCCCAGCTCCCTTGCTTCCACGGCTCTAGCACCATCCGCAGCCTCAAGGAGAGGTTCCACATGAGCATGACGGAGGAGCAGCTCCAGCTGCTGGTGGAGCAGATGGTGGACGGCAGCATGCGCTCCATCACCACCAAGCTCTACGACGGCTTCCAGTACCTCACCAACGGCATCATGTGACGCCCCCTTGGCCACAGACGAGTGCCTCTGGAGGGCCCTGCTCAGAAATCACCAACAGGAAACCCACCTCTGCAGCTGTCCAGCCGAGGGAAGGCAAGACGGGCTCACGCAGTAACGGGAGAGCCTGCCAGCTGGGAGCCAGGCGGCGGCCACTGGTCCCCCCCCCCCCCCCCCGTCAGTATTACCACCCACAGCCTCCAGGACTCACTGCCCGCGAGACTGGAGGTGACAGCGCAAGGGGCAGGGCGCTCTCCCCGGGCCACCCTTGCTGTTCAGGGTCCCAGGAGAGGGAAGAGTGGGTTCTTGGTACTTAGGACTCGATCCTGTGGTTGGCCCTTGGCCATGCTGCTGCCCAGCTCTGTCCCCTCCTGGGCCTGAGCCCTAGCGCGAGTGCCCCTGGGTGGGCTGGCACCCTCGGGCCCTTCACGAGCTGAGGAAGGGGATCACCATAGTCCCTCCAGCAAATCAAGGGCACTGGCCTCGCTGTGGGGAATCCTTACCCTGAGCCCTTCCTTATACCCAGGGAAATAGCTCTCAATTTTTTTATTTTTAATTTTTGTTTGAAATAAAGTCCTTAGTTAGCCATCTGTGTCATCTCTGGGTCGTTCCCTGGGCCTTGGGTGGGGAGGCTGCCTCCCGCCTGTCCTGGTGAGCAGCCCCTCCCGGAACGAGCCAGCATGGGCCTCCCAGTGCCCGCTCCACTCCCTGTCAGTCCATTGTCCAAGTCACAAAGAGAGGAGCCTGAGTGGGATTAAACCACAAGCAGTTTAATGGTCTGGTTTTCTCCCTCCTGCTTCTCTCACTGTTAGTATTATTACTACAATAAAGGATTCCTGAGAGCCTGTCCCCTCCTCTCCCGGGGCCCCTTGACAGGACTCAGCCCCACCACCCCCGGGACTTCTGGGGAAAAGACACGAAGGCACTGCAGGGCGGGCTGGAGTGCCAGGGAGTGGGCGCTGGGCAGGGAGGGCCCGAGGGCGGTGGGGCCAGGACCCCTCGTCCCTCCCAGGCCTGTCTTGCAGGCCCACCACCATCCTGTCCTCCCACCCCAGTCACACACTGTGTGTGCAGCAGGAGCATAATTAGTGTTGGGTTCAGAAAGGAGGCATGGAGGGCCCACTTAACTGGGGCCCAAAGGCCAAACCCAAACAGGGTTGCCAAGCTGCAGTCCTCGAGCTCTTCCCTTCAGGGCTGGAAGAGGCCCGGCACGTGGAAGTCAGTGGACCCTGGCGGGGCGGGCAGCGGCGGCGAGGCCCCGCACCCTGCAGGCCGGGCCTAGTTGTCCCCGCTGCCCCCCTGCCGCGCCCTGATGAATGCCATGCCGTGGGTGCGGAAGTGGGTCTTGAGGTTGAGAGGGCTGTCGCAGCTCTTGCCACAGACCTTGCAGGTCAGCGGGCCTCCGGGAGCGGGCAGGGGCGAGTCTGCTCCCTCGGGGTCAGAGCGGCAGAGAGAGGCCTCCTCCTCGCCGTCCCCCAGCCCCAGGGCTGCGGCCCTCCCCGTGCCCCGTCTCTTCTTGTGGCTGATGAAGCGGTGCCGGCTCAGCGAGCCGGGGGAGGCAAAGCACAGGCCGCAGTCGAGGCACTGCTGGGCACCGCCCACCCGCAGCCCCACCAGCAGGCTGGCCTCTGCAGAGCCCCCGGCGCGCAGGGAGCCCTGGCTTCCTGCTCCAGGGCCACCCTTGGGAGACTTGGCTGGGGGTGTGGTGCTATCAGGCTCCTCACTGCAGGAGTCCGAGGACGGGCGGCGTTTCCGTCCCAGGCCCTAGGGGCAGAAGACAAGGGATCACCCTCAGCCCGCTGTCCCCAGTGGCCGCACCCCAGCTCGAGGCCAGCGTCTCGCCACATGCTTTCCCATCCCATGGCCCTACCGGCGGGCCGGGGCTCTGCTTACCTGGGCCCTGACACCAGGCCCTCGAGCCAGCGAGCCCCCTCGGCCAGGGGAGTGGTCCCCGAGCTGCAGGCCATGCCGGACCTGGACGTGTTTCTCCAGGATGAGGCGGCTGCTAAAGGTGCGTTTACCCTCCGTGCAGTACCTGGGAGGGGAAAGGGGCAGGATGGCGTGGGGGAGCTCCCCAGGACAGCAGCGGGCAGGTGCTGGGGCAGGCAGCACGGGCAGGTCACCTGCAGGGGTACACTCGCTTGATGCCCTCGTGGTTGACCCTGACATGGCGCCGCAGGCTGGGGGCGGAGCAGAAGGAGCGCTCGCACAGGCGGCACGGGAACTTCTTCACTGCCTGGGGGGAGGCGGCCGTTAGAGCGCCCGCAGGCTCAAGTCCCCCCACCTCCGCAGCCCCACGCACCTTGCCGTGCTCCTTCTTCATGTGGGCCACATACTCGTCTCGCTCGGGGAACCAGGAGTGGCAGAGGCCACAGGTCCAGCCCCCTGGGCCCCCGCCCCCGCTGCCTTTGTTCCCCAGCTCCCGTCGGGGCCGTCTGGCTGGGCGCTGGGGCTCCGGGGAGCTGGGCAGCTCCTCCTCTTCTGAGGAGGAGGAGGAGTCCTCGGTGGCACCGGCTGCCCCTCCCCGAGACACAGCCAGCTCCTCAGGCTCAGTCTTGGGGGTCAGGAGGGCCCCGCCAGCCCCTTTCCCAGAAGTCTCCTCCCCTGGGCGCCCAGACTGGTGGGTGTTCTGTGAGGGAGACAAGGCGGGGGTGGCTATTTGGGGAGGGCCAGGGCTCCCCATGACCTGGCCCCAGCCGGCTGAGCTCCCATACCTTGAGATGTTCTAGCATGGTTCTTTTTTGTGCAAAGAGCAGAGGACAAGACGGGCACTTGAAGACACTGACGCGCTGGGGCAGCAGGTGCTGGTCAAAGTGTGCGGAGAGGAGGGGCTTGTGGGTGAACACCGTGTCACACATGGCGCACTTGTAGATGAGCCTGCGGAGGGAAGGGCAGCGTGCACACAAGGCAGGGAGGCGACCCCGCCCGGCTCCCTGCAGCCCCCCAGCCTGCTTCCCGCTGCCTCCGGGGGTCTCACTTGGCCTGCTGCGTGAGGAAGCTGGGGTGCTGGGTGTAGACGTGGGCGTGGGCGCTGGGTGCAGACTTGAAGGCCATGGGGCAGATGGGGCACTTGTGGAAAACCTCGCAGTGCGACGCCTGGATGTGGGACTTGATGGAGTTCGCACCTCCAAACACCACTGCACAGCTGGGGCACCTGGGGGGGGGGCGCCGCCGTGAGCTGGGGGCATTCCCGCCCCCTCCCACACTTATTCTTGGGGGACTGGGCAGGCGCCCAGAGGCCATCAGAGGTGGAGGAGAGGGGGCCGGGGTCCAGTCCCAGGGAAGGCCTCTGGAGGCCACGTGGGAGCCCTGCGGCTGTGGCCAGCCATGGAGGCAGGGCGCTACGTCTCAGGGCTGCATCTCACTGCAAGCCCGCTGAGGGACAGAGGAGAGAAAGGCTCTTCTGGAGCGGCCATCTACAAGGTAGTGCTGAGACCGAGGCCCTAAAGTTCTACCAGGAGGTGGAGCACGAGGCACCTGTATCCTACGCGGCGCGAAAAATGCAGACAGGCGTCCCGCAGATGGGTCTGAAAATTGGCTTGCAGGAAGTTGCCCCCACACTCTGGACACACGTGGGGGGCCCGGTTCTTGTGTGTGCGCTGGTGGGCGCTGAAGCTGCAGCGGTTGGGGAGCATCATGGGGCAGGCCGGGCACACCTGTCGGGGGGTCACGGAGCAGGTCAGTGGTGGGGGCTGCCCGCAGCCCGGCCCTCCCCCAGCACCGGCACTGGCGGGCGCTCACGTTGCTGGCGGCGCCGGGCACGGGGGGCCCAGACTGCTGGAAGTGGGCTGCCATGCCGGCCCTGTCCCGGCACTGCTCCTTGCACTCCAGGCAGCGGAAGCACGCGGACGCAGAGGGGGTGGGCATGGTGGGGGGCTCCGTCGTGAGCGGCAGAACAGGCGCCTCGGCCGCCACCGTGGCAAGGGCGGCCGTGGGGATGGCCCCCTCGCTCCTGCCCAAGACGGGCAAGGCCAGAGGCCCGAGGACGGGCGGGACGGCCACGGGCAGCAGGGGCGTGATGTCCGGCTGCCCCACCATCTGGTCCAGGGCCACGGGCCTCATGACCAGGTGTGAGCACTGCATGACGAGCCCCTTGTCCTTGTGCTCACGCGCATGCAGCAGCAGGCTGCACTTGTTGAAGAAGACCAGACGCCGGGCGCAGTGGTTACAGGTGACCTCGATGCGCATGCTGCGGCGGTCGTAGTGGCGCGCCAGGCTCTTCTCCAGGGAGAAGGCGTCCCCGCACTCCAGGCAGCGGTAGCCGGTGGGCGGCAGGGCCAGCCCCGCCTCGGCCGGTGGGCTCAAGTTGGGCCTGTAGGCCGGCAGCAGGTTCTTGCTGTTGAGGATCTTGTTGAAGGCCTCCACCAGGCTGGTCTGGGTCCGCGAGATCACTGTGCCGCTGGCGCTGCCCGGCCCTGCGGCGGCCTTCGACGGCTGCAGCATCACCAGCGACGTGCCGTTCACCTTCTGCCCGCCAGCCCCCAAGCCCGCCCGCCCCTCAGCCTTGGGCAGGGCTTGGGGCACCAGGCCCAGCACATTCTTGGCCAGGGCCTTAGGACTGGTGGCTCCGGGCAGGACCACGGCCTTGCGGGCCACACTGGCAGCCATCAGCATGGCCGTGCTGGCGTTCTGGATGGTGGCTACCGGCAATACAGTGCCCTTCAGCCGCGTGCCGTCACCCAGCTGCACACTCACCACCTTTGGGCCCTCGGGAGCTGGGGCCACCGGGGACAGCTTCAGGAGACCAGCCTCAGCCAGGAGGCTGGCCTCGGCCAGGAAAGTGCCCTCAGTCAAGGGGACAGGGGGCTCGGGGTCTGAAGGGACCCGGGTCACAGTCCTCGTGATGTTCCCGCAGGACGTTTTCACAGTCTTGATGCGCACCTTGAGGGGCCTAGAGGAGCTGGAGGAAGCCGGGGAGTCATTGCTGTCCTCATCGGCGGCCTCGGCTCCACTGGAAGGGCTCTGGGGGCTCCGCGAGGGAGACTTGTCCCTGGGCCCCTCATCTTCTTCCTTCAGGGGCTTACAGCTGAGCACTTTGGGGGAAGGAGGGGGGCTGTGGTGCCCTAGAGACTGCTTGAAAAAGGGCTCCCCAGCAGCCTGGGGAGGGGAGGCGCTGGCGGGGACGCCTGCGGCCTCAGGGCTGGAGCCTGAGCCTGGTTGGGCCGGGCGCTGGGGGCTGCAGCTGCCCTCCTTCAAGGCTGCGGCTGGTGGGGAAGAGCTCGGCGGCAGCAAGGCTGAGCCATTCTCCACAGCCAGCTCAAAGGAAGCCGGGAAAGAGGGTGAGGTCACGGCCCCCTCGGGAGGCGGGGAGGTCACGGAAGGGGGCAAGGGGTCTGGGTGCTCCCCTGACTCAGGCCCAAAATGAGCAAAGAGGTCCAAGGGAGCCTTGCCTTCTATGGCTTTGTCTTTCCACGTACTCCCACTGGGAGGAGCTGGAGAGTGGGGGGTGCCGGGGAGCGACGGCTCGGAGCCCCCAAATCCATTCTGCATCACACAAGGCCCCACAGGCCCGTCCTTGGCTACCCCTTCAACCTGGGCACCTTCCTCTCCTGAAGCCCCAGCCAGGGTCTCCGACTGCTCAGGACACACAGTGTTCTTGACAATGACGCTGACTGTGGAAATGTCCGGTGGAGGCAGGCCGTGCTCAGAGGCCTGGGCGGGGGCCTCGGGGTCCTCCCCAACAGCTGCTGCTGCTCCGTCTTGGGCTGCACCTCCTGTGCTGGGTTCTGGCTTCCCTGGGCCTGCGGGCCCCTCGTTCTCTTCAGGCCCAGAGTGGATGGCATCATTGGCATCAATGTCGGGGATGTCGAAGGCAGCAAGGAGGTCATCAAAGTCAGGGGTCTTCATGTCCCCCATAGCGGCAGGCCCCAGACCTGATGAGAACAGGAAGAAAGGGAGAAGCTGAGATGCCTGGAATGAGACCCTGCAGCTTTCCTTCAGCACCTCAGTGTTTACTCTGTTTATCCTGGTCTACCTCCACCATAGCAGAACAAATCCTAGAGAGCTGCTGCAGGTGCCTGGTGTGCAAAACCCCAAAACGAGATCAGCGCGCACACACTCAACAGCGCAAGCACCCAGACCCAGAGGAAGCACAGGGAGACTTTGTAAGAAATAAAAGAGGCCCATGCCTGGTGTGGTGGCGCACGCTTGTAATCCCAGCATTTGGGAGGCTGAACCGGAGGACTGAGGTTCAAGGACAGATTCAGCAGCTAGTGAGGCCCTCTGCAACTTAGTGAGGCCCTGTTTCAAAATAAATAAAAAGTAGGGCTGGGAGCCGGGCGTGGTGGCGCACGCTTGTAATCCCCGCGCTTGGGAGGCAGAGACAGGAGGATCGCGCAGGTTCGAAGCCAGCCGTGCGCTGGCTTAGGAGACCCTGTTTCCAAATAAAAATGCAAAAATAGGTCTGGGAGTGTAGCCCGGAGGTAGAAGGGCTTCCAGGAACCCCAGTACCACCAAAAAAAAAAAAAAAAGTAGGGCTGGGAGTGTAATTTGGAGGTAGAATACCCTTGGGTTCCATCTCCAGTACCGCAGAAACAACAACAACAACAACAATAATAATAGAGGTCTAGCTAGGCATGGTGGCTCATGCTTGTAATTGTAATCTCAGTACTTAGGAGGCTGAGGATCACAGATTCTCAGCCAGCCTCAACTACTTAGTAAGCCACTCTGCAATTTAGTGAGACCCTGTTTCAAAATAGAGAATAAGGCTGGGTGTGGTGGCACACACTTGTAATCCCAGCATTTGGGAGGCTGAGACTGGAGGATTGCGGTTCACGGACAGCCTCAGCTACTTAGTGAGGCCCTGTTCCCTGTTTCAAAATAAAGAATAAAGAATAGCCGGGCGTGGTGGTGCACGCTTGTAATCCCTGCACTTGGAAGGGGGAGACAGGAGGATCGTGCAGGTTCGAAGCCAGCCTCGCTGGCTTAAGAGATCCTGTTTCCAAATAAAATATAAAATAGGTCTGGAGTGTAGCCCAGAGGTAGAAGGGTTCCATCCCTAGTACCACCAAAAAAAAAAAAAAAAAAAAGGAATAAAGAATAGGGCAGGGGGTGTAGCTTGGAGGTCGAATGCCTCTTGGGTTCCATCCCCAGACCCACAAAAAATAAAGAATAAACAACAGGGCTGAGGGTATAGCTTGGGGGTAAAATGCCCCAGGTTCAACCCCCAGTACCCCCATCAAACGAAATTAAAGAGAAAAAAAAAACATAGAGGTCGCACATGGTGGCACACGCCTATAATCCTAGTACTTGGGAGTTCGTGGCCAGCCTCAGTAACTGAGTGAATCCCCTCACAACTTTGTAACAGCATTTCAAAATAAAAACGAAAATAGGCTGGGGATGGAGCTCAGAGGTAGAATGTCCCTGGGTTCCATCCCCAGGACCATACACACACACACACACACACACACACACACACACTCTCTCTCTCTCTCTCTCTCTCTCTCTCTCTCTCTCTCTCTCCAGAGAGTAGTAATACAGACAGGAGCTCAGTGAACATCTTGGTTGGAATCAGTTCACCCCTTTCCTGTGCCCGGCACACAACCAACTAATCAACGCCAACATCAAGGACCAACACAATGCTCTGGGCGCAAGGGTTCCTTCCTGTTAGCACAGGGCCAACTCCCACTCTTCATGGATCTCGGGGCACGGAGCTCCGAAAGGCCACCTGGACAGCGGGGCCCTGACCGCAGCCAACAACACTTAGGAGCAGTGTGCTCAGTCCTCCCACCCCCTGCTCTACACGTCATCTCGCCTTACTTTTGCCATTTGGAAGAGGAACCAAGTAATCTAGGTATCCCGGGGTTATTCTGAGCATGATGTGGAATTCTCAATGTGAGAGTCAGACCAAGAATATGATTTATCAACATAGCTGGGGCGAACAAGGACGCAGGAAGAGCTGGGGAGGAACAAGCACTAGACTTCTAGGGCTGGGGTTGGAGATAAGAGCCAGGGACCATGCACGCTCGAAGCTGGGTCACTTGAGGCCATCACTGACGCCTGCAGATCCAACTTGATTGGGGAGGAATAGAGGGGGGGGGGATCGCCTAGCAGACTCAAGGGGAAAGAATAAGACACAGGAAGGGAAAGAGAAGAGAGGGGGGGGAGTGGCAGCCCGGTCACAAGGGCCCAAGCCAGGCCTCTCCTATATCACAAACACCTGCTGCTCGCTCACCTACCTTCCCTAGAGCGCCTCCCCCCCCTCCCCACCTTGCTCTCTCAGGGCTAACACTCCTGGGTACACGCTTCTCCGTGGCAGCTGCCGGCTCCCTCCCTTTGCCATTTCAGCTCTGAGCTCACCTAAGTCCAACTCCTCCTCACCCTTTCAATTTTCCTTTGGCAACAGTAGCCCAGGGACTCTCGGCCAATTCTAACCTGCCCGGCGCAAAAATGTCCCAAGAGACTCGGGTGGCACTGAACGGACAAGAAGGCCAGCCCGCTTTGTGGGCACCCAGGTCTGTCCCTCACCGGCTCTTCATCGGAACTGTTTCTGTACTAAGCGGCGGCAAATGAAGGAGTCTTTCTGCCTCCTTCATTCCCTGCCCAGGATGCGAGCCGTTTCCCAGGCCCAATTCTCTCACCTCTTTAGAGCCTTCAGAGTGTAACTGGAGATAGTCCCAGCAGGTGGCAGCTGGCATTGCTCTGACCAAGGTGGGGGTGGGGGGAGAAAGGTACCAACTAGAGGGAAAAAGAGGAGTCTCTCTAGCAGCCTGCCTCCCTGCTGAGCTGTGCAGACTTAAACAAAGCCCTTGTCTGCCTGGAGGAAGCCCTGCAACCCTCCTCGGCCAGCTCAGGAGAGACCCGGGCTGCCTCCCACTCAGGCCCCAGCAAAGTGGGCTGGCGCAGCCCACACACCAGTGGCGACCAAGAGAAAACACCTGCGAACTTGCCGCTCCCCACCACCTCCCTCCCCGGCGAGCCAGTGACTTAGAGGTCATCCGATAGCCACCTGGAGCAGACAGTTGACCCAGCAGCAGCGCTCAAGGCCGCGGAGGCTGCCCACTCCAGGGCTTTCTGCGGCTGGTGCTGCGTCTCTAGAGCTCCCATCTCCCCCGCCCCTTTTTTCCTCTGTTCTTCTCCAAAAGCCAAAGGAAGGGGCTTAACAGGAAGAGTCTCAACAGTCCAGAGCGGCGGGGGCTCCGCGGCCCTCTGCGCGGGCCCAGGGCCTGCTGCGGATGGGAGGACGAGGGGCCGACGCCCGGCTGGGGGCGATTAGGTTGCGGCCAAGCTGGGCAGCGGGCGGAATTAAGTCTGTGCCATCTGCCGAAAGCTGGCGCGGGGAGCAAGTTGAGGATGCGGCATGAGGGCAGGGTGTACAGAAGAGGGGCTAGAGGGGAAACTGAGCGAGCGGCTCTTCCTTCGCTCGCACAGGCCCGGCCTCGGCCAGGCCAGGCCCTTTGGGAGCTGCGGCGCCGCACCTCGGGGCCCGAACTCCGCGGGAGGAAGGGGGGCGCCAGGCAGCGCGGGGAGGGGGCGGTCCCCCAGGACTCTGGGCTCCAAGCGGGGTCGGTCCCAGCTCATCCCCGTCCTCTCCCCTGCGCGAGCGGCGCAGCCTCCCCCCGCCAGGGCGCCCGGGCTCGCGGGGCCGGGGGCGGCGCGGAGGCGCGCGGCGGGTGCTGCGGGGCCCCGGGCGCTGACCGGCGCCCAGGCGGAATGCGGGCTCCGCTCGGCCCGGCCCAGCTCCCCCGCCCCCACCCCGGGCACGGACACCATTTTAGGTCGCGACATCCTGCAGCCTCCAGTCCCCGGGCCGCACTTGGGTCGCCTCTCGGGCTGGGGGCGCCAAGACTTGGGGGTCCCCGACCCTCCTTCCACCTTTACCCGGCTAGGGGCTGTGCTTTCAACAGGCTGGGAGTTTCGCCCATCCGCCCCTGGAGATGGAGGCGGTGTCCGGGCCTCGCTAGAAGCCGCCCCAGGGGGCGGCGCGGAGAAGGGGGTAGTTGACCAAGTGGGGGAGGGGCGGGGGCATCTACCCGCCCCCCCGGGGGGCGGAGCCAAGGGCGGGTATTTACCCCCGGGCACGCTTACTTGTTCCGTTCTCAGCGCGGGTCGAGACCCGACGGTCTCCAACCTGCTCCAGGCGCCGCCGCCGCCGCCCTCCCCGCGGCCGCCGCTACTTCCTGCTTCTCCCCGGTTTGGCCTCCCCCTCCCTCTGCTCCCTCCGCGCTCCTGGGCTAGGCTGCCCGCTTTCACACTCGCCATTGGCCCGGCCCCCCGTCGATCATGCCAGCGCTCCTCCCAACTCCGCACGGGGTTGGCCTTAAGTACTGCCGCTCGCGTCTAGCCCCGCACAGGCCCCTTATTTTCATTGGACGAGGAGCCTAGGCCCGGCGAAGGAGCCTCTCCCCATTGGCTGCCTTCGAGTCCACCTGCCCCATCAGCGCATCTCAAACACGATTGGCCGCCGCTACCGTCGCTTAGGAGGAGCCCAGCTCCATTCCCGGCTCTCGGGTCGGAGCGGCGAACGTCCCAGGTGCGTCCGCGCCCTCTCACTCCCTATTGGCCGTGGAAGCTGGGAACTGCGGCTCCCTCTGCACACTGAAGGCGCTCGGGCCTCGCGGGCCGCCGGCTCGCAGCGGGCCGGGCGGCTGGGTCCGAGCGCGCGGTCCCCCGGCTCAGCCGGCCGCACGAGCCGGGCGCGCGCCCGCTGACGTCAGCGGCCGGCCCCGCCCGCGCGCCTCGGGGTCGGCGGGAGGGGCCCGCGCGGCCACCCGGGGCGCGGCGTCACCCGCCGCCCCGCCCTCTGCGGGGGGCCTGGGCTGGACCCGGGACCCGAAACGGGGAAGGGGCCTGGGGCAGGCCCGGGCCGCGGACCGGAAGTGCGGGAGAGGTGACGTCGGGTGCCGGCGTGGCCGGGCCTTCCCCGAGGAGCCGGAGGGAGCGCCCCGTAGGGCCCCTGCGCGCGGAGGGAGGAGCCCGGAGCCATTTCCCACCGAGCGCTTCCCCGCCCCCGGCTCCGGCCCGGGTGGGAGCCAGGTTGAGTTTTCCCGCGCTTTTTCACCCCGCCCCGAGGAGGCGGGGAAGAGGGAGGAGTTGCTCCGAAAATGAACGCTCCGGCCCCCTCTAATAAACACTTGCCTGCAGGTCCGCCAGCCTCGTGCTCACCCTCGTGCCCGCCCGCATCCGCCGCCCACAGCGCGCCCCGCTGCTTCCGAGCGACGAGGTTTATGAGCGAGATTCGTTTGCCTACCCAGGGTAGCTAGACTATCGACCCCGGGCATGGAGGCGCACCCGGAGACAGGAGGATCGCATGGGTTCGAAGCCAGCCTCAGCTACATAGTGAGGCTCAGCAACTTAGTGAGACCCTGTTTCCAAATAAAATAGAAAATAGCTCTGGGAGTATAGCCCGGAGGTAGAAAGTCCCTGGGTTTCATTCCCAGTACCACAAAAAAGACTATATCGAAGTGTGAATCAGAGCTGGGTAGGAATTTGGGGGCCGCCACTTAGCGAGTGGTGGCCTCAGGCAAGTTGCTGAATCTCCCGGAGCCTGTGTTCTCATGGGTAAAATGGAGATTATAATAGTCACTTGACAAGATTATTTGTAAAATGATGGCCAGTGGGATTGGTGCTAACACACACAACACATCCCTCCCTGCTCTCTTCTTTCTCGGGCTGCCTGCGGTTGCTCCAGTTTACAGACCTTTTTGCTGATCTAATCCAGGCGTGGCAGCCTACACCGATTTGGAAGACTGAGAAGGAAGATCCCAGGTTCCAGGCTAGCTGCAGCAATTAGCAAGACTCAGCAACTTAGACGACCTTCCTTCCTTTCTTCCTTTCTATTATTATGCCCATTTTACTGAGGAGGAAACAGAGGCACAGACAGGATAGATGACTTATCCAAAGTCAAATAGAGTTAAAATTATAAGAATTTAGGCGTGGTGGCGCACTCTTGTAATTCCAGCATTTTGGAGGCTGAGACTATAGGATCATGGTTCACAGACAGCCTCAGCTACTTAGTGAGGCCCTTTGCAACTCAGTGAAACTCTGTTTCAAAATAAAGAAAAAAAGGGCTGGGTGTGGTGGCGTATGCTTGTAATCCTAGCATTTGAGAGGCTGAGACAGGAAGATCAGGGTTCAAGGACAGCCTCAGCTACTTAGGCCATTTACAACTCATTGAGACTGTTTCAAAGTAAGAATGAAAAAATAGAGCTAGAGGGTATATCTTGGAGGTAGAATGCCTCTGGGTTCAACCCCTAGTACCACAAAGTAAATAACTGCTAAGAATAAAACTGTTATAATCCCAGCATTCTGGAGGCTGAAACAGGAAGATCGTAGTTCGTGGCCAGCCTCAGCTACTTAAGGCCCTTTACAACTCAGACCCCGTTTCAAAATAAAGAATAAAAAAATAGGGATGGGGGTGTAGCTCAGAGGTAAAATGCCCCTGAGTTCCATCTGCAATACCGCACCAAAAAAAAAAAAAAAAAAAATAGCATAGGGCTATCAAGCCATAAAAAGTGACCCTAAGGCTAGGTGTGGTAGAGCAAGTTTATAATCCCAGTGCACTTGGGAGGCTGAGACAGGAGGATCACGCTGGTTAGAAGCCAGCCTTCCCTACCTAGTGAGGCTCTCAGCACCTTAGTGAGACCCTGTTTCCAAATAAAAATATAAAAAATAGATCTGGGAGTGTAGCCTGGAGGTGGTAGAAATCTCCTGGGGTTCCATCCCCAATTCAAAATAAAGAATAAAAAAATAGGGATGGGGGTTTAAGTAGGAGGTAAAATGCCCCTGGTTTCAATCCCTAGTACCGTTAAAAAAAAAAAAAAAAAAATTAAAAAAATAGGTCTGAAGTATAGCCAGGAGGTAGAAAAGCCTCTGGGTTCCACCTTAGTAACACACACACACACACACACACACACACACACAAAGCTGGGCGTGGTGGCCACACTTGAGCATTCAGGAGGCTGAGGATCGAGGTTCATGGTTCACGGACAGCCTCAGCTACTTAGTGAGGCCCTCTGCAACTCAGTGAGACCCTGTTTCAAAATAAAGAATAAAAATAGAGCAGGGGGTGTAGCTCAGAGGGTTCCATCCCCAGACACACACACACACACACACACACACACACACAAAGGGCAGGGTGTGTAGCCCAGAGGTAGAAGGCCCCTGGGTTCCATCCCCAGTACCACCAAAAAAAAAAAAATTTGCAGAAAGTAAAGATAATTCCAGTACATCCCCTTCCCTTAACATCTCTCCCAAATTTAATATACTTAATCAGTGTGGGATAATTGTTCCAACTTATAAACCAGGATGGGTATATTATTATTATTAAATAAAGCTCACAATTTATATTTGTCTCACTCTGTGTGGTGTGTGTGTCATTCTGTCTGAGCTACACCCCCAGCCCTAGTTTACTTTTATTTGGCAACAGTCTTGCTCAGTGATGAAAGTCTTATTACTTGCTGAGACTATCTTCCACCCTTCAAACCTCCTGTCTCAACCTCCCAAGTACTGGCTTCAAAAGTAAAATGTATTCATTAAAAAAATGTTTTAAAGGACTGAAGGAAGACAGGAAGTGTGGGAGAGTTGTAATTTTAGATAGGGTGGACAAGTGAAGGCCTTGCTGATAAAGTCTCATTAAGGCAAGGCCCCAAAGCGATGGGAGAGCCAGCCATGCAGCATTCTAGGTCAAGAACATTTCAGGGCACACGCTTGGAACCCTAGTACTTGGGAGGCTGAGACACAAGGATTGCAGGTTCGAGACTAGCTTCAATTTAGGCCCTCTAGAATTTAGTTGAGACCCTGTTTCTTCTTTTTTCTTTCTTTTTTTCCTCCTTTTTGTGAGTCGGAATTGAACCCAGGAGCATTCTACCTCCAAGCCACACCTCCAACTTAGACCCTGTTTTCAAATAAAAATATAAGTCAGGTGTGGTGGCGCACGCTTGTAATCCCCGTGCTTGGGAGGCGGAAACAGAATGATCGCGCAGGTTCAAAGTCAGCATCTCTAGTTTAAGAGACCCTGTTTCAGCCGGGCATGGTGGCGCACACTTGTAATCCCTGCTCTTGGGAGGCTGAGACAGGAGGATCGCACAGGTTCGAAGCCAGCCTCAGGTACTTAGTGAGGCTCTCAGCTACTTGGGAGACCATGTTTCCAAATAAAATAAAAAGAAAAGGTCTGGGAGTATAGCGCGGAGGTAGAAAAAGAGAGACCCTGTTTCTAAATAAAAATATAAAATAGGTTTGGGAGTGTTGCTCGGAAGTAGAAGGCCCCTGGGTTCCACCCCCAATACCACCAAAAAAAAAAAAAATAGGTCTGGGGTATAGCCCAGAGGTAGAAGGTCCCTGGGTTCCATCTTTAGTACTAAAGGAAACAAAAGAGCGGCTCATGTCTGTAGTCCCAGAAACTCTAGACACTGAGGTAGGAGGATTGCAGGTTCAAAGCAAGAACCTGTCTCAAAGTATGAGTCAGGCATAATCCCAGTATTTGGAAGGCTGAGACAATAGGAGGTTCGAGGATAGCCCCAACAATTCAGGGAGACCTGTTTCAAAATTAAAAAAATAAAGTAGGCCAGGCGTGGTGGCACATGCTTGTAATCCCCACACTTGGGAGGCTGAGACAGGAGGATCGCACGGGTTCAAAGCCAGCCTCAGCTACTTAGGCTCTCAGCAACGTAGTGAGACCCTGTTTCCAAATAAAAATATAAAATGGGTCTGGGAGTATAGTCTGGAGGTAGAAAGCCTCTGGATTCCACCCCTAGTACCACAAAAATAAATAAATAATAAAGTAGGGCTGAAGGTGTAGCTTAAAGGTAGAATGCCCGTGGGTTCAATCCCTGGCACCAAAAAATAAATAAACCGGGCATGGTTGTGCACACTTGTAATCCCAGCATTTGGGAGGCTGAGACAGGAGGATCCCAGTTCGCAGACAGCCTCAACTAAACTACCTAGTCAGGCCCTTTGCAACTTAGACCCTTTTTCAAATAAAGAACAAAAAAATAGGGCTAAGCTGGGCGTGGTGGCGCACGCTTGTAATCCTCATGTTTGGGAGGCTGAGACAGGAGGATCACACAAGTTCAAAGCCGGCCTCAGCTACTTAGGCTTTCGGCAACTTAGGAGACCCTGTTTCCAAATAAAGTATAAAATAGGTCTGGGAGTATAGCCCGGAGGTAGAAAGCCCCTGGGTTCCACCCTCAGTACCACCAAAAAAATTAAATAAATAAATAGGGCTAGGGTATAGCTCAAAGGTAGAATGGACCTGGGTTCCATCCCCAGTATTGGGGGGGGGGGAGCCATTCATGGTGGAGGCATGCTTATAATCCCAGTACTTGGGAGACTGAGACCTGAGGATCTCAGGTTGTGAAAAGCCTCAGCTATTCAGGCCCTTGCAACTTAGTGAGATACTGTTTCAAAAAAAAGAATAAAAAGTATACCTTTTATTAAAAATATGTTAAAATATTTATTAGGCGGGACTCTGGGCCCCGGGCCAGACTGCGAGTAGCACACAAGACCCCTGGAGAAACCAGGCGCAGTAAGACCCTGGGTCCCGGGCAGGGGTCGTGCAGGCCACTCCGGAACCCTGGAACAGCCCGGGCCCGGGTCGCGGGACTCTGGGCCCCGGGCCGGACCGCACATAGCATGCCAGAGCCCTGGAGAAACCGGGCCCAGTAAGACCCTGGGTCCTGGGCAGGGGTTGTGCGGGGCACGCCAGTCGGGGCCCAGGACTCTGGGCCCCGGGCGGAGTAATGCGGAGCACGCTGGACCCATGGGGAAACCGGGCCGGGTCACAGTGCTACTGAGTGCCTGATCCCACTACCTCCTCAAACCACACATACTGTCTTCTGTTATTGAAAAAAAAAAAAAGGAAAAGAAAACGAAAAAAAAAATATCAGAGAGGGGTTAAGAAGGCCGTGGCGGATACCAGAATACTGGAGATGCAGACAAAACTTATCCAAATGCACTGGAACTTATGGAAAAATTCCCCATGAAGGAGGACTGCTGTTTCTCTATATTGTTAAGAATCTTGGACATCACCTGTAAGGAGAGAGTTTAATGGAGACCAAGGAGAAAGGCGGTGTTGAAAGCAGTCTCCGCGATGGCGGTGGAGACTTGTATTCAGGAAAAGCAGAAATCATATCCTACCAACCTTATTTTTTTTGGAGAAATTACACCAAATGTCGAATGCTACCGTCACGCATGCTTAGGAACACTGGACAACATTCAGAATGGAAAAAGCTTGGGAAAGATTTGAAATGGTGGAGGCAGTGGCCAGTACTCAGGGGAGGCAGAGAACTGATGCATTATACCTGGAACCTTTGAAATAATAACCCCAGAGGCAGAATGCTACCACCACGCACCCTCTAGAACGTGGGACAACTGATTGGGCAAAGAGGGTGCTCGGATTGGAGCCTGATGAGGGGGTGAGGCCGGCAACGGACACAGCAAAGCTGGGATTGGAGCCTGCCTTGAGGCAAGGCCGGTGCTGGAGCCTCCGAGGCCAGGATCAGAGCCTGCCAAGGGGTTAGGCCGGTGCCGGGGCCAGCAAGGCCGGGATTGGAGCTCACCATGAGGCAAGGCCGGTGTTGGGGCCTCCGAGGCCGGGATAAGAGCCTGCTGAGGGGTTAGGCTGGTGCCGGAGCCAGCGGTCGGCATCGGAGCCTTCCGTGAGGCAAGGCCGCTACTGGGGCCTCTGAGGCCGAGATTGGAGCCTGCCGAGGGGTTAGGCTGGTGCCGGGGCCAGCCAGGCCGGGATCGGAGCTCACTGTGAGGCAAGGCCGGGGTTGGGGCCTCCAAGGCCAGGATAAAAGCCTGCTGAGGGGTTAGGCCGGTGCCGGGGCCAGCGGCCAGCATCGGAGCCTTCCGTGAGGCAAGGCCGCTACTGAGGCCTCCGAGGCCGGAATCGGAGCCTGCCGAAGGGTTAGGCCGATGCCAGGGCCAGCGAGGCCGGCATCAGAGCCTGCCATGAGGCAAGGCCGGTGCTGGGGCCTCCGAGGCCGGGATAAGAGCCTGCCGAGGGGTTAGGCTGGTGCCAGGGCCAATGGCCAGCATCAGAGCCTGCCGTGAGGCAAGGCCGCTACTGGGGCCCCCGAGGCTGGGATCAGAGCCTGCCAAGGGGTTAGACTGATGCTGGGGCCAGCGGCCGGCATCGGAGCCTGCCATGAGGCAAGGCCAGTGCATGGGCCTCCAAGGCCGGGATAAGAGCCTGCCGAGGGGTTAGGCCGGTGCCGGGGCCAATGGCCAGTGCCAGAGTTTGCCATGAGGCAAGGCTGCTACTGAGGCCTCCGAGGCCGGGACCGGAGCCTGCCGAGGGGTTTGACCGGTGCTGGGGCCAGCGAGGCCGGCATCGGAGCCTGCTGTGAGGCAAGGCCGGTGCTGGGGCCTCTGAGGCCGGGATCGGAGCCTGCCGAGGGGTTAGGCTGATGCCAGGGCCAGCGTGGCCGGGATCGGAGCTCACCATGAGGCAAGGCCAGTGCTGGGGCCTCCGAGGCCGGAATCAGAGACTTCCGTGAGGCAAGGCCGCTACTGAGGCCTCCGAGGCCGGGATTGGAGCCTGCCGAGGGGTTAGGCCGGTGCTGGGGCCAGCGAGGCCGGCATCGGAGCCTGCCGTGAGGCTAGGCCGGTGTTGGGGCCTCCGATGCTGGGATCGGAGCCTGCCGAGGGGTTAGGCCGGTGATGGGGCCAATGGCTGGCATCAGAGCCTGCCGTGAGGCAAGGCCACTACTGGGGCCTCCGAGGCCGGGATCAAAGCCAGCTGAGGGGTTAGGCTGGTGTCGGGGCCAGAGAGATCAGAATCGGGGCCTCCCATGAGGCAAGGCCGCTGCTTGAGCCAACGAGGTCTGGATCAGTCCACCAGGTAGCCAGGCCACTACTGGGGTCGTCAAGAGTGGGATCGGTACTTGCAACGTGGCATGCACAGAGAAATATCGCAGAAAATAAAAATCGGTTGCTTCCCCTAATCAGCAAAAACTAGGAGGAAAGGGGCAACAGGAAATGGTCAAGCTATAGAAAGGGTCCTATAGTGAAGCAACTAAGGTGATTAATCAGAGGGTATGGAATAGGGGAGGACGGAGCCTCTTTAAAACGCAGGAGGTACATAAACAAATGTGCCAAAGTTAATCACCAAACAAGCATGGGATCGAGGGAGGGGGAAGGAATGGGATGGGGCTGGATGAGGGCTGATTGGATGATGTGTTTTGTATATCCCCTGAAGTCTTGTATTCCAATGTGATACATGATTACAATGCACCAATAAAAAATATATATTTATTAAACGGTATAATAGCTCAGGGATAGAATTCCTTTGGGTTCTATCCCCAGTGCCATTAAATAAATAAATAAAATTGAGTTGTGGGTATAACTTGGAGGTAGAATGCCTCTGGGTTCCATCCCCAGTACCAAATATATATACATATAATTAAATAAATTAAAAATGAGCTGGGGTATAGCTTGGAGGTAAAATGCCGCCAAGTTCAATTCCCAGTGATAGAAAGGAAAAAAGCTGAGCGTGGCAGCGCATGCTTGTAATCCCACCATTCGGGAGGCTGAGGCAGGAGGATCTGGGTTCACGGACAGCCTCAGCTACTTAGGCCCTTTGCAACTCAGTGAGACCCTGTTTCAAAGTAAAGAAAAATAGAGCTGGGGGTGTAGCCGGGAGGTAGAATGCCCCTGGATTCCACCCCTAGTACCACAAAATAGAAAAATTGAGGTAGAAAACAGGGAACTGGTGTGGTGTGTTTACCTGTAATCCCAGTATTTGGGAGGCTGAGACAGGACAAGCGTGTACCACCCTGCCCGGCTTTTTTTTTTTTTTTTTTAAATGGGCCTGGGGATGGAACCCAGGGGCATTCTATCTCCTAGCTATACCACCTGTCCTATCTTCTGTCTCAGTCTCCCAAATGCTGGGATTACAAGCGTGTGCTATCACACCTGGCTGGTAATTATTATATGGAAGTATATTCTTTTGTTGTTGTCAATACTGGGGATTGAATTCAGGGGCATTCTACCTCTGAGTTATACCCCTAGCCTTATTAGTATTTTTTTATTCTTTACTTTTTTTGTGTGGTACTGGGGATGGAACCCAGGGACATTCTACAAATAAGCTACACTCTCAGGCCTATTTTTTATTCTTTATTTTGAAACATGGTCTCACTAAGTTTCAGAGGGTCTCACTAAACAGCTGAGGCTGGCCGCAAACCTGCGATCCTCCTGTCTCAGCCTCCTGAATACTAGGATTACAGGTATGCACCACCTCACCTGGTTGAGACCTTAATAATATCTGATACTCATCTGTTCCCTTTACCAGCTGGTGCCAAGAGCGGAGTCAGTGCCTCTCTGAAAACTGGTGCCCCAGCGCTGCAGCAGACTCTGGGTCACCTCCAACATGGCCAGTCCCATCCTGTCCCCTTCCACCCCAACTCCCTAGGTCTGGCCCTAACATTAACAGTACCTGGACAAACCATGACAGTGACTGCCACCACCTACCATGGAGCTGTCCCCTTAATATTTACTTTCAAACAGTCTTCCTGAAATTGTTGAGATTCTGGTTATATTGTTAAGGCTGAGCTGGGTGTGGTGGCACATGCTTGTAATCCCAGTACTTGGGAGGCTGAGACAGGAGGATCTTCAAGGACAGCCTTGACAATGTAGCTGAGATTCTCAGCAACCTAGTGAAACTGTTTCAAACTAAAAAATAAAATAGGTTCGCAGACAGCCTCAACTACTTAGTGAGGCCCTTTGCAATTCAGTGCGACCATTTCAAATAAAGAATAAAAACTAGGGCTGGAGGTTTAGCTCAGAAGTGGAACACCACTGGGTTCCATCCCCAGTACCTTAAAAAAATAATAATAAGCCAGGCGTGGTGGTGCACGCTTGTAATCCCAGCATTCGGGAGGCTAAGACGGGAGGATTGGGGTTCACGGACCACCTCAGCTACTTAGTGAGGCCTTCTGCAACTCAGTGAGACCCGGTTTCAAAATAAAGAATAAGAATAGGCCTGGAGGTCAGAAGTAGAATGCCCTTGGGTTCAATCTCCAATACCCTCCCCCCAAAAAACGTAAACTATGCCAGAAGTAGTGGCAAACACTTGTAATCCTAGTAGTTCAGAGGCTCAGATAGGAGGATTGCAGGTTTGAGGAGTCTCAGCAATGTAGTAAAGTTCTCATCAACCTAAAAAAAGTTTTCTTTTTTTTTGTACTGGGGATTCAGCCCAGGGGCATTCTCTGCCCTAAATTATACCCCCAGCCCTATTTTAGTTTTGAAACAGGGTCTTGCTAAGTTGATTGAAGTCTCACTACTTACTGAGACTGCCCTGGAACCTGAGATCCTCCTGGCTCAGCCTCCCAAATACTGGCTTTGCAAGTGTGCGCCACTATGCTACTCGGTTTACTTACTTTGAAACAAGGTTTCCCTAATTTTTCTTTTTCTGGTGGTAGTGGGGATTGGAGAGGAAGAAGGCTGAGGTTGAATAATGAAGGAGCTACATCCGAATTTGTGTAAAAATATAAATATAGCATGCTTAACCTGGACACTCAGTGTTGGCAGGGGGGAAGGGGAAAGGGGAAGGGTACTAAGCATAGTCCGAATGTATACCATTTTCAATATGTTCCACATAAAAAATAAATAAATAAAATAAAATAAAAAGCTGAGTGTGATGGTTCATGCCTATAATCCCAGTATTTGGGATGCTGAGACAAGGATTGCAGGTTCCAGGACAGCCCTCAGCAACATAGACTTGTGTCAACCTACCAAGACCCTGTTTCAAAATAAAAGAGCTGGGTATAGTGACACAGGCTTGTAATCCCAATACTTGAGAGGCTGATACAGGAGGATTATAGGTTCCAGGACAGTCTCAGCTAGCAGCGAGAGTCTCATCAACCTAGAGAGACCGTTTAAAAGTAAAAATAGAGCCAGGCATGGTGGCGCACGCTTGTAATCCCAGCATTTGGGAGGCTGAGACAGGAGGAGCACAGTCTGCAGACAGCCTCAGCTACTTAGGCCCTTTGCAAATTAGTGAGACCTGTTTAAAAATAATTAGGCGGGTGTGGTGGCGCACACTTGTAATCCCCGTGTTTGGGAGGCTGAGACAGAGCATCACACAGGTTTGAAGCCAGCCTCAGCTACTTAGTGAGGCTCTTAGCAACTTAGTGAGACCCTGTTTCCAAATAAAATACATAAAATAGGTCTGGGGGTGTAGACTAGAAGTATAAAGTCCCTGAGTTCCACCCCCAGTACCACCAAAAAAAAAAAAAAAGAGACTAAAGATTTAAAGCAACAGGGCTGGGGGTATCGTTGGGGTATCGTTGGGGTATAGCTGGGGTATAGTTGGGGTATCGTTGGGGATAGCTTGAAGGTAGCTTGAGTACAATTAACTACAGTTGACTGAGCAGGGCATTCTGTGAGTTAGGATTTTACCCCCAAGGTACAAACTGCTCTTTTTTTTGGGTACTGAGGATCAAACCCAAGGGCATTCTGCCACTGAGCTCTACCCCAGACCTGTTTTTTTGTTTTTGTTTTTTTTTTTTTGCATTCTGGGGATGGAACCCAGGGCATTCTACTTCTGAGCCACACTCCTAGCCCTATTTTTTATTCTTTATTTTGAAATAGGGTCTCGTTATCCAGAGAACCATGATCCCGATTCTGCTGTCTCAGCCTCCAAATACTGGGACAGGCCACACACCCAGCTCCTGTTTTCTTACTTTGATACAGGTGTGCTAATTTGCTGAGGCTGTCCTCGCAGGTGTAGGCCTCATCTCCACCACTCAAGGACTTGCAGATCTCACTGCTAGGCAGGGTTGGCCTGGCCTGCTTCTATTCATTATGTGGGCTCTCCGCAAGCTTTTTTTTGTTTTTTGGGGTAGGGGCATTATACCTTCGAGCTACACACCCAGTGCTACTTTTTATTTTTTTTTGGGGTGGTACTGGGGGTGGAACCCAGAGCCTTTTCTACCTCCGGGATATACTCCCAGACCTATTTTTTATATTTTATTTGGAAACAGGGTCTAAGTTGCTGAGAGCCTAAGTAGCTGAGGCTGGCTTTGAACCTGTGTGATCCTCTTGTCTCGGCCTCCCAAGTGTGGGGATTACAAATGTGTGCACCACGCCCGGCTCTTTATTTTGACACAGGGTTTCACTAAGTTGCAGAGGGCCTAAGTAGCTGAGGCTAGCCAAGAACCTGCGATCCTCCCACCTCGGCCCCCCAGGTGCTGGGATTACAAGCGTGCGCCACCACGCCCGGCTTCTCGATGAAGTGGAACTGCCCAGGGCAGCAGACCAGGCCACTGCAGGACGACGGAGGTGAAGACAGAGAGCAGGAAGTGGAGACAGAGACCTGACAGGGCAGGAGCCTCAGGCCCCTGAGCCTCCGCCTCAGCTCTTCTCCTCACATGCAAAGGCCTCCACCATTTGATGCAAAAAAGCAAAAAACTTTGCCAAGCTTTATTTAGGTGTGATGGTCACAGGCGACACATCCGCCCGCCCGCCCGCCCTGCGGTGCCCGGGCAGCCCTGCCCTCTCACTTCTTGTCCTCCTCCTTCTTGTCCTTCTTGCCGTCCTTGGTGGCCTGGGAGGCCAGCGAGCCCATGGCGTTTCTAATGGCTTCGTTGTTAGGATCGACTCCCGGAAGGTTCTCTAGGACGCTCTGAAGGAACTCGGGGTCCTGCATCACGTCGTAATCCTCCTCCTCCTGAAAGAGGCAGCGTGTGTCAGCTCGGGCAGGCGTGCAGCAGAGCCAAGCGTGGTGCTGCCTCCGCTCGCTCCAGCCCACTGTGTGGGGCCCAGTGTGCTGGGAGGGGAAGCAGGGCCAGTCAGCAACCGTGGCCACGGACAGACTGGACCGGACCACGCCCGTGCCCGGCGCCCCTGCAGTTAAGGCAGCGCCACAGCCCTCCCCGTGTGTGGACAGGACCACAGCCCACACTCGCCACCAACCAGAGGCCGGAAAACGGCCAGCTGTGCTCGGAAGGCAAAAACCATGCCATCGCAATTGGGTTTCCTGTCACCAGATGTGTGTGTGTGTGTGTGTGTGCGCACACACACACACACACACACACACACCAGGGGTACTGTACCTCCAAGCTACACCCCCCAGCTCTATTTTTTACTCCTTTTTTTATTTTTTATTTTTGGTGGTACTGGGGGTGGAACCCAGAGGCATTCTACCTCCAGGTTATATACTCAGACCTATATTATATTTTATTTGGAAACAGGGTCTCACCAAGTAACTGAGGCTGGCTTCAAACCTGTGTTATCCTCCTGTCTCAGCCTCCCAAGCGCAGGGATTACAAGCGTGCGCCATCACGCCAGGCTTTTTATTCCTTATTTTAAAACAGGATCTCAAAGCCGGGCGTGGTGGCACACGCTTGTAATCCCCCCGCTTGGGAGGCAGAGACAGGAGGATCGCACAGGTTCAAAGCCAGCCACGCGCGCTGGCTTAGGAGACCCTGTTTCCAAACAAAAATGTAAAAATAGGTCTGGGAATGTAGCCCGGAGGCAGAAGGGCTTCCAGGAACCCCAGTACCACCAAAAATAAATAAATAAATAAACAAATAAATAAAAAATAAATAAATGAATAAATAAATTAAAAAAACAGGGTCTCATAAGTTGCGGAGGGCCTTGATAAGTAGCTGAGGCTGTTTGGGAATGAGATACTCCTGTCTCTGCCTCCCAAATGCTGTGATTACAAGAGTGTGCCACCACGCCCAGTGACCTATATTTTATTTATTTTTCTTTGTGGTACTGGGGAGGGAATCCAGGGGGTTTCTACCTCCAGGCTACACCCCTAGACATATTTTATATATGGAAACAGAGTCTAAGTTGCCGGAGCCTCACCAATTAGCTGAGGCTGGCTTTGAACCTGTGCGATCCTCCTGTCTCAAACTCCGAAGTAGTGGGACTACAAGTGTGCACCACACCAGGCTATTTTTTTTTTTTTTTTTTTTGCACTGGGGATGGAACCAGGGGCATTCTATCCCCGAGCTACACCCCAGCCCTGTGTGTGTGGGGGGGGTACTGGGGATGGAACCCAGGGGCTTTTCTACCTCTGGGCTATACTCCCAGACCTATTTTATTTATATTTTTATTTGGAAACAGGGTCTCACTAAGTTGCTGAGAGCCTCACTGAGTAGCTGAGGCTGGCTTTGAATCTGTGCAATCCTCCTGTCTCAGCCTCCCAAGTGCTGGGATTACAAGCATGTGCCACCATGCCAGGCTTGCTGAATTATTCTTTATTTCTGAAATGGTCTAAGTCAAGAAGGGCCTCAATAGGTAGTTGAGGCTGGCTGCAAGACCTGATCCTCCTATCTCAGCCTCCCAAGTACTGGGATTACTAAGTGTGTGCTACCATGCCTGGCTTTCCTAATTTATTTTTATTTTGAAACAGGGTCTGGCTAGGTGGATAAGCATCTCACTACTTGCTGAGGCTGTCCTGGAACCTGCAATCCTCCTGTCTCAGCCTCTCAAGTAACTGGGACGGCTACGAGGGGACTCAACCCGATGGGGGAGGGGGCATCTCTGCCCTAACCTTGGCAGGCTCGGATGTGTCCATGGCTGAGCTGGCATCGATGTCCGCTGATTCCGCCTGGCCAAACTCTGAGGAAAGGAGGGAGTCTGCTCAGTTACGCTTCCGCAGCCACCTGCCCAGCCGGCCACCGTGGCCCTCGCTCACCTGCTCCCTGCAGGGACATCTGCATGGCATAAGCAATCTGCTCCTCCTCGGTCATGCTACTGAGGTCAGGGAGACCCGTGCGGCCAAACTCCTGCTGGCTGATGGTCATCTTCAGCAGAGCGTCGTCCGAGTCTGGGAACAGGAAGAGAGGGCAGGGTAGGACAGGTGCCTGTCTGCACGAAGCCCCGGGGTTTAGCACCCGCGGTCCCAGGACTTGAGATTCCACCTCTTTCACCTTCGGTCCCAGCTGCAGCGATTCCAGCCTCAGCTGCAGAGGCCGCCGCCGCCCGCCGCGCCTCCTCCTCCTGCCGCTGTCGCTGCTCCTCCATAGACACGCGAAGGGCCTGCAGAGGGCAGGGCGGGGTGAGGCGCTGGCCCAAAGAAGCTGAGGGGCAGGCGCTGCTCATCGCATGGAGGAGCCAGGGGAACGGGTGGCACAGGAGAAAAGGAAGGACTCGGGCAAAGCTGGGGATGTGTTGACAGAGGAGAGAGAAGAGGGAGAGAGAAAAAGAGGAGGAGGGAGAGAGCGCGAGAGCATGTGTGCACGCACATGAGCTTGTTCCGGAGATTAAACCCAGGCCTATCCTACCTCTGAGCTGCACCTGTGGCCCTTTCTTTTCTTGGTACTGGGGATGGAACCCAGGGGCATTCTACTTTCAAGCTACACCCCCAGCCCTATTTTTAATATTTTATTTTGAAGCAGGGTCTCACCGAGTTGCAAAGGGCCTCACTAAGTAGTAGCTGAGGCTGTCCGTGAACCACGATTCTCCTGTCTCAGCCTCCCAAAAGCCGGGGCTACAAGCGTGCGCCATCACGCCTGGCACTTTGGTCCCTTATTTATTTATTTATTTATTTATTTATTTATTTATTTATTTATTTATTTGGTGGTGCTGGGGTTCCTGGAAACCCTTCTACCTCCGGGCTACACTCCCAGACCTATTTTTACATTTTTATTTGGAAACAGGGTCTCCTAAGCCAGCGTGTGTAGCTGGCTTCGAACCTGCGCGATCCTGTCTCTGCCTCCCAAGCGCGGGGATTACAAGCGTGTGCCACCACGCCCGGCTCCCTTTTTTATTTCGAAACAAGATCTCACTGGATTGATGAGAGCCTCACTGCCTGCTGAAGCTGCCCTCCAAACTCCAATCCTGCCTCAGCCTCCCAAGCACTGGGACTACGGGTGTGTGCGACATTCCTGGTTTAAAACCTGGGCTTTTTCATTGGGAAAAGTGAAATGAACAGTGCCCCACAGCGCTGCCCGAGATCAGACAGAGCCCCAAGGAACAGGTAGTGAACACGGGGGCTCAGTGAACAAGCACGGGCCAGGGCAGAGCTCGGGACTGGCCCGCCTGCCGGGAGCACGGGCAGAGGAGAAAGGACCCCGCGCTATCACTCACCAGGGCCAGCTCAGGGTCCGCACTGGGATCCACTCCAAACTCGAAGTCGCTGGCACCGAGCCCCAGCATGGCGCCCCCTTCGCCAGCCAGGACGGGGGAGCTGATGAGGGCGTCGGCCAGGCTGGGCCCGGGGGGGACCGTCACCAGGTGGGAGCCCGTCCCGTCCTTGCCGTTGAGCGTGTTCACAAAGGCTGTCAGCTTCTCCGTGTTCACCTCCTGCAGGAGCGCAGTGCAGGCGTCACGCCTCCCGCAGCCCGGCCCCAGCGGGCAGGCCAGCTCCCTGTGCCCACCTACCTCCTCTCCGAAGTTGATGATGTCCACGTTCACCTTCTCCTTTTTGAGCCGTTTAGCCAGTTTCACCAGCTGGGGAGAGAGAAGTGGAGACGCGTGCTCGCTGGAGGGGAAGGCCGGCCTCTGCAGCCGCCGGCCCCTGCCAGCTGCGCCCCGCGCGGCCCGGGACTCACATCCTTCTCGTTGTCCTCCACCGGGCTCCCTACGAAGGCGACGATGCGCATCTTGTGATTCTTGCCCTGTCGGTGCTTCAGGGCCAGCTGGGGGAGGGAGGGAGGGAGGGAGGCTCCCGTCAGCCTCGTCGCCCGCACCTCCTGAACCTCGGCGACTAGCCCACGCCACCCTACCCGCCCTTCTCTTCTCCTTCCTTCATTCCTTTCTTTGCACCGAGGATTGAACTCAATGGAAGTCTATCTTGGAGTACAGCGCCAGCCCTATTTTTTTTATTTATTTATTTTTGGTGCTGAAGGTTGAACCCAGGGGCATTCTAACTCCGAGCTACACCCCCGGGCCTATTTTATTTTTATTTCGAACAGGGTCTAAGTTACAGAGGGGCTAAGTTGATGGGGCTGGCCTCAAACCTGCAATCCTTCTATCTCAGCCTCCCAAGTACTGGGATTGAACTGAGGGACATTCCACCTGAGCTTCATCTCCAGCCCTACTTTTATTTTTTTAATTTTAAAACAAGCCGGTGTGGTGGCGCACACTTGTAATCCCAGCATTTGGGAGGCTAAGACTGGAGGATCTCGGTTCACGGACAGCCTCACTTAGTGAGGATCCCGGTTCACGGACAGCCTCACTTAGTGAGGCCCTCTGCAACTCAGTGAGACCCTGTTTCAAAATAAAGAATAAAAAACTGGGCAGGGTGTGTAGCTTGGAGGTCAAATGCCTCTGGGTTCCATCCCCAAACCTGCAAAATAAATAAATAAATAAATAAATAGTTTTAAAACAAAGTCTTGCTAAGTTGCTGAGGCTGGCCTCCAACCTCCAATCCTCTTGCCTCAGCCTCCCCAGTCCTTCCAACTCTTCCCTTCGGGCTGTACCTCTGTAATCCTCATCCTCCCGGGATGCGCTGCACCACACCCCTCCTCCAGCTCCCCCTCCCTGTTGCTCTGGCTCTCCCTCAGGACCCCAGAGGAGGAACAAGCCATGCCGAGGCAGCGCCTCAGAGCAGGAGGCACAGCTGGGGAACCCAGCACAACTCACATGGGCGACGCGGATGCCAGTGCAAAAGGTGATCTTGCCCTTGGGCTGGACTGTGTGGAGCTTAGAGAGGATGCGGCCGGTGTCAGGGGTGAGTGTGGTCAGCACTTCACAGTCACTGGACATGGGAAAGCATTTTTTAGTGAGATCAGCTCAGCATAGGACCTCCTAAGCCAGGCATGGTGGCGCACGTTTGTAATCCCAGCATTCGGGAGGCTGATACAAGAGGATCCTGGGTTCACCGCCAGCCTCAGCTACTTATGAGGCCCTCTGCAACTTAATGAGACCCTGTTTCAAAATACAGAATAAAACATCAGGCTGGGGTATAGCTTGGAGGTTGAATGTTCTTGGGTACCATCCTCAGCACCACAAAAAAACTAAAAAGAAAAGAAAGAAAAAAAAAAAAAGAGGGCCTCCTACTAAGCATGTCAGACTCATGTTTCCTTAAAGACCTTGATAAATCAGCATGGTGGCATACACTTGTAATACTAGTACTTGTGAGGCCAAGACAGTAGGATTGCTGGTTCGAAGACAGCCTACCTATGCAAGTAGTAAGACTCTCAACCTAATAAGAAAGAACCTGTTTCAAAAAAAGAATAAAGGCCGGGTATGATGGTGCACACTTGTAATCCCTGTACTTGGAAGACTTAGACAGGATGACTGTGGCTCAAGGACAGCCTCGGCTACATAGTGAAGCCCTTTGCAACTCAATGAGACCCTGTTTCAAAATAAAGAATCAAGAGCTGAGTGTGGTGGCGTACAACACGCTTGTAATCCCCGCGCTTGGGAGGCGGAGACAGGAGGATCGCGCTGGCTTAGGAGACCCTGTTTCCAAAAATAAAAAAGTATAAAATAGGTCTGGGAGTGTAACCCAGAGGTAGAAGGGCTTCGAGGAACCCCAGTACCACCAAAACAAAACAAAACAAAAAACAAAAAGAATCAAATATAGGACTAGGGTGTAGCTCCGAGGTAGAATGCCTCGGGTTTCCATCCCAACAACAAAGAGCCAGGCATGGTGGTGCACACATGTAATCCCAGTACTTGGAAGGCTGAGGCAGGAGGATCACAGGTTCACAGTCAGCCTCAGTCACTTAGTGAGATCCCGTTTTTGCGGTACTAGGGATGGAACCCAGGGTCATTCTACCTCCGAGCTAAACCCCCAGCCTATTTTTATTCTTTATTTTGAAACAGGGTCTCACTGAATTCCAAAGGGCCTCACTAAGTAGTAGCTAAGGCTGTCCTCGAACCATGACCCTTCCGTCTCAGCCTCCCAAATGCTTGACTTTTTTTTTTTAAACTTTTTTTTGCAGTGTAAAAGATGGAACCCAGGGTTTCACACTGCTAGGTAATTGGTAGATCTCAGTGGTAGAGCACTTTTCTGCTGTGTGAGAACCCTGAGTTCAATCCATGGCAATGCAAAAAATTACAAGACAATAATAGTAATAAAATAAAATAAACCTTGAATTTCACCACAGGAGATTTAGCTTGAGAACTGTATCAAATAAGTTTACAGTAACAGGTTACTAATGGCACAGTGAAGAACACAGCCTCCTGGAACCCACTGGCCTCAGCTACCTACAGGTGTGCGGAGGACCATGAGCAGCACCCCCCACCCCCGTACTTAGCCAGTGTGATGAGGCCCACGTTGTTCTCCGGGTTGCTGCGAGTCTTGGAGTGACAGACTATGTTGACGGCATCCTGCTGGGCCTGTAGCCGGGTGGGTAAGAAGTCCCCGTTCCGCATGTACTCACTGTTGTCCACACTGTCAGATTGGGGTGAGGTAGAGATAAGTACTGTCAGGGCTCTCGGAAACATTTTCTCACGTTCTTCCTCGTTTCTTTTTGAGGATACTGGGGATGGAACTCAGGGGCATTCTACCTCTGAGCTACACGCCTAGCACTATTTTGAAACAGGGTCTCACTGAGTTGCAAAGGGCCTAAGTAGCTGAGGCTGTCCACAAACCACGATCCTCCTGTCTCAGCCTCCCGAATGCTGGGATTACAAGCGTGCGTCGCCACACCTGGCTACTCTTTTTATTAAATTCTAAAATAAGGTCTGGATAAACTGCAGGGGTCAGCCATGAACCTGTGATCTTCCTGCCTCAGTCTCCAAGTCCTGGGATTACAGGCGTGTGCTACTGCACCCGGATCCTTCAGCACCTTTCACGTGAGGTGCACCGTGGTACAGCAGTGGCTCAGCCTTTGTGAGAATTTCAGGTTCGAGGCCAGCCCCAATAAGTAGCAAGATTCCCAGCAACCTAGCAAAACCCTTTTTTCAAAAGCAAGAAATAAAATAGGACTGGGGATAGAGCTCAGAGGTAGAAGGCCCCTGGATTCAATGCCTAATAACACACACATGCACATACACAAAAAACACACACACAGAAGCTTGTTTTTGTGTGGTACTGGGGAATCTAGGGGCCTTCTACCACTGGGCCATGCCCCAGACCTATTTCATTTTTGAAACAGGGTCTCACTGGTGATGAGAATCACACTACTTGCTACGGCTATCCTTGAACCTGCGATCCTCCTGTTTTTCTTTAGATGTAGAGACAAGAAATTAAGGAGTTACTGGAAAACCAGCAGAAAAGAGAAGAGAGGGTCATTCCAGGCACAGGATCCAAGTCTTACTCTGCTACTTAGTAACTGTATGATCCTAAGGATGCTATTGTTCTCTAAGGCCCAGTTATCTTACCTGTAAAGTGAGTTTTATTGTACCCAGCACTGTGAGATTTCCATGAGGGTCAAACACATGGAAAATGCGTAGCAAGCCTGAAACACAGACCAGTTCATCCAGTGGCAACTCCACCACAGCCCTCACCATGCTATGGGAAGGAGGGCCGGACTGCTGAACATTCCTTAGATTCTTTCTTCCCTGATAGTTTGCAACTCTCGTCTCATCAGGGAGTCACCACCTGTCCAGCTCTAACAAAGGTAAAAATGGAGGCTTTGAGCACAGTCCAGGTGGAGCACAGCAACTGAGATGAAGAATATTTTGGGCAAGATAAAAAAAAAAAAAAAAAAAGACAGGGGTATAGCTCAGAGGAAGAGTGCCCTGGGTTTACTCCTCAGTACCACACGTGCAAAAGAACATGCAACTGGCTAGGCATGGTGATGTACGCTCCCAGCACTTGGGAGGCTGAGACAGGAGGATTGCACAGGTTCGAAGCCAGCCTCAGCTACTGAGTAAGGCTCTCAGCAACTTAGTGAGACCCTGTTTCCAAATAAAGTATAAAATAGGTCTGGGAGTATAGCCCAGAGGTAGAAAAGCCCCTGGGTTCCATCCCCAGTACTACAAAAAAAAAAAAAAAACCATATATATATATATATATATATATATATATATATACACACACACACACACACACATACATACATACATACATACATACATACATACATACATGGCAGGGGGTATAGCTAGGAGGTCGAATGCCCCTGGGTTCCATCCCCAGACTTGCAAAAAAAAAAAAGACGACGCCACTCCACTACTTAGCCAGCCGTGTGACTCTGGACAAGTAACTTAAAACACCTGAAACCCATCTGTAACTGGAGGGATCTTTAGTGTTGCTGAGAGACTTGAAATAAAGTAAAATGCCCGACACAATCTGCTAGAAGTTTAAACCTGATACAAGCCAGAAAGTGGCACTACTTGGGAGGCTGAGACAGGAGGATCGCAGATTCACCACCAGCCTTATCAATTTAGCGAGACCCTGATTCAAAATAAAAAATAAACCAGGCATTGTGGCCCACGCCTGTAATTCCAGTACTTGGGAGGCCAAGACAGAAGGATCCCAGGTCCGAGATCAGCCTTATCAACTCAGCGAGGTCGTTGCAAAATAAGAAATAAAGGAGCCGGGCGTGGTCGCCCATGCTTGTAATCCCCGCGCTTGGGAGGGGGAAGACAGGAGGATCGCGCAGGTTCGAAGCCAGCCGTGCTGGCCTAAGAGACCCTGTTTCCAAATAAAAATATAAAATAGGTCTGGGAGTGTAGCCCAGAGGTATAAGGGCTTCCAGGAACCCCAGTACCACCAAAATAAATAAATATATAACTTGGAAGCCGGGCGTGGTGGCTCACGCTTGTAATCCCCGCGCTTGGGAGCCGGAGACAGGAGGATCGCGCAGGTTCGAAGCCAGCCTCAGCTACTGAGTGGGGCTCTCAGCCACTCCACTACTTAGTGAGAATGTTTCAAAATAAAGTGTAAAAAAAGGTCTGGGAGTATAGCCCGGTGGTAGAAAGCCCCTGGGTCCCACCCTCAGCACGACAATAAATAAATAAATAAAATAAAATGGGGCTATAGCTCGGAGAACGCCCGTAGATTCAACCCGCAAGACCACAGAAAATAAAACGAGCTGAGGGTCTAACGCAGACGCAGAATGTCCTTGGGTGAAGACCCCAGCGCCGTCCCCGACAGCGCAGCGGGAAGCGCCCGCAGGGCCGCTGGGGGGGCGGCCTGGCCTGGGGGGGCGGCCTGGAGCCGGCCGGGATGACTCAGGAGTCCGCGGCCGACCCCGCCCGCCTGCCCGCGCCCCGCGCGCCCGGAGCCCCGCCCGGCCCCCAGCCCCCTTCCCGGGCTCCGGCCCCGGCCCCGGCCCCCGGCCCCCGGCGGCCCCTCACCAAACCATAGTGCTCTCCAACACCATCTTGCCACCTTCCTCCCTCCGGGCCGGTTCTCCGGGAAATACCCAACAACAGCACCTCCGATTGGCCCTCCGAGCTCACCAATCATGGGCCGCGGCGCCGCACGCGTCCCGCCTCCCGTCCCGCGGTGCCTTCTGGGAGTTGTAGGCGCAAGCAAAAGCAAAGGGACGCCGAGCGGAGGAGAGGCGAGCCAGGAGCGGAGCAGAGGGTTGCCACGGGTAACGCACAGGGCCGCGGGTCCACCTTCCCGCCTCCCCGCCCGCCGGGTCTCAGATGCTACCGAGGAACTTTTGTTTATGGTACTGGGGAGGGAACTCAGCCGCGTTCTACGTCGGAGCTACACTCCCAGGCCTATTTTTTATTCTTTATTTTGAAACAGGGTCTCACTGAGGGGCTCCCTGAGTTGCGGAGGGCCTAATTAGCGGAGGCTGGCGGCGAACCGCGATCCTCCTGTCTCAGCCTCCCGAATGCTGGGATGACAGGCGTGCGCCACCACGCCTAGCTTGATTGGCACTATTTATGTTGATTTTGTGTGTATGGTACTGGGGATGGAACCCAGGGGCATAGTATCTCTAAGCTACACCCTCAGCCCTACTTTTCAGGCCTTTTATATTTGAAACAGAGTCTCACTGAGTTGCAGAGTGCCTCGTTAAGTAGCTGAGGCTGTCACGAATGCTGGGATTACAAGCGTTAGCCACCACGCCCGGTACACACACACACATTTGCGGGATGAAACCCGGGGGCATTCGACCTCCGAGCTACACCCCCTACCCTAGTTTTTATTCTTTAATTTGAAACAGGGTCTCACTAAAATGGCTGAGGCTGTCCGCGAACCGCAATCCTCCGGACTCAGCCTCCCGAATGCTGGGATTACAAGCGTGGGCCACCATGCCCGGCTTATTTTTTTATTCTCAATTTTGAAACAGGGTCTCACTAAATTGTGAAGGGTCTCACTAAATAGTTGAGACTGGCCACGAACCTGTGATCCTCCTGTCCCAGCCTCCCAAGTACTGAGATTACAAGCGTGCACCACCATGCCTGGATTGAATTTCAGTTTTGATTTTGAATTTAACCCTCTTAGGCTGGATAGAGAAATAATTTTCCATAATGAGAATTGTATCTGAATAATCTTTAGGTACAAATGATCATTCTGCTACCCGGACCTGTCATTCCCTCCAGCGTTCGCCAGTGCTGAGTGGGGCAGATACACTTTACTAGCCAGAGGGTCCCTCTAGTGGCGAGTGGCAGCTAGTACTCATTTTATGGCTGTACAGTAAATTATATTCAGATGAAGATCTATTATGCCGTAGTGTTGGCTCATGCCTGTAATTCCAGGATGTAGGAGGCTGAGGCAGCATTGCAGGTTCGAGGCTAGTCTCAGCAACTCAATGAAACCCTGCTTCGATATAAAAAATAAGAGCTGGGTGTGGTGGCACACACTTGTAATCTCAGTACTTTGGAGGCTGAGACAGGAGGATCAGAGGTTCCCACCCAGCCTCAGCAATTTAGTGAGGCGGTCCATGCTTAGTGAGAATGTTTCAAAATAAAAGCTCTGCCGCCGGGCGTGGTGGCGCATGCTTGTAATCCCCGTGCTTGGGAGGCAGAGACAGGAGGATCGCGCAGGTTCGAAGCCAGCTGCGCTGGCTTTAAGAGACCCTGTTTCCAAATAAAAGTATAAAATAGGCCTGGGAGTGTAGCCCTAAGGTAGAAGGGCTTCCAGGAACCTCAGTACCACCTAAAAGAATAAAAAATAAAAGCTCTGCCCCAGGCCGGGCATGGTGGCTCACGCTTGTAATCCCCGCGGTTGGGAGGCTGAGATAGGAGGATCGCACGGGTTCGAAGCCAGCCTCAGCTACTTAGTGAGGCTCTCAGCAACTTAGTGAGACCATTTCCAAATAAAATATAAAATAGGTCTGGGAGTATAGCCTGGAGGTAGAAACCCCCTGGGTTCCACACCTAGTACCACCAAAAAAAAGCTCTGCCCACCCCGTGTTTGCTAGTTTTCTTTGTTGACTGTATCTTAGTGATTTATGACACCTTCCCTATCCCTAATATCCCCCAGGGTATTTCCGTGTTTGCGTTTTCCCATGAGGACATGATACTTAGCTGAAAAAAGGGTATAAAAACATAGTTTTAGAGAATAAAATTGTCAGTTGCTCGAGAGGCAATTGTTTGTGTCCATCATTTCAGGTCTCTCCCTCCCAAGTCCCGGACCTCCGACACACCACCACGCCCGGCTTATTCTTTACTTTAAAACAGGGCCTCACTGAGTTGTGGAGGCCTAAATAGCTGAGACTGGCTACAAACCCAGAACTGGGTTCAAAAGATTACAAGTGTGTGCTACCATGCCTGGCTAAACTCAACCTCTTGAAGTATAGGTGACTGAAGCCATGGCCTCACGTGCGCTAGCAAGGGCACTACCACTGAGCTGCATGCCCAGCCCTTTTTACTTGGGGAGAGGGTCTTTAAGTTGCCCAGCCTGGCCTTGATCCTCCTGCTTTAACCCCCTGAGGAGCTGGGATGAAGGCCTGTACCACAACACCCAGTTTGTTCAAAGCTTTTTCTCAAGTTTGAAGTGGTGATGTTCCTGAAAAATAGTAGATAAAGCCAGGAAGCTGGACTGGGGGACTGGGCAGGTGCCACTTCTGTTCCCGCCGAGGCCTGGCGGCGGGGAGCGTTGAGCAGATGGGATGCTGAGGAGATCAGGAAGGGGGGGCGCGGAGCATGGCGGGAGAACTGCTCGTTAGCACCCAAGTCCTGGAGTTCAATCCGCAGCACCGACACGCAACAGAGAGGTCCAAGTAACCGGCAAAATGCTAATACATTAAAACCAGGTATTTATTACTTTTATACTGCATTTGCCAATTCTGAACAATACAAAGTAGAGGCAAAGAGTAACACTTCATAAAAATGTCCAGTCCCCATTCCGCCCTCAAGTCTTCCCTCCCACCCCTTACAGAACTCTGTCCTGAATAAAACACTTAAATACATCATAAATAGTAAATTATGAAAAAAAATAGCAAGAATTGTTTCTTTCCTTCTTGTAAAAAAGAACATGGCAGCAAAGACAGGCAGCCAAAACCTGGCTGGGGGCGTCTAATATAGACAGTTACTTGGGGGTGGGCTAAGCTGCCCTCGGCGGGCGGGTGACAGGCCCTCCTCCCGACAGGAGCCTGAGGGCCAGGCGGACAACCCTGACACTCAGAGATGGGGAGGAAAGGCCCATGCAGCCCCTTCCCAACTTCCCTGCATGGAGAGGGGCCGGGCACCGAGCACAGCAACGACCCCCAAGGCAGCCTGTTGGCTCCCGCGAGCCTCCAGGAGAGGGGCTGCCGGCTACACAGACACGGGGTCTCCCTCCACGTTAGCTCCACGAACAGCAGGACACTGCTGAGAGAGACAGGAAGAACGAAGAAGGAGTCTCCCTTGGAGAATGGGCTGAAATTCTTTTGATGTCTTCATTTTTAGAAAAACAACCAGAGTACAAATTGCAAAACAGTCATCGTACGGCCTGGCAGTGAGTAGGGTCCTCCCAGGAAGGGTCTGGCCTTCTTGTCCCAGGGCTGCCCCTCTGTTTTAACGAAAGGAGCAAAGACGACCCCACGCCCCGCTCTCCATTCCTTCAGCTGAGAGGAGGGGAGGCGGCCGCAGGCAGGCGGGGCCGCACAGGCTCTCCTGCGGGAACCCTACGGGAAGGCAGCTCTGACACTTCTAGAGTTCTGATCTGAAACTGGCTTGACATTGTGCTGTGCGCTGTTTGTTCTTTTCCTTCTTTAAGGAAAAAAAGGAGGCTGGGAGGTGGGGCTAAACATCCTAAGAACCCAAAAAAACTTTACAAAAAAGGACACGGGCTCTTATTTCAGGGGTCAGAGGGGAAAGCTAAGGCGGGGATAACGTGCCAGCCAGTCTGTCCTGAGGAAACGAATGAGTCCAGCTCCTGTGAAAGGTGGATGAGGAGGAAGAAACCCACCAAGTCCAGCAACCCCACTTCTGGCACGAAGACTGTGGGTTTGGAAGAATTCAACTGCGGAAGCCAGTGCTGGCTGGCTGGCAACTCATGCCACCCAACTCCGGCGAGGGCGCTGCTGCCGTCCTCAGTCGCCCAAGGCACTGATGCCCACTCAGGAAGGGAAGGACAAGAAGTTCTTCAGGAAGGGGAAGGAGAGCTCCCGAGTCTCCGGAGTATTATCCTGTTTTGATGACCAAGACGACGACAATTCAGCATTCCTGGGGCAAAGGAGTATGCCTTGGGATGATCACAGACACAGCAGAATCTCGTTTCAGGTCTGCCGAGGTCTGCTGCTCACTGTGGAGGGAAAGTTAAGGGTGTGGAGTAGGAGGTGAGGAGGGAGGGCGGAATCAAGTTCATTTCAACCCAGCTGGCCAAGAGAAAACTTCATCTACTTCAGCCGCAGCTCTAAGTGTGAGGTACCAAAACCTCCACATTTTGAAAAGTACCGGGCATGCTGGTCCATGCTTGCAATCCCAGTACTTGGGGGCTGAGACAGGAGGAGCCCAGGTTTGCGGCCAGTCTCAGCCAGGAGACTCTTGGCAACCCAGTGAGACCCTATTAAAAAAACAAAACTAAAAAGGCTGGGGGTGTAGCGCAGAGGTAGAATGCCGTGGCTACACACACACACGCACGCAAAATCAAGGAAGAGATTTTCTTTTGAAAAAGCAAGCCAGAGCTGGGCGTGGTGGTGCACGCTTGTAATCCCAGCGCTTGGGAGGCTGAGACAGGAGAATCGCACGGGTTTGAAGCCAGCCTAAGCTACTTAGTGAGGCTCTCAGCAACTTAGTGAGACCCTGTTTCCAAATAAAATATAAAAAAAGGTCTGGGAGTATAGCCTGGAGGTAGAAAAGCCTCTGGGTTCCACCCCCAGTACCACCAAAAAAAAAGAAAAAAGAAAAAAAAAAGAAAAAGCAAGCCAGGTGTGGTGGAGCACACTTGTAATCCCAGCATTCAGGAGGCAGAGACTGGAGGATCACGGTTCGTGAACAGCCTCAAGCCTCAGCTACTTAGTGAGACCCTGTTTCAAACTAAAGAATAAAAAATAGGGCAGGGGGGTGTAGCTCGGAGATCGAATGCCCTTGGGTTCCATCCCCAGACCCTCAAAAAAAAAAAAAAAAAAAAAAAAAAAAGCAAGACTTGGGGGGCCCTCCTCTAACCTCGCCAGTCACCTGCTCACTCCGTTCAATCGAAGGCCCATTCTCTTCCCTCCAACTGCTCACCTCCCCCACACCAGACACTCACGTGGGTCAACTCTGACTCAGCGACTCCAAGCTTTTCCAAGGTTGAACTAACAGAAGGAAAAACAGAGAAAAAGGATTAGAAGATAAAAAAGCAGCGCTGTCCTCTAGGTCACGTCTCACACTGCTTGACCGTATTTCACTTTAGAATGTATCAGGCCGGGCATGGTGGGTGCTGCACACATACAACCCCAGTACTTGGGAGGCCGAGACAGGAGGATCACAGGTTTGCGGCCAGCCTCGGCTACTTGGTGAGATCCTGATTCAAAATGAATAAAATAGGGCTGGGGCATAGCTTGGAAGTAGAATGCCCCTGGGTTCTATCCCTAGTACAAAAAAAAGCCACAGCAGGATTCAAAATGAGGCTAAGAAGCTACCACATTTAGAAGTGCTTCTTTCTTTTCTCGGTACCAAGGCATTCTACCTCCCAGCTGCACCCCTTCACCCCGTTACCCCCCTAGCATTTTTTAATTTTACTATTTCTCGTGGTGGTGGGGATTGAACTCAGGGGCATTCCACCTCCGAGCTACATCCCCAGCTTTTTTTTATTTGGTGTTACTGGGAGTAGAACCCAGAGGCTTTCTACCTCCAGGCTATACTCCCAGACCTATTTTATATTTTATTTGGAAACAGGGTCTCACTAAGTTGCTGAGAGCCTCACTAAGTAGCTGAGGCTGGCTTCGAACCTGTGCGATCCTCCTGTCTCAGCCTCCCAAGTGCTGGGGTTACAAGCGTGCGCCACCACGCCCAGGTCTTTTTAAAATCTTTTTTGTTTTGAAACAGAGTCTCACTAGGTGACTGAGAGCCTCCCTAAGTTGCTGAGGCTGGCCTGGAACCACTGAGTGTCCTGTCTCAGCCTGCCAAGTACTGGGATTACAGGCCACTATGCCTGGCAGTGAATCTCTTTTAATAAAATGTAGCATTTTATTAGTTATTTCTTTTTAATTTTTGTGGTACTGGGGATTAAAATCAGGGGCATTCTACTTCTGAGATATACCTACAACCCTATTTTTTATTCTTTATTTTTAAATAGGGTCTCACTAAGTTGTGGAGGGCCTCACAAGTAGCTGAGGCTAGCCATGAGTCGTGATCCTCTGGTCTTAGCCTCCCAGAACTGGGATTACAAGAGTGTACCACCATACCTGGCTGGCATGTAAATTTTAACATTAGGTTATAAGAAGTTTGTAGCTAGCTGGGTGTGGTGGCACATGACTGTAATACTAGCATTTGAGAGGCTGAGACAGGAGGATCACAGTGGCCTTTGCAACTCAGTGAGACCTTGTTTCAAAATAAAGAATAAAATATAGGGCTGGGGGTATAGCTTGGAGGTAGAATGCCCCTGGGTTCCACCCCCAGTACCGCCAAAAGTTTGTAGGGTGTGTGTGTGTGTGTGTGTGTGTGTGTGTGTGTGTGTGTGTGTTTATTCTTTATTTTGAAACAGGGTCTGAGTTGCAAATGGCCTCATTAAGTAACTGAGCTGTTCTTGAACCATGATCCTACTGTCTTCGGCCTCCTGAATGCTGGGATTACAAGCATATGCCACCATTCCCAGCCCAGGAGCATTTTACCTCCAAGCTACAGTCCCAGTCCTATTTTACCTTTTATTTGGAAACAGGGTCTTGCTATATGTGGAAGGCCTGAGTAAGTTGCTGAGGCTGGCTTCGAACCTGCCATCTTCCTGCCTCAGCCTCCCACCTACTGGGATTACAAATTTGTAGCCACACGCCCTGCTGTAGCTTCCTCTAGGATGAGAGCCCTTCGCTTGCCTCTTGGGAGGGAAGCTGGCTGCTATGCTGTGAGCTGCCCTCTAGATGGAGCAGTGTGCCAAGGAATTGGGGTATGGCCAGCCAAGAGCCTGTGAGAAACTAAGCCCTCAGTCCAAAGCCTTGAAAACCCGTCCAACACCATAAAAATGAGCTTCGAAGCAGATCTTCCCAGGTAAACTTTCAGATAATACCACTGCCTTGTCTAACATCTTGACCATAATATCTTATTACCTAAGGCAAAAAGGCCTTCAACTAAGACACAGCTAGATTCTTAAACTTCAGAAATTTGAGACAATGTTTGCTGTTTTCTTTCTTTTTGGCAGGGATTAAACATGCTAGGCAAGCCATGTTTTTTTTGTTGTTGTTGTTTTTGTGGTACTGGGGGTGTAATCCAGGGGCATTCTATCCCCGAGTTACCCCTGCCCCCCAGCCCTATTTTTTCTTTATTTTGAAACAGGTTCTCACCAAGTTGCAAGGGGCCTTACTAAGTAGTTGAGGCTGGCCACGAACCGTGATCCTCCTGTCTCAAGCCTCCCAAACACGGGAATTACAAGAGTGTGCCACCACACCCATCTCAAGATACTGTTTTCTTTTTTTCTTTTTTCTTTTGTTAGTACTGGGGGTGGAACCCAAGGGCTTTCTACCTCCGGGCTATACTCCCAGACCTATTTTATACTTTTTATTTGGAAACAGGGTCTCACTAACTTGCCGAGAGCCTAAGTAGCTGAGGCTGGCTTCGAACATGTGTGACCCTCCAATATACTGTTTTCAATTGCTAAACCTGGGGGTAACTTGTTACATAATAGATAAAACAGATATTTTTACTTGAAAGTGAGGTGACGCTATAACAAAAATTTAAAATATAGAGAAACAGGGGCCTGCAGCTCAGTGGTATAGCACGTGGCTGGCGTGCTCTGGGTTCCTGGAGGCCCTGGGTTCCATCCCCAGTATTATCAACAAATTAGGGATGGCTCTGGAAGACAGGAGTGGCTTTGAGGTTCATAGTGGAGTTTAAAGTATCTTGAGGGTTCGGCATGGTGGTACACACTTGTAATCCTAGTACTTGGTGTTGGCTCAGAGATTCTCTGTTGCCTGTAGCCTGATGATGAACCAAATACAGATAAGATCAACAGAAAGGACAAAACACAGACACCTGCAGACACAGAAAGATAAGCTGCAGCTGCAACTTTTAGTACCCGGTGACTGCATACTGGATACAGTAAACTCCACAAAAATATCCCCACCTCTCCCTGCTACTCTTAAAATTCCGCTGACAGCCCTGAGCCACTGCTGGCTCTAAGTTTGGTTTTATTCTGTACACCAGGTCCTGGCGATCCACCAACACAGGCTAATCTCAGAGTCCTTTGGTGCCTCCCTCGTCCTTTTCTGATTCGTAATCCTAACATTTGGTGCCGTGACTCGGATGGCCGCCTGGGGGTTCATGGGGCTCTGGTTGGACAGGCTGCCAGCAATGGGCATCTCCACACACCACCGATTCAGACCTAGAGGCATTTTCCTTTGCTTTTTTTTTTTTTTTTTTTTGGTACTGGGGATGGAACCCAGGGGCATTCTACCTCTGAGCTACACCCCCAGCCATATATTTTATTCTTTATTTTGAAACAGGGTGTCACTGAGTTGCAGAGGGCCTCACTAAGTAGCTGAGGATGGCCACGAACCATGATCCTCTTGTCTCAGCCTCCCGAATCCTGGGATTACAAGCCTGCGCCACCATGCTCGGCTCTCCTTAAAATCCTTTTACCCATTATCTTGTCTATCATCTTACTCTCTGGGTTACAACTACTCCATTCTGACTTCCTTGAGGAACACAGTCACCCTCCCAGCTTACCAAAGGCTTTCCATCCACCTTCGAGATCAGAGGTTCCTGACACCTTTATGACCTATGCAGAGATTGCATATCCTGCTCAACAGAATATTCCTGGTTGACTGTGTATACCTCCAGGTTCTTGTCAAGGGGTGACGAAAACCCATCTTCTACTTTTTCGCTTTCTCTCTTTCTCCCTCCCACTGCCCCTATTCCCTACAACCTGGCCTCCTCGTGCCCTTTTGGCCCCTGATCTCTCTCTGACCCCAGTCCATCAGGGGTCCCACCATATTCTCCTCTCTTGAAGGATCTGGATGTCCTCTCCCTGTAAGGGACACCCTTTAGAGAGATTGCCTCCCATGTCCTAAGGGGGCGTCTGGTCATCTCTGTTTTCAGTCCTCCTTCTTACAACCATTCTTCTTTCCCATCTGATAGCTATTTGTCTCTGTGTTCTTCTTAGTCTCTCCCCATACCTCTTCCTGTAAATACTTCCTCCTCTTTTTTTTTTCAGTAATGGGGATGGAACACAAGGGCATTCTACCTCGAGCGACACCCCTAGCCCTATTTTTTGTTCTTTATTTTGAAACAAGGTTTCACTGAGTTGCAAAGATCTCCCTAAGCAGCTGAGGCTGGCTACCATCCATGTTCCTCCTGTCTCAGCCTCCCCCAGGACGCTGAGATTATCAGCCTGCGCCCCCTCGCCTGGCTCTTCCTTATTTTTCTTTACCTGCTCTGTCAGTTAGTTCCTTCTCATTACTGCCCTTGTTCTTGAACACTTACCTCCTTCTGATTAATCATGGGAACTTTTCTAAACCCATTGCCCTCACGCCTCTTCAGAGCCTCCTCCAGTCCCTAAAACAAATGGGCCTCTTGGGGATGGTTACACCAAGCATCTCCATTTTTTTTTTTTTTTTTTTTTGTACTGGGGATGGAACCCAGGGGCATTCTATCTCTGAGCCACACCCTCAGCCCTATTCTTTTATTATTATTATTTTTTCTTTTTTTTGGGTGGTACTGGGGGTGGAACCCAGGGGGTTTCTACCTCTGGGTCTCGCTAAGTTGCTGAGAGCCTCACTAAGTAGCTGAGGCTGGCTTTGAACCTGTGCAATCCCCCTGTCTCAGCCTCCCAACCGTGTGGATTACAAGCGTGCGCCACCCAACCGTGTGGATTACAAGCATGCGCCACCACGCCCAGCCTTTTTTTTTTTTTTTTAATTTTGAAACAGGGTCTCACTGAGTTGCAAAGGACCTAAGTAGCTGAGGCTGTCCTCTAACCACAATCCTCCTCTCAGACTCCCAAATGCTGGAATTACAAGCGTGCATCACCACGCCCGGCTGCATCTCTCTTTTAACTGTACCACAGTGTGGCCATAGTATAAACTAGATAATGGCTGTGTCTGGCCTGAGACTGGTAGCCTCAATGGTCCAAGATCCCTTATGTATAGGCCTTTTTTGCCCTCCGCGTACGTCCCTCCCTTTGCGCCTCTTATGACACTCATCAGGTTCTCCTGGCCAAAACTGTGCCCCAACTCCATCTGCTCTCCCACCTGATTCCTCATCTTCTACCAACTCTGATTTTATCACAGACGACATGGTTGATGAAGCCCTCCATAGGGCAGACCCCTTTTTCTGTCCCGCCCCATCCCCCACCAGCCTAGCTCCCCCCAGACCCCCATTCACCCTCTCCTATTTCCCACTGGACTCGTTCACATCCTTCTACATCTGGGATATGCCCTCTTAGAGAAGTGGCAGGGGCTGAAGTAATAGTGAAGGTCCGTGTCCCATTCTCTCTCTCTGACCTACTGAAATTGAAAAAAATGCCTAGGATCCTTCTCAACTTGGTCCAATTAAATTTATAAAGGAATTTAGTTACCCGACTTGAAGCTATGACTTGACCTGGCATGATATTATTGCCATCTTCTCCTCTACACTGACTCCCGATGAAAAAGAAAGGATGTGGGTATTGGCACAGATGTACGGGGACGAGATCTATATGACTGACTCCACGCATCCTGTGGGGGCGGTCACAATTCCCTGCCAAGACCCTGGCTGGGACTACCAGGTGCCAATGGGATGAAAGGGCCTTCAGTGGGTAGACCTGCGTTATTGCAGGTCTCCAAAACACATCCCATAAGGTTGTAACTTTGACAAACTCTGCTTCCTATCTCAGGAAAGGGATAAAAATCCAGCTCAGTTTCTTTCTCGCCTGACAGCTAATTCAATTTACCCAGTTTGACCCCAATTCTACAAAAGAAACTTTTATGTTTAGTCACCCATTTATCAGCCGGGCGTGGTGGTGCACACTTGTAATCCCAGGGTTTGGGAGGCTGAGACAGGAGGATCACAGTTCGTGGACAACCTCAGCTATTTAGTGAGGCCCTGCACAACTCAGTGAGACCCTGTCTCAAAAATAAATAAATAAATAATCACCCATTTATCTCACAATCAGCTCCAGATATCTGAAAAAAGCTAAAGCACTTGGAAAGGGGCCTCAGGATCCCCCAGGAAGAGCTGTTAGAAATGGCATTTAAAATTTTTAATAACTAAAAGGATCAGGAACGGGCAAACACATCCACCTGGGACAACAAAGTACCAGCTACTGGCAGCTGCCCTAAAGAGTTTCTCCAAAAGACAGACCCTCTCAAGGGAATATCCATCCCAGCGACAGCCACCAGGACCCTGTCTCAGGTTTGGAAAAACTAGATACTGGTGGCAGGGCTTGCACTACCCCGGCACCTTCCTAGACCCTGCCCTCAGTGCAGCCAGAGAGGCCACTGGAGGGTAGACTCTTTGCTGAGTCAAGGAGGGCCAGTCCCTTCCTCAGCCCCAGCTGCTGGGCAGCGGGTGAACACTGACCTTCTGGGCCTAGCAGCTGAAGACTGCGGGGCCCTGGCCCCTCGGCCCCCACCTCTCCACTGACCATCATGATGGAGGAGTCCAGGGTACCGGCTGTAGCAGCAAGTAAAGCCTCGATGTTTCATAGATCCAGGGGGCCGCCTGGGCTGCCCTTCCTTCCTACTCAGGTAAATGTTTCCCTCACAGATCTTTGCTCAAAGATTTGGGGGTAGACCCTAATCTCCGAGGTTAGGGTTTGGCTCCATAACCCAAAGACTGTGGGGCCTCTTTCATGTCCTTTGTGGGAAACACCCTTACACACTCCTTCCTAGTTACGCCCTCATGCCAGCTCCTTTGCTGGGGAGAGATCTTATGCAAAGGCTTCTTTTACCATTTCCTTTGTTCCCTCAGGCCAAAAACGGCCCCTCAACTTTACAGGTTAATTCTAAGGCACGGGAACCATCTGCCCCAGGGTGGCTACCCATCACCCTCGAAGCCCTACGACTCTTTAACCCAAAGGGCTCAGTATCCTAGTTCCCTCCCTCATCACAGAGGACTCAAACCTATCACTACCAGACTTCTCAAGGCCAACCTCCTTAAACCAGCTCACGCCCCCATAACACACCCATTCTACCCGTGGTTAAGTCAACAGGTTATACTGCTTGGTCCAAGACCTATGTCTTGTCAGTGCGGCAGTGGTTCCCATCCACCCTGTAGTGCCCAACCCATATACACTGCTACCCCAAATGTCACCCTCTACTACACACTTTACTGGTCCAGACCTAAAGGACGCCCTTTTCTCCATCCCCCTCCACCTGGATTCTCATCATCTCTTCGCCTTTACATGGGAAGATCCCGATACCGGGATGGCCTCCCAGTTTACACGGACGGTTTTCCCTCAGGGATCAGGGACAGCCCCATTGGTTTGGGCAGGTACTACCCCGTGACCTGGCTCTCTGGATCTCTTGCTCTCACTGGTTTTCCAGTAGGTAGACAACCTTCTACTCTGCTCCCCTTCCCTTTCTGATTCTCTGGCCCATACAAAACACCTCCTTAATTTCTTGGGAGATAAGGGATAGAGTTTCTCCTGCCAACTTTCATTATCCAAGGTCAAATAAGTGGGCTTTCTCATCACACCCACTTCCTGCTGCCTCACTATAGACCACAAGAATCACCTTAGATCACTAAAGTCCCTAACTACCAAACAGGAGATTCTCTCTTTTCTAGGTATTGCTGGATATTTAAACACCCGGATCCCCAATTTTGCTTTGACTGCAAAACTCACATGAGGTATCCCAGAGAGGTCTTTTTGAACCGGTGGATCCCTGGAACCTGAGATCAGGGCGTTCACGTACACCTGGGAAGCCCTCCCGCGGGCTGCAGTGCTGGTTTTCCCCACTGTGAAGGAGACTTTTCTTCTATACACCACTGAAAGCAAGAGACTGGCCCTCGGGTCATGGCACAGACGAAGGGGCCAACATCTGCACCAGTGGCCTCTGTCCAAACAACTGCAGCCCACTGTTAAGGGACGGCAGCCATTGGAGCCCTGGCGGCAGCAGCCTTACTAGCCCAGGAAGGGCTGAAGTTACCTTGGGACAATCTACACTGTCTTCTCACCACATCACCTTAAAGATCTATTCAGCCATTTCTCCCTGGCCACATTAGCACCATCTAAAATGCAACTCTTCACACCACAATCATGGAAACCCCTATCTTACTTTGGAAATCTGTCCCTCTATCAACCTGGCTACTCTCCCCTCTTCAAAGACGACCCTCACCCATGCTGCTCCCTTAGTCTCCGTGACCCACTGCCCATGCTCGTTGATGGCAGCTCTTCTGCTGCTCCTAGTGGGGCTCAAAAAGCAGGATGTGTAGTGGTCTCCCTAGATAAGACCATTAAGTCAGGAACCCCTCTCAAAAGGCAGAGCTTATAGCCCCTATCAGGACTCTCACGCTAGCGAAGGCAAAACAGTTAGTATTTCTAGCTGAGGGTGGGTTCGAACCCGTGCGATCCTCCTGTCTCAGCCTCCCAAGCGTGGAGATTACAAGGGTGCGCCACCATGCCCGGCTTAGCCTTAAATCTTAAACTGAGAATTCTCACTTTAAAGCCAGGTGTGGTGGCGCACGCTTGTAATCCCAGCATTTGGGAGGCTGAGACAGGAGGATTGCAGTTCGAGGACAGGCTCAGCTACTTAGTGAGCCCCTTTTCAATTTAGTGAGACCCTGTTTCAAAATAAAGAATTAAAAAAGGGCTGGGAGCTGGGTGTGTAACTCGAAGGTAGAATGCCCCTGGGTTCCATCACTATTACCACACACACAAAAAAAACTCTCACTTTACTCAGTAGAAAGTGAAAGGATACTTTTAGAATATATATATATTTTTTGGGGTGGTACTGGGGATGGAACCCAGGGGCCTTCTACCTCTGGGCTACACTCCCAGACCTATTTTATATTTTATTTGGAGACAGGGTCTCACTAAGTTGCTGAGAGCCTCACTAAGTAGCTGAGGCTGGCTTCGAACCTGCATGATCCTCCTGTCTCGGCCTCCCAAGCGCGGGGATTACAAGCGTGCACCACCACGCCCGGCTAGAATATTTTGACTAATTACCAGAAAGCCTGCACCCACAGACTTCCCTCACCCCCATAAGATGCAGAGATGTGAACACACTTTTCCAATGGCTTAAGATAGAAATAAAATAGGGCTGAAAGTGTAGCTTGGAGTTAGAATGCCCCTGGGTTCAGTCCCCAGTACCACAAACATAATAAAAAAAAAAGAGAATTATGGAAGTACTCAAGGACCCCAAAGAGAGGAAAGAGAAGAGTCCTTGGAGAAAGGGGCCCACCTTATATTTAACATCTGCAGAGTGTCTCTATCTACAGGTGAGCAGCTGGGGCCGGGAGCAGGCGAGCCCTCGCTGCTCTCCTCCAGAGGTGGAGTCTGAGGTAAAACATCAGGGCGACCGAGATGAGCGTCTGGAAAAGAGAAAGGAAGAAAAGCAGTAAGGGCGAGGAGGAGCCACTGGGGTGAGGGGAGAGCATGCAGCAGCTTGCTTTTCCTGGATGGGAGCGGGGAGCAGAGGTCGCGGCCAGAGAAGATACGGGCTCAGAGGGAGGGAGAGAGGGAGGGAGGGAGGGAGGCCCAGGCACGCGGGCCCAGCCTGGCGCTGACCTGGCTCCACTTCCGCCTTTGTGGTCACTTGTGCTCTGTGTTCCCCAGAGGCCGATGGCTGGGAAGCAACGCAGGAGTTGCCGCTGGGGCCTGATCGCCGAGAGAAAGATGAGCCAGACCGAAACTTTTTGGAAGGAGAGGGCTTCACTTCAAAAGGGAAAGAGAGAGCCTACTTAGCACCCACAACAAAAGCCATCACCAAGACACAGATACAAACAGCTAGTGCCCCAAACATACACCCAAAGTTGTTTTTTCTGAAGCAAAGTTAGAAGAAAGTTTAATGTCAAGATAAGCTCTAGCCCACACACGACTGTAATCCCAGTCCTTGGGAGGCTGAGACAGGAGGATTTTGAGTTTGAGATCAGCCTCAGCTATTTGATGAGACTCTTGGCAACTTAGCAAGTCCTGTTTCTTTTTCTCTCCTTCCTTCCTTCCTTCCTTCCTTCCTTCCTTCCTTCCTTCCCTTCCCTTCCCTTCCCTTCCCTTCCCTTCTCTTCTTTTTTTCTTTCTTTTGCAGTACTAGGGGTTGAGCTCAGGGGAATTCTACCTTCCAAGCGACACCCCCAGCCCTATTTTTTATTCTTTATTTTGAAACAAGGTCTCACTAGCTGAGGGCCTCACTAGCTGAGACAGGCTGCAAACCTGCGATCCTCCTAGGAGTCTCAGCCTCCCAAGTACCGGAATTACAAGACTGTCCCTGGCTGAAATTCTGCTTCAAAACAAAAAAATAAAAAGGGCCGGGGGGTGTATCTCAGATGTAAAATGCCCTTGAATTTGATCCCCAGTACCACAAAAAATAAAAAATAAAAAAATAAAAAAGGTGAGCTCTTAAGTTGGGAGTGGCACACGCTTATAATTCCAGCATGTGGAAGGCTGAGAGAAGATGATCCCGGTGTGAGGATCTTAGTGAGACCCTTTGCAACTCAAAGAGACCCTGTTTCAGGCATGAAGAATAAAAAATAGGTTGGGCGTGGTGGTGCACGCTTGTAATCCCAGCATTTGGGAGGCTGAGACAGGAGGATAGTGCTTCGTAGAAAGCCTCAGCTACTTAGGCCCTTTACAACTTAGTGAGACCCCGTTTCAAAATAAAGAATAAAAAAAAAAAATAGGGCTGGGAGTGTAGCTTGGAGGTAGAATGCCCCTGGGTTCCATCCCCAGTACCGCAAAAAAAAAAAAAAAAAAAAAAAAAAAAAAAAGCTCTGTGCAGCAATACTCAGAAGAGGGGTTTCCCACTTCACTTGGCTTTGGAAAGAAACAGAAAACCTAGAGGGAAAGGCGACACACACGAGCCCAGCCCCACGTCCAGCCACTTGGATGGCCGTGCTTCCGCCGAACGAGATGGCCACCTCCCATAGCCTAATCTATAAGCCCCTGGTTCTTCTCTAGTACCCCCAGCAAAACCTAACGGAGGTGACCATGCTCAGGCTCTGTCTACACAGATACACAGCACTGTGATAACAGACACTGATCCATGCCTCATTCTGAAAAGGCAAGATTTTCCCACGCCTATTCTGACTGCCTGGCAGGAGGCACAGCTCAGTGGTAGAGCACTTGCATACCCTGCGTGAGGCCCTCGCCTCAAACCCCAGTACAGCAAAAATGAAGCCCTCAAACAAACAAGACTCCTGGGAGCCGGGTGTGGTCGCGCAGCTTGTAACCCCAGCATTTGGGAGGCTGAGACAGGAGGATCGCAGGTTCACAGCCAGCTTCAGCTACTTAGTGAGCCCCCCACCTTTGCAACTCGGTGAGACCCTGTTTCAAAATAAAGAAAAATTGGTTTGGGAGTCGGGCGTGGTGGCACACGCTTGTAATCCCTGCGCTTGGGAGGCTGAGACAGGAGGATCACACAGGTTCGAAGCCAGCCTCAGCTACTTAGCAAGGCTCTCAGCAACTTGGTGAGAACCTGTTTCCAAATAAAGTATAAAATAGGTCTGGGAGTATAGCCCAGAGGTAGAAAAGCCCCTGGGTTCTACTCCGAGTACCACCAAAAAAAAAATTGGTTTGGGGGTGTAGCTAGGAGGTAGAGTGCCCCTGGGTTCCATCCCCAGTACTGAAAACAAAAAAAGAAAGAAAGAAAAGATTGCTGGGCACGTCTAGATTCTCTCTACCTCACAAAGCAATACTGATCCCTGTGAGGAGGAGAGGGAAGGAAGAGCAGATCTGCCAGTGGCAACCGCATGGGAGGCTTGGAAAAGGACAATGACATTTCCAACCCAGAAAAGTAAGGGAAGAGACTAAGAAAAGCTGCTAGACAGAAGTCAGGAATGTTGGAGCCTGCAGACTAGACTGCGAACTCCTTGGTGCCTGGGATCCGGATGGAAAACAGAGCGTCGGTGCCACCCTCGCCATCTCTCCGCAGGAGCCTGGCTCTACCTGAGCCTGCGGCACGAGTCTACATCTACAACCACACTTCCGTTTTCAGTCCCACCAACATCCCAGAAGAGGCCTCACCTCAGGACACCTGGAGGCAGAGCAACTCGGAAACGACTGGGACAGACAGAATGACTGACAGAAAGACGAGAAGCGGCTCTCACAGGATGGAGGCAGAGCAGGAGAGGCCGCTGGCCTGTGCAGCTCCCTGACAGAGGTGTCCTGCCCCCATCTCTGGGGTAAGGGAGCCACGGGGGTCATCTGGCAAAGCCACTTACAGGGGATCTTCTTGAACACTGTGTTGCACATGAAGCGCTGGAACCGCTCGGCGTAGAAGCCTGGACGGTGCACCGACACGGTGTCCTGCAGAGCAGAAGAGAGGGCTGCGGAGTCAGGGAGAGGCCCGTCTAAGGACCACTGTCCCTTTACACTGAGCCCCTTACAGAAGGGTAAGGCCCAGAAATGAAATAAAAAACACATGCAAGAGAGTGAGGGCCCAACCAGAAGAGGAAGAAGTGGGGAGATCTTAGCTGACTGCGACTCACCCCGTCGTGTACCAGTGCTTTCCAAGAGTGCTCCAATTTCTTAACAAACCTGCCAAGAAAACACTCTGTATCACATACACTGTTTTTCTGAAAAAGCCTTAAGAGGTTTTTAAATTTTTTTTTTTTTTATTTTAGGGAGCTTAAAGAGGCCATAAGCCAGCCATGGTAGTACACGCCTATAATCCCAGTAGTTGGGAGGCTGAGACAGGAGGATTGGAGGTTTGAGACCAGCCTTAGTGATGTAGCGAAACTCTCCGCAACCTATCAAGACCCTGTTTCAAAACAGAAAGAATGTCTGAAGCAGCTGTAGCCTGGGGGGAGAAGGCCCCTGGGCTGGATTCCCAGCACACGGCCCCACCCCCAACACACAGCAATGGTAACAGGCAACCTTGAAGAGACAAAAGCTCAGGAGCACATTCAGCGCAGTGCGTATGGAAGTGCGTATGCAGAAGAGAGACCAAGGCTCTTTTGGAAAGTCAACTCTTCTGCCAGAGAAAAAGGACAGTTGGTATGTCTTTGGTTAATCAGTCAAGGATGTTTAGTTGTAGACGGGCTGGGGATATAGCTCAGTGGCAGAGCACTTGTCTAGCATGCATGAAGCCCGGGATTTGATTTTTTTTAATTTTTTATTTTTTGTGGTACTCAGGGGCTTTTCTACCTCCGGGCTATACTCCCAGACCTATTTTTTATACTTTATTTGGAAACAGGGTCTCACTAAGTTGCTGAGAGCCTCACTAAGTAGCTGAGGCTGGCTTCGAACCTGTGGATCCTCCTGTCTCAGCCTCCCAAGCGCAGGGATTACAAGCGTGCGCCACCACGCCCGGCTCAAAGCACTGGATTTGATACCAAGCTCCACAAAACAAAAGGTAGTTAGAGCTGGATAATAATCTGAATCTGTCAATCAAGCATGGGCCAGTCCTCGTAGTAACAGAAAGATGAGGGGAATAAAACTGGGGTGTAAGGCTTCAGATCATCCCTCATCACCTTCCAGGTCTCTTGCTTCCAAACGGCAGGACTTATTTTTTGCAGTACTGGGGATGGAACCCAGGGGCATTCTACCTCTGAGCTCCACCCCTAGTCCTATTTTTTATTCCTTATTTTGAAACAGGGTCTCACTGAGTTGCAGAGGGCCTCAAGTAGTAGCCGAGGCTGTCCACAAACCTTGATCCTCCTGTCTCAGCCTCCCAAATGCTGGGATTACAAGCGTGTGTGCCACCACGCCCGGCTTAGGGCAGGGCTTTTCAGAACACAGAGATCCTCCTGTGTTGCCTCCAGCTGTCCCCCAATGTGGATCATGACTCATCTCACGGGTGTTCGGCAGCGCCAGGCGGATGGCGTGTTCTACCCTAGTTGCTTCTGACAACTGACTCAGCTTTCCACAGAAGGCATCTATCATGTCTGGGGAGGTGGTGGGTTAGGGAAGCCAGGGAGAAGTGCAGAGTTGAGGAATTAAACCATCGGAAATGCAGTTTTAGGCAGCCAGCCTGCAACTCACCGCCCCTGCTTCAGGAGGAACTCCGTGACAAACCTACCCCAACAGCGGCGAGAGTGGCGGTGGTCACCTGCACCATCTCCTACCTGAGCTGCACGTGCTCCTCACCTGTAAGACTGCAGAATATCAATGATGCCGATGTAAAGCAGAAGCCTTTCCCCTTTATTATTCCGGGCAGGGATGCCGCCCATACTGAAAAAAAAAAAAGGGAAGAACTGGAATATCTGTTGGCTAGAGGGCAGAGGCTTCCACTAAGCCCTAGTAAAATCAGGACACGGACCTGAGACCTAAACACACCCGACTCATTCCCCAAGAAATGAGAGAATGAGATCCTTCTGCAACTCTAAGAACCCTCTTAGGGTATGTATTCTCATCTCCCCTCTCCAATCTCCTTGCCTACCTCTCTTACCACGGCTCCAAAGAGACTCTAAAATTCCTACTACTCAGTGATTTGAGGAATTAACTCTAAACTCCCTAGAACTTTCACAAATCTTAATTAAGGCCACTAAGACACTACTGAAAGTCACATTACCATATACCATAAAAAATAAGAAAACATGAAACCACCTAAAGACATTTAGGGCATTCCAGTAACTACACCTATTAGATAAATACATTCCACAAAGAAGTAGATAATACAATGTGATACAATTCCAACATCATTTCAGACCTGCCTAAGATTCTGAATGTAGGATTTTAAGTCTTCATCTTGGCTAGTTCTCCTTCCTAGGTGTATGCATCTTCCTCTGCTATTACTATGCTTAAGTAAGGGCATCCTACGGTTCTCTAGGCAATAATGTCTATGGCCCAAAGGTTTAAGTGCACTACTCCCTTCACGTGGCCCGAGACCACTCACTGATCGTCGGTCTCCATGGTGCCGCCCCGCCGAGCCTCGCCCTGAATGGACTCCATGGCTGTGGAATAGAGCGCCTTCTGGGGAGCCGGCTTGCGAGTGTCAGTTAAGTACTGTGTCTCGCTGCTCAGGGGCTCTCGTTGTGCATGGTCTATGTTGTGGATTGACATCAAGAGACTATAGTCCATTATCTTGAAACTCTGCAGCACCTAATGGAAAGCAAAGACATGATTTGAGCCTTGGGAAGAGTCTTACAGCTTTCATGGTCTGATCGTACTCAGTACTAACCATGGGACTATTTGCTCTTCCTACTCCTTGAGGAAGAGCATATGTTAATCTCTGCTGAGTCTTAATGTACACTGCCTCACCTTTCTCTCATTTGAGTAACAGAAATTAGTTTTTCAAGACCCACTGCCTTTCCCACAGCCCCTCAACACTCTCTATTTTTTCTTTCTTTTTTTTTTTTTTTTCAGTATTCGGGGCATTCTACCTCTGAGCTACACTCTCAGTCCTATATTTTATTTTATTTATTTATTTATTTATTTTTGGTGGCACTGGGCATGGAACTCAGGGGCATTCTACCTTTGAGCAACACCCCCAGTCCTATTTTATTCCTTATTTTGAAACAGGGTCTCACTGAGTTGCGGAGGGCCTCGCTAAGTAGCTGAGGCTGTCTGCGAACTACAATTCTCCTATCTCAGCATCCCAAATGCTGGGATTACAAACGCGCGCCACCATGCCCGGCTTATTCTTTGAAACAGGGTCTCACTAAGTTGGGGAGGGTCTCACTAAGTAGCTGAGGCTGGCCGCAAACCTGTGATCCTCCTGTCTCAGCCCTCTACATTCTTTCTGTGTATCTCTTCATAAAAAGAACCCTATAGCCGGGTATGGTGGCGCATGCTTGTAATCCCAGCATTCGGGAGGCCGTGACCAGAGGACTGCGGTTTAAGGACAGCATCAGCTACTTAGTGAGGTCCTCCACAACTCAGTGAGACCCGGTTTCAAAAGAAAGAATAAAAAACAGGGCAGAGGTGTAACTCAGAGGTCAAATGCCCCTAGGTTCCAACCCCAGACCCACAAAAAGAAAAATAAAAGAAAAAAAAAAAAGAAAAAAGAACCTTATAACCGGGAGTGGTAGAGGACCACACTTGTAATTCCAGTACAGGGGAGGCCAAAATGGGAGGATGGCAGGTTCACTGACAACCTCAGCTACTTAGTGAAGCCCTCTGCAACTTAGTGAGACACTGTTTCAAAATAAAGATTAAAAAAATAGGGCTGGCAGTATAGCTTAGAGGTAGAATGCCCCTGGGTTCAATCCTTAGTAACACCAAAAATGAAAAGAACACTATATTCTCAGGTAAACAGGAATATGTGTTTGTGCTATGAAGAATCCACAACGAGGGCCTGGTAAAAGCAAACTTTTTTTTTGGTACTGGGGATTTAACTCATGGTACTTCTACCTCTATGCCACACCCCAGCCCTGTTTTTTTATTTTTGTCTTCAAACAGGGGTCTCCCTAAGTTGCTGAGGCTGAACACAAACCTGCGATCCTCCTGTCTCAGCCTCTTAAACAACTGGAATTAAAGGTGTGGAACACCATACTTGGCATAAAAGTATACTTGATTGATTGATTAACTGATTGATTTTTGCGGGTCTGGGGATGGAACCCAGGGGCATTTGACCTCTGAACCACACCCCTGCCCTATTTTTATTCTTTATTTTGAAACCAGGTCTCACTGAGTTGCAGAGGGCCTCACTAAGTAGCTGAGGATGTCCGCGAACCGCGATCCTCCAGGTCTCAGCCTCCAGAATGCTGGGATTACAAGCGTGTGCCACCACGCCGGGCTTAAAAGTATACTTTATAACACAGATTTGTGGCAGGACCTTATATGATCAGCCTCAATTCTCAGTTTAGTTCAATATACTGAATTCTTACCACGTGGAGACATTCTACCTGTTTATACACATATAAAGATACTAAGGAGAATTTCTGGGCTTGAGTGCAGCTCATTGGTAGAGCACTTAGCTTGTACATGTAAGACCCTGGTTTAGAACCCTCGCACCACACACACACGCACGCACACACACACACACGTGCACACACAAAGGCAAGAATGATTTGGTTCTCAAGGATACTACAAATTTAGGAAGGGAAACAAATGTAAAGTAAATGCAATCCATGAGCAACAATAAAAGTGTTTTACATGATTAGGGAAAAAAAGTACAGAGAAGGTCAAGGAATGATATCTAAAAAGGCTCAAGGACAAGTTAAAGATAAAATAAGACCAAGTAAATATTGTCAAAACCTGAGCATGAGACAGGATGTAATGTGCAGGGAGGTGTAATCTAGTATTACTGAAACATAAAATGCAAAAGAGCAGGCATGGCAGAACTGAGAGGCTGGTAGGGGCGAGACAATGATGTGCTGAATGTCGCATATTAAAGACCATGAAGCCAGGCGCACTGGTCCACACCTGGAATACCAGTAGCATGTTTTTTGTTTTGTTTTTTTGGAACTAGAAATTGAACCCAGGGGCATTCTGCCTCTGAGCTACACCGCTGGGCTTTTTTTTTCCTCTTCATTTTAAAAGAGTCTCACTAAGTTACTGAGGGTCTCACCAAATTGCTGAGGCTGTCCTCGAACCTGTGAGCGATCTTCCCAAGTACTGAGAACAAAGATGTGTAGCACCACACCTGGCTTGCAAGACCCTGCTTCAAAAACATAAAAAAACCATAAAAAAAAAAAAAAGAAGAAGAAAAAGGCTGGGAAGCCAGGCGTGGTGGCACGCTTATAATCCCAGCATTTGGGAGGCTGACACAGGAAGATCACAGTTCACGGAAAGCCGCATCTACTTAGTGAGGCCCTTTCCTACTCAGTAAGACCCTGTTTCAAAAAATAAAGAATTAAAAAATAGGGCTGGGCTGTACCTCAAAGATAGAATGCCCTTGGGTTCCATTCTCAACACCACCCAAAAAAAAAAAAAAAAAAAAAAGGCTGAGGGCTGTAAAGCCTGGTGGAGCAGGCTTTTAACCCCAGTACTTAGGAGGCTGAGACAGGAGAGTCACACGTTCACAGCTAGCCTCAGCGACTTAGTGAGACCTTGTTTCCAAATAAAAAATAATAGGGCTGGGAGTTTAGCTGAGAAGTAGAATGCTCCATCCCCAGTACCTCATTCACACAAAAGCACAGATGCATCTTTGTTTTCAACTTTTTTTTTTTTTTTTTTTTTTTGCGGGTCTGGGGATGGAACCCAGGGGCATGTGACCTCCAAGCTACACCTCTGCCCTATTTTTTATTCTTTTATTTTGAAACAAGGTCTCACTGAGTTGCACTGAAACTGTCCATGAACTGTGATCCTCCTGTCTCTGCCTCCCAAGCACAGGGATTACAAGCGTGCACCACCACGCCTGGCCCCAAGTCCTATTTTATCTTTTATATTTTTTGCGGTACTTGGGATGGAACCCAGGGGCAGGCATTCTACCTCCTAGCTACACCCCAGCCCTGTATTTTTATCCTTTATTTTGAAACAGGGTCTCACTGAGTTACAAAGGGCCTCAACTAAGCAGCTGAGGCTGTCTGCGAGCTGCGGTCCTCCTGTCTCAGCTTCCCAAATGCTGGGATGACAAGCGTGAGCCACCACGCCCGGCTCTATTTTATCCTTTTATTTTCGTTTATTTTTCTTGTGTGTGTGGTTCTGGGGGTTGGACCCAGGAGCATTCTACCTCTGCACTACAGCCCCAGCCCTATTTTCTTTTCTATATTTTGAAACAGGGTCTCACTAGGTTGTGGAGGGATTCATTAAGTAACTGAGGCTGGCTGCAAATCTGCAATCTTCCTGTCTCAGCCTCTCAAGTACTGGGATAACAAGCATGCACCACCACATCCAGTTTATTTTTTTTAATTTTGAAACAGGGTCTCACTAAATTGTGAAGAGCCTTGCTAAATTGCTGAGAATCTCCTGTCTCAGCTTCCTAAGTACTAGAATTACAGGCCTGTGCCACCATGTCCAGCTCAAAGATTTTATTTGTTTGTTTTGTGGTATTGGGGATGGAACCCAGGGGCATTTTAACTCTGAGCTACACCCTCAGCCCTATTTTTTATTATTCTTTTTTTTGTGTGTGTGGTACTGGGGACGGAACCCAGGGACTTTTCTACCTTCGGGCTATACTCTCAGACCTATTTTAATCTTTATTTGGAAACAGGGTCTCAGTAAGTTGCTGAGAGCCTCACTAAGTAGCTGAGGCTGGCTTTGAACCCGTGCGACCCCCGTCTCAGCCTCCCAAGCGCTGGGATTACAAGCATGCACCACCACGCCCGGCCTATTTTTTATTCTTTTTCTCTATTCTGAAATAGTGTCTCACTGAGTTGCAAAGGGTCTCACTAAGTAGCTGAGGCTGTCCTCAAACTGAAATTCTCCTGTCTCAGCCTCCCAAATGCTGTGATTACAAGCATGCACCACACGCCCAGCTTTCAAAGATGTTTTGATAGATACATAGAGTAATGGGAAGAAATGAGCCCAGGACTGATTCTTATGAGTAGTGGGGGAAAAAAAAACAGCAACATTGATTGAATAAGTCTTTAACATTTGCAACTAAAGGAAGGAAACCAATATGGGCATTATCCCAGAAATAAATGTAGAATGAGCAAACATGGGCAAAGATGGACAGTATTCTAGACTAAATAGAAGCTGACATGCAAGCCAGGCCTGATGGTACACGCTTGTAACCCCAGTATTCGAGAAGCTGAGACAGGAGGGTCGCAGGTTTGCAGTCTACCTCTCCTACTTAGTGAGGCCCTCTGCCAATTCAGTGAAACCCTGTTTCAAAATAAAGAATAAAAAGAGGACTAGGTGTGTAGCTTGGAGGTAGGATGCCCCTAGGTTCAATCCTCAGTTCTGCCAAATAAATAAATAAATAAATAACAAAAATAAAGATGATCTTGCAAGCCAGGTGTGATGGCGCACGCTTGTAATCCCCACGCTTGGGAGGCTGAGACAGGAGGATCGCACAGGTTCGAAGCCAGCCTCAGCTAATTAGTGAGGCTCTCAGCAACTTAGTGAGACCCTGTTTCCAAATAAAATATAAAATGAGTCTGGGAGTATAGCCTGGAGGTAGAAAGCCCCTGGGTTCCACCCCCAGTACCACCAAAAAAAAAAAAAAAAAAAAAGATGATCTTGCTAAACAGTTTGAGAAAAAACAACCACATGTAGAAAAAACAGTAGGAAAAGATGACAAGACTAGAAGAAGGTATGTGAGGAAAACGGGCATAGTTTACTGTGAGATACTGCAGGAGGACCGAGAATGCTCCATTCAGCCTCTGGCTGGTCCCTGGGCAGAGCGGTCTATTGACGTGAAGGCGAAAGGAAAGACTGGTGGGCTAACGGACGAGTATGGGCTGAGAAAGGAAAGGAAGGAGAGGGGAAACGGAAGCACCACTAGTTCAAAGCACAGGAAAAAATGACTCTAAACTTTAGAAGAAATATGCTTGCAAACAGAAAGAAAACAGTCAGTAGGGACTGAAGCTACAGGAAGAAGAGAAGGCAAATGATGAAGCCAGTCCTGAAGAAACACAAAGAAATAGCAGCCCGAGAGCACACAAGAGGACTGGCTAGGCCTAAGGCATCAAACTGGGGAAAAGAGCCGGGCGTGGTGGCGCACGCTTGTAATCCCCGCGCTTGGGAGGCAGAGACAGGAGGATCGTGCAGGTTCGAAGCCAGCCACGCGCGTTGGCTTAGGAGACCCTGTTTCCAAAAAAAAAAAAAAAAAAAAGTAAAAATAGGTCTGGGAGTGTAGCCCGGAGATAGAAGGGCTTCCAGGAACCCCAGTACCACCAAAAAAAAAAAAAAAAAAGAGAGAGATTTAGGATTTTTTTTTTTTGGTAGTACTGGGGATGGAACCCAGTACCAAACTACACCACCAGCCCTATTTTTTATTCTTTATTTTGAAACAGGGTCTCACTGAGCTGCAAAGGGTCTCACTCCCTAAGTAGCTGAGGCTGTCCTCAAACTGTGATCCTCTTGTCTCAGCCTCCCAAATGCTGGGATTACAAGCATGCGCCACCATGCCCAGCTAGGATTTTTTTGGGGGAGGGGGTAGTACTGGGGATGGAACCCAGGGTCTTTCTATCCCCAGGCTATACTCCCAGACCTATTTTATATTTTATTTGAAAACAGGGTCTCACTAAGTTGCCTAGAGCGTCACTAAGTAGCTGAGGCTGGCTTCGAACCTGCACGATCCTCCTGTCTCAGCCTCCCAAGCGCGGGAATTACAAGTGTGCGCCACCACGCCCGGCCGGACTTTTTTTTAAATTATGGTAATAGGGATTGAACCCAGAGCCTCATACATGCCAGGTGAGTACTCTACTATTGAGCTATATCCCCAATCCTTATTTTATTTTGAGACAAGGTCTTACTAAATTATCCTAGCTGGGCTTGAACTTCTGATCCTTCTGCCTCAGCCTCCTGAGTAGCTGGGATTCAAGAGGGTCCCACAGTGAGATTAAGGATTTTTTTTAATGGCACTGGGAATTGAAACTAGAGGCATTCTACCTCCGAGCTACACCTCAAGCCCTATTTGATTTTTATTTTGAAACAGGGTCCCCCTAGGTTGACGAGAGTCTCACTACTTGCTGAGGCTAGCCTTGAACCTGCAATCCTCCTGGTCTCAGCCTCCCAAGTACTAGGATTACAGGTGTGTGCCACCACGCCCAGCGAGATTAAAGATTTTTAAATACAGCAATATTTAGAAATTTGTCATGAGAAGAACATAAAGGAATAAAACACAGATGGAAAGTTAAGGTAATTTGCTGAGGAACAAAGGTGGGGAGAGGGGAGTCAGAAAAGGTTTAGAACAGAATGTCAAACATCTGGAATCCCCGCGGCGAGGAAGTGGGATGGTGAGCAATGGCGAAGGTTACGCCAGGATGCGGAGCTGTGCGGTTCTCTTCAGCAGCACTCATCTTCCAAGATACAAATTTGGATTTGACAGATAAGACCAAAGCCAAGGGATGATGGGGTTGGTGTGAAAATAAGCAGAAGCTCTGACCACAAGGCCCAGGCTAGCTAGAGGAGGAGTAAAGCCCAGTGGGAGGACAAGCAAGGAGACAGTAACACTGTAGAGGGTGGCAATGAGCTGATAGAAAAGTCATTTTAAATGCAACCATGGACATAGGAAGCCAAGGAACAATCCGTCTCCCACAGACTCAGTCCCCAGGAACAATCAAGCTGTCACAGTGGCTGAGATATCTGGTGTCTGAGAAAAGATAAATATGGCAGACTCACCAAACAGTCACGCTGCAGGGTCTTACACAGAGCGTTGTACATGTCGGCATCCAAAAAGAGCCCATCGGGGATGTCCTGGAGGAAGTCCAGGTCTTTGAAGGTGGGCAGGCCCTTCTCCCGTTCTTTCTGAGAAGCGCGCCGTTTGTAGGTTGAGCCCTTGAGGTCGTACTTCATATGCATCTTGACGGACCGTGGCAAGAGATTGTTCATCACCACAATCCGTATGTTCTTGCCACCTGCCTGCACACAGTACAGTCCGTAGAATTTAGGTAGCAAAGTTCGAGGGTTCTGGTTGAGGTTCTAAGGGCACAAAAGTAAAAAGTAGTAGAGCAAGTCAGCTGATTTCCAAGGAACCTCCAGAAAGAGCTGTCATCCACCCGCCCATGGCTCTTACAGGGGATTCAAGCACAGTGTCTGCCCATAAATCCCTTCATTTTGGGTCAAAATGTCCAAATGCATCTATCTCAATGATGAGTTCCCCACCAAACTGAGCCACAGCCCCTCCACTATAGTATCAATCAGGATCCCAAACATGATAGATAGAGCCCTTCAGAGAGATTTAAAAGAAGACAGGATTAAAAGTCTTAACCCACACCCTTGGTTCCAGTATCTATTCCCAGGAGTATTAAATGAAGCAAAAAGAGTTTCCAAACTTCTCCACAAGCTACGAGGTCAATCTGTCAGTAAGAGACCGAATAAAGCACACACAGAGTAAACCACCTCATTCCACAAACTGGGAGGTAGACTAAGAACATAAAACATGCCCCGGCTCTTGAATCTTACTTCGGGGTAAAACAGAGTCTAAGCCAACTAACGCTTAAAATAGGACAGAAAAACAAAGCCCCTCTTAGCCCTAGAGAGGCAGAAGAGGTGGAAGAAGCACAACAGTGAGCGACGTGGTTAAGACAGAAGCGCGGGCAGTCTGGCCCTGCTTAACGCTGTCTGTCTGGCCCTGCTGGGAAAGGCAGCGTGGCGGGTGCTGCTCCTCTCCCCTTACCATGTAGTATCCTGGGAGCAGCTTCTGCAGAAACTCTGCCTCTTTATGCTGGACTGTCTTGATGATGAACTCATCGTCACTGGATACGTAGAAGAGGGAGCCACTCGCTCCGGAGTTGCAGAGTTCAATCAGTGGCTCACTGCACAGGGAGTACTGAGGTCAAGAGGAAAGAGATTCAGACATCCCGGGGCCTGGCCCACACAAAACCGACTACAGAGGCACTTCTGCTCTAAGGCAGACGAACATCAGGGGATGTTCTCAGAGCAAGGCTGTGGAGAGAGGGAGCCTTGCTCTGAGAACATCCCCTAATCCTTAAGTCACAGGGTTCTGAGACAGCTTACCAAGTAATCATCAGGCCGGATGCCAAATAACTCCCGGAAGTAGCGGAAAGCAACAGGTGCATAGGTCTTAAATCGAAAGTCATTGTAGTGATGAGCAGGGGTCAGGTTGCTCCCTTCGCTGTGGGGTGAAACAGAAGAAACCTTAACTTCCCAGTCCCTGCCATCCAAGGGGTCCACCTGGAAGGACACTCAGAGGAAGTCCAACACGCCATCCTGGGAGAACCAGAGGGACTGGACCCGTGAATCAGTGAGACACAGGAACCGCACTGCCTCCCGGCCAGTGCGTTAGGATAGAATTGACGCGGCTCGCTCCACCGGCTCTTCAGCTCTCCAGGCTCACATCACCCTGTGACGACCAGGCTGAGGCCTGTGCTTTGTCAGACCTGAACCCTTCAAACTGCCCTTGGGGGGATTTGAAAAAGCCACGTTTTCCAGGCCATTCTCCTAAACGTTATTAAGCTCTGTATATACCTGGGGAAGAAGATGCTCTCCACCACGTAGAAGTCTTGCATGAGGACATCCCGCTCGGGCTTGGTACTCAGGCTCCCCACCGTGTGAGTAATGCCTAGCTGGATGGCACCTTTCAAGGCTGATGAGGTTGTCTAAGAAACAGAAAAAACAACAAATAAGTTTCTAGGTCTTTTTTTGTTTTGTTTTATGCAGTACTGGGGTCTGAACCCAGAGGCATTCCTCCCAGCCCTATTTTTTATTATTTATTTTGAAACAGGGTCTCACTGAGTTACAAAGGGCCTAAGTAGCTGAGGCTGTCCCTGAACTATAATTCTCCTGTTTTAGCCTCCCAAATGCTGGGGTTACAAGCGTGCACCACCACTCCTGGCTTACATTAACTTTTATTTTATTTTATTTTTTTTTGGTGGTACTAGGGGTGGAACCCAGAGGCTTTCTACCTCCAGGCTATACTCCCAGACCTATTTTATACTTTATTTGGAGACAGGTTCTCACCAAGTTGCTGAGAGCCTCACTAAGTAGCTGAGGCTGGCTTCGAACCTGTGCAATCCTCCTATCTCACCCTCCCAAGCGCGGGGATTACAAGCGTGCACCACCACGCCCGGCCTTCACATTAACTTTTAAAACAAGTTTCTAGAACTACGTCTGACTGTAGCATTAAGTACTCAGGAGGGGCCTGGGTGTGGTGGCATACACCTGTAACCCCAATACTTTGGAGGCTGAGACAGGAGGATCACAGGTTCCCGGCCAGCCCTCTGTGATTTAGTGAGATCCAATTTCAAAATAAAGAACTAAAAATATAGCTGAGAAGCCAGGTATGGTAGCGCAAGCTTGTAATCCCAGTACATGGGAGGCTAAGACAGGAGGATCATGATTCCCAGACAGCCTCAGCTTCTTAGTGAGGCTTCCTGCAACTTAGTGAGACCCTGTCTCAAAGAATAAAAAATAGGACTAGGGGTGTAGCTCAAAGGTAGAATGTCCTTGGTTCAATCACAGTACGGCAACAAATTAAAAAAAACAAAACAAAAAAACCCTCAGGAGAAGGGGCTCAGAAAGGAATACTTGAAAACAAATACCCTTACAGTAGTTGGTTATAAACTGGGCAATTCTGATTATTTCTTTTGCAGTTAAGCCTGGAAAAGATAAGAAGGACGTGAGGATACAGGGTAGCAAAGGCGTGACCCTGAGCCAGCTCAGCTACAAAGTGTTGTCTATCTATCAGCCTGCTAAACAATAGTTCCATGTGGGGACTTGGAAGGTACACGGTATTGGAAGAACAATCTTAGGACTCATTTGTAAAGTTCCAGCCCCCAGAGTATCTGGGGCCCTCTAAATATATAATTCCTCTGATATAGATAGAATGTAACTAAACAATAATCTGATCTGACTAGTTAAACACAGAAGCTTCAGTCCTCTAAAGAAGGGCTTGACATCGAGGACAATAGTATGGCAAATGACTCATACTTGAAGAAAAAATGAAAGATTAAAATTATTTCTGAGAAGCCGGGTGTGGTGGCGCATGCTTGTAATCCCATACTTGGGAGGCTGAGACAGGAGGTTCCCAGGTTTGTGGCCAGCTACTTAGTGAGGCCCTCTACGACTTAGTGAGACTTAGTGAGTGAGTTTATTCTTTCAAAATAAAGAATAAAATAGATCTGAGGGTACAGCTTAGAGACAAATGCCCCTGGGTTCAATCCCTAGTAACAGAAAAGAAAGAAATTATTTCTGAGAGTACTTAGGTTCATACAGTAGTCAAAACACAAAGCTGAGTACATAATACCAGTACTTGCGAGACTGAGAGAAGAGGATCTCAGGTTCGAAGTGAGTACATAACTTAGTAAGAACCTGTTTTAAAGTTAAAAAAAAGACTAATGGTATAGCTAGGCATGATGGAGCATGATTATAATTCCAGTGCCTAGGGGGCTGAGACAGGAGAACTGAATGTTTGTGGTTAGCCTAGGCAACTTAGTGAGACTCTGTTTCAAAATACAAGAATAAAATAGGGCTGGGAGTATGGCCCAGAGGTAGATTGCCCCTGGGTTCCCCCCACTAAGACAGACAGACAGACAGACAGACACACACACACACACACACACACACACACACACACACAACCACAAATACAAGAACTCTACTCTTACAATCTAGGGTTTCAATCCCATGGGGAAATATTACATTATCAAGATCCATGCTTAAAAAAAAAAAAAAAGAAGATCCATGCTGCCAGACACAATATCCACTGTTAAACACACATGGCTATTCAAATTTAAGTTAATTAAAATCAAAGAAAAACTTTACTTGTGCATCCTTAGTGGCACAGACATAGCTCTCCCCTCCCAAACCCAAGGCTTAGTATCTAAGCACATGCTCTATCACTAAGCTATATCCCCAGGGGTTTTTTTTTTTTTAATTCTGAAACAGGGTCCCACTAAGTTGCCCAGGCTGGTTTCAAACCTGCAATCCTCCTGCCTCAGCCTGCCTTTCTTTCTTTCTTTCTTTCTTTCTTTCTTTCTTTCTTTCTTTCTTTTCCTGCAGGTCTGGAGATGGAACCCAGGGGCATTTGACCTCCGAGCTATACCCCCTGCCCTATTTTTTATTCTTTATTTTGAAACAGGGTCTCACTAAACTGCAAAGGGCCTCACGAAGTAGCAGAGGCTGTCCGCGAACCGCAATCCTCCAGTCTCAGCCTCCCGAATGCTGGGATTACAACGTGCGCCACCACGCCCAGATCCAGCCTCTGCCTTTCAAGAAGAAAGGATTACAGGTATGTGCCACCACACCTAACAATACAGCACATTTCAATCATTGTCGAAACTTCTACTTGGCAGCTTTGCTCTCTAAATTATTTTCCTTATTCCTACCCCATCAGACATTACTAATAATTCTATTTAGTCTTCAGTGAGCATTAAAATTATAAATAGAGTGTGGGGTGGGGTTTTTGGATACTGGGGATTGAACCCAAAGGTGTTTCTAGCACTAAGATATTTCCCCAGCCCATTTGTTTGTTTGTTTGTTTGTTTATTATTTATTGTGCTTGAGGTTGAATCCAGAGGTGTTCTACCACTGAGCTAGACCCCCGGCTCCATTTTATTTTTTATTTTGAAACGGGGTCTAAATTGCTGAAGGCCTTGCTAAATTACTGAAGCCAGCTTCAAACCTTTTATCCTCCTGTCTCAGCCTCCCAAGAACTAGGATTACAGGTATATGCCACTGTGCCCTGCTCATTTCTAGCCCCTTTTAATTTTTTTTAATTTTTATTTTATTTTTATTTTTTTGGTGGTACTGGGGTTCCTGGAAGCCCTTCTACCTTAGGGCTACACTCCCAGACCTATTTTATATTTTTATTTGGAAACAGGGTCTCTTAAAGCCAGCGCGGCTGGCTTCGAACCTGCGCGATCCTCCTGTCTCCGCCTCCCAAGCGCGGGGATTACAAGCGTGTGCTACCACACCCGGCAATTTTTTTTTAATTTTTAAATTTTAATTGAGCCCAGGATTATACCTGGGTTCAATCTAAGCTACACCCCCCAGCCTTATTTTTTTTTTTTGTAATTTTCAAACAGAGTCTTGCTATGTTGCTGAGGGCGTAAGTTTTTTAGGCTGGCCTCAAACCTGCTATCCTCCTGTCTCAGTCTCCCAAGAACTGGAATAACAGGAATGAAATCTCCATGCCCAGCTTTTTTTTTTTTTTTTTTTTTTTTTGGTATTAGTATTGAACCCAAGGTCACTCTACCTCCAAGCTACACCCCCAGACCTCTTTTTTTTTTTTTTTTTTTGCAGGTCTGAGGATGGAACCCAGGGGCATTCGATCTCTGAGCAACACCCCTGCCCTATTTTTTATTCTTTATTTTGGAATAGGGTCTCACTAAGTTGTGGAGAGCCCTAGGTAGCTGAGGCTGTCTACGAACTGCAGTCTCAGCCTCCCGAATGCTGAGATTACAAACATGTGCCATCACACCTGGCACCCCCAGCCCTATTTTTAACTCTTTATTTTGAAACAGGGTCTCACTAAGTTGCAGAGGGCCTCATTAAGTAGCTGATCTTCCTGCTGCGTGATCCTCCTGTCTCTGCCTCCCAAGTGCGGGGATGACAAGCATGTGCCACCACACCCAGCTTTTTTTTTTTTTTTTTTTTTTTTTTGGTGGTACTGGGGGTGGAACCCAGAGGCTTTCTACCTCCGGGCTACACTCCCAGACCTTTTTTATATTTTATTTGGAAACAGGGCCTCACTAGGTTGCTGTGCGCCTCACTAAGTAGCTGAGGCTGCTTCGACTGAAACAGGATCTTGCTAGGTTGATGAGGGTCTTGCTAAGTTGCTAAGCCCTCAAACCTTTAATCCTTCTGGCTCAGCCTCTCAAGTACTGGTATTGTAGGCATGTAAAACTTCCCTTTTTATCTCAATATACAATACACATCTGTTGAATTGGCATGCGTCTCCAAGCCTAGCCCAGAGATAGAAAGGTTCCTGACTGAGAATATAAGTCAATCTACTTGTTACTTATGACAATGAAATAAAAGCAGAGGATGGAAACAAAACTGATATGGGAAGCCGGCTGTGATAGCACACACTTGTAATCCCAGCGTTCCGGAGGCTGATTCGGTTCATGGACAGCCTCAGCTACTTAGCAAGGCCCTTTGCAACTAAGTGAGAACCTGTTTCAAAAATGAAAACACTAGCTGGGCGTGGTGGCGCACGCTTGTAATTCCCGCACTTGGGAGGCGGAGACAGGAGGATCACGCAGGTTCGGGGCCAACCGCACTGGCTTAAGAGACCCTGTTTCCAAATAAGAAAGTATAAAAAAAAAAGTATAAAAATAGGTCTGGGAGTGTAGCCCGGAGATAGAAGGGTTTCTAGGAACCCCAGTACCACTAAAAAATAAAAATAAAAATAAAAAATAAAAACACTAAAAAAATAGGGCTGGGAGTATAGCCTGGAGATACAATACCCCTGGGTTCCAACCCAGTACCGCAAAAAAAAAAAAAAAACCTGATACAGGTCTGAATCTGGAACCCAAGAAATCTTCACACCCTGTATCAGACCCAGACACAAGCTGGGAGAGATGGTACACGCTGTAATCTAAAGGACTTGGGAGGCTGAGACAGAAGGATCACAGATTCAAAGCAAGCCTTGGCAACTTAGTGAGGCCTTCTGCAACTTAATAAAACCCTGTTTCAAAAAAAAAAAATTTTTCAGAACACAAAGAAAAAAGCAAACAAAAAAACAAACAAAAATAGATAAATAAAAAGGAGGAGAGAAAGAAAGAAATCCAATCTGCTGCCTACCAATGAATTAACAGGCGAGGTTCTAGCTCTTTGGTGAAATAAGCCAGGCATGACAACACATGCTTGTAAGCTCAGTACTTGTGAGGTTGAGACAGGAAGATCAACCACCTCAGCAATGTAGGAAGACCCTCAACCAACCTAGCAAGACCATGTTTCAAAATAAAAAACAAGCCAGGCGTGGTGGCGCACGCTTGTAATCCTCGCGCTTGGGAGGCGGAGACAGGAGACTCGTGCAGGTTCGAAGCCAGCTGCACTGGCTTAAGAGACCCTGTTTCCAAATAAAAATATAAAATAGGTCTGGGAGTGTAGCCCAGAGGTAGAAGGAGTCCATCCCCAGTACCATCAAAAAATAAAAAATTTTAAAAATTTAAAAATTAAAAACAAAATAGGACTGGGGAATAGCTCAGAGGTAGATGTGCCCAGGTTCAATCTCCAGTACAAAAAATAAACAAAGTTTGGTGAAAGAGCAACCAATACTAGGTATAATAACAATTTCAGCTAAGAATGTACCTCAGTAGTAGAGTATATGCCTAGCATGTATAAGATCCTAGGTTTGATCCCAGCACTGCAAAAATGGGGGGAGATTTATTTATCTATTTATTTATTTATTTATTTATTGGTGGTACTGGGGGTGGAACCCAAAGGCTTTCTACCTCTGGGGTATACTCTCAGACCTATTTCATATTTTAGTTGGAAGCAGGTTCTCACTAAATTGCTCAGAGACTCACTAAATAGCTGAGGCTGGCTTTGAACTTCTGCGATCCTCCGTCTGGGCCTCCCAAGCGCAGGGATTACAAGTGTGCGCCACCATGCCTGGCTACTTATTTATTTTTGGTACTGAAGATTGTACCCAGTAGCACTCTACCTCTGAAATGTATCCTCAGCCCTATTTTTAATTTGGAAACAGGGTTTTGCAAGGTTGCTGAGAGCCTCACTAAATTGTTGGGGCTGTTCCTTGAACCTGTGATCCTCCTGTTTGAGCATCCCAAATTCTAGGATTACAAGCGTGTACCACTACACCAACCAAAAAAAAAGGATTTAAACATACAAATGTGGGTAGAAAAAAATTCACACTAAAATTGTATGAAGGCAATTGTACAAAGGCTTAGGATATTAAGAAATGGGATAATTGGGCTTGGTGGTGCACACCTGTAATCCCAGTACTTATATGGCTTAGATCAAAGACTCCTATGTTCACAACCAGCCCCAGCAACTTAGCGAGACTCTCAGCAACTTACAAAAACCCTGTTTCTAAATGAAAAATAAAAATAGGCCGGGCGTGGTGGCGCACGCTTGTAATCCTCGCACTTGGGAGGCTGAGACAGGAGGATCACACGGGTTCGAAGCCAGCCTCAGCTACTTAGTGAGGCTCTCAGCAACTTAGTGAGACCCTGTTTCCAAATAAAGTATAAAATAGGTCTGGGAGTATAGCCCAGAGGTAGAAAGCCCCTGGGTTCTACCCCCAGTACCACCAAAAATAAAAAATAAAAAAATAAAGAAAAATAAAAATAGGGCTGGGGGTGTATCTTGGAGATAGACTGTCCTTGGGTTCATCCCCAGCACCAAAAAAAAAAAAAAAAGAAAGAAAGAAAGAAAGAAGGAAAGAGAGAAAGGGGATAGAACCAGGCACAGTGACATGTGCTTGTAATCCCAGTACTAAGGAGGCTGAGACAGGAAGATGGCAGGTTTGAGGACAATCTCAGCAAGTAGTGAGACTCTCACCAACCTAACAAGACTCTGCTTTCCAAATCAAAACTCAAATAGGGCTAGGGCTAGGGGTATAGTTTAGAGGTAGAATGCCCCCCATACCACAAAATCCCCAGTAATACACACACACACACACACACACACACACACACACACACACGAAGGGAACAGTATCAAAAGGTCAGTGGTGTCCTGCTGGGCTGGCTCTCAAGGGCAAACGGGAGGGTTTCAGCCAGACCCACCTTTTTGTATGTGGTCTCTCCTGAGGAGTCAACACTTCGGTGGCCTATTTTCTTGACGGGCAGGCCAGAGGCACAAGGCATCTAGAAAAAAAGAGTCAAGATTAATATATGATTTCCGGGGATATAACAGACAGCTATACAGTCTATCCAAAAAAAAAAAAAAAAAACACAGCCCTTACAGATTAAGAACATTTTAAAAACTCTTCAGAAGACACATTCCATGTACACACACAGCTGTTGTGTGGCTCCTAGTGAATTAACTGGCTAAAAGATGACAGAAGAAAACTCCAAACGGCACACATTTCACCTTTGGGTCTGAGACAGAGAACAAACAAAATAAAAACAATCTGGGCGTGATGGTGCGTGTGGTGGATCGCAGTTCAGGGACAGCCTCAGCTACTTGGTGAGGCCCTCCACAACTCAGTGAGATCCTGTTTCAAAATAAAGAATAAAAATAAGGCTGGGGGTGTAGCTTGGAGGTAGAATGCCCCTGGGTTCCATCCCCAGTAACGAAAAAAAAAAAAAAAGAAGATTGCCATTAAAGAAAAATAAAAATAGAAGAAACACAGAATAGCAGAGCAGCCCCAGGAAAAAAAAAAGTAAACTTCAGCCACAAAAAAAGACAAGTTTAAGGCCGGGCGTGGTGGCGCACGCTTGTAATCCCAGCATTTGGGAGGCTGAGACCTGAGGATCGTGGTTCGCGGACAGCCTCAGCTACTTAGTGAGGCCCTCCATAACTTAGTGAGACCCTGTTTCAAAAAATAAAGAATAAAGCCGGGCGTGGTGGCGCACGCTTGTAATCCCCGCGCTTGGGAGGCAGAGACGGGAGGATCGCGCAGGTTCGAAGCCAGCCACGCGTGCTGGCTTAGGAGACCCTGTTTCCAAATATAAAATGTAAAAATAGGTCTGGGAGTGTAGCCGGAGGTAGAAGGGCTTCCAGGAACCCTAGTACCACAAAAAAAAAAAAAAAAAAAAGAATAAAAAGAATAAAAATAGGCCAGGGGCTGTATCTTGGAGTTCAAATGCCCCTGGGTTCCATCCCCAGACCCCCCCACACACACACACACAAAAAGACAAGTTTTAGCCAGGTGTGGTGGTACATGCTTGTAATCCCAGAGCTTGGGAGGCTGAGACAAGAGGATTGCACAGATTCAAAGTCAGCCTCAGCTACTTAGTGAGGCTCTCAGCAACTTTGTGAGACCCTGTTTCCAAATAAAATAGAAAATAGGTCTGGGAGTATAGCCTGGAGGTAGAAAAGCCCCTGGGCTCCACCCCCAGTAACACCAAAAAAAAAAAAAAAGACAAGTTTAAGGCGGGCGTGATGGCACACGCTTGTAATCCCAGCATTCGGGAGACTGAAAATAGAGGATTGTGGTTTGAAGACAGCCTCAGCTACTTAATGAGGCCCTCTGCAACTTAGTGAGATCCTGTTTCAAAATAAAGAATAAAAAAATAGGGCTTGGGGTATAGCTTGGAGGTTGAAAGACCCTGGGTTCCATCCCCAGAACAGGGGGGGGGGGGGGTGTCAGAAAAAGAAAATGACAAGTTAGAAGTAGTTTCAGATTTTTTTTGTTTTTTGAGATGGGGAGAGGGGTCTCATTGTCTTGCCCAGTTTGACCCTAAATTCATTCCTGGGCTCAAATGATCCTCTTCCTACTTTAGCCTCCCCAGTAACTAAGTATCTGAAACTAAAGGTAACCACCATCACACTTGGCTTCCCTTCTTTTGTTCACCAGCTTCCTTTTAGAAATTAGTATTTCTCGCCAGGAGGATCGCACAGGTTCTAAGCCAGCCTCAGCAACTTATTGAGATCCTGTTTCCAAATTAAGTATAAAATAGGTCTGGGGGTATAGCCTGGAGGTAAGAAACCTCCATGGGTTCCACCTACAGTAACACACACACACACACACACACACACACACACACAATTAACATTTCTCTAATTCTCAATCCAATGTCAATGCTATTTGCTCAAACTGAATTCACCAGAAAAAACGATCTAGTCCCCTAAAATGAGTAATTCTACAGACCAGGAATTAAGAGGCTGAGCAATAAGATGGCTTCTGAGATGGGGTCCACGGTGCTTGATAAGTTTCCTGAGAACATGATGTGACTTTGCCTTCCACCCACATCACACTCCCTGACAGAAGGGAGAAGCAGACAGGCACAGCGCTATCTAGGCCATTCCCGAGAGCCGGGATCCCAGCGCAACAGACACGAAGCACTCGTAATGACACTAGCTCATCAAGCTAATGAGTCAGAAGGAAAGACTAGTGGAACAGGATGTCATAACCATAGGACCTGACAGTCAAGTCCTGCTCTTCGTGCCGAGACGCCGTGCCACAAAATATGCAGCACATGACCTCACAGATCGTGAAAGAGTCTCAAAAGCCGGGCGTGATGGGACACCTGTTATCCCAGTACATGGGAGGCGCAGAGGTTTGCAGCCAGCCTCAGCAATTCAGTGAGGCCCTGTCCAAAACTTAAAACAGGGCTGCAGTTACAGCTCAGAGGTAGGTAGAACGCCCCTGGGTTCAATCACTCATACTGTACACACATACACAAAAGAAAACAAAATGGAGAACAACAGTACTTTATCTCCTTGGGAGTTGTTTGAGGATTAGATAAGAATACCCTCTAAGTGCACTTCATTTTATTGGGGGGGGGGGGGGGCTGAGAATACAACCCAAAGGCATTTGGCCTCTGAGCTACTTGGAAGGCTGAGACTGGAGGATCAAAGGTTCAAATCCAGCCTCAGCTACTTAGTGAGGCCCTGTGCAACTCAGAGAGACTCTGTTTCAAAATAAAAAATAGGGCTGGTATACCTCAGAGGTAGAATGCCTTTGGGTTCAATCCCCAGTACCACCGAGAGAGGGGGAGGGGGTTGACTGATAGAGGGAGAGCGGGAGGGAGAGAAAAGGCAGGCAGGCAGGCATGGTGGTACACATTTGTAATCCCAGTACTTGGGAGGCTGAGACAGGAGGATGCAGGTTCAAGTAAAGCCTCTGTAAGGCCCTCTGTGACTTAATGAGACCCTGTTTCAAAATAAAGAATAAAAATAGAGCTGGGGCCAGGCATGGTGGCGCACACCTGTAATCCCAGATTTTGGGAGGCGGAGACCGGATGATCGTGATTTGTGGACAGCCTCAGCTACTTAGCACGGCTCTTTGCAACTCAGTGAGACCCTGTTTCAAAATAAAGAATAAAAAATAGGGCTGGGGATGTAGCTAAGAGGTAGAATGCCCCTGAGTTCCATCCCCAGTACCACATAAAAAAAGAAAAAGAAAAAATTAGGACTGTGGTGTATCTTATAGAGGGAATGCCTCTAGGTTCAATTCTCAGTATCATTAAAAAAAAAATGCTAAGAAATGTGAGATACTGTTAATATTCATAATAAACAACAAAAGTAGGGCTATACATTTCTAGCCCATCAAACATAGACATGCTGGGCACTATGGTGCATCTCTGTAATCCCAGATACTCAGGAGTGGGGGGGGGGGTTGTTTTGCAAGTTCAAGGCCAGTCTTAGAATTTCAGTGAAACTCTGTGTCAAAATAAATTATTTTTTGGTGGTAGTGGGGACTGAACCCAGGTGCACTGTACCTTCAAGCTACACTCTCAGCATTTTTTTTTTTTTTTTTTTTGGGTACTGGGGATTGAACCCGGGGCATTCTACCTCTGAGCTACACCCCCAGACCTATCTTTTTATTCTTGATTTTGAAACAGGACCTCACTGAAGTAGCTGAGGCTGGCTGTAAACCCAGGTCCTCTTGTCTCAGCCTCCCAAGTATTGAAATTGCAAGCATGCACCCTCATGCTCGGCTCACTCCCAGTCTTTATTATTTTTTGTTTTGGAAGAGGATCTCAGCCAGGCGTGGTGGCGCACGCTTGTAATCCCCACGCTTAGGAGGCTGAGACAGAAGAATCGCGCAGGTTCTAAGCCAGCCTCAGCTACTTAGTGAGGCTCTTAGCAACTTAGTGAGACCCTGTTTCCAAATAAATTATAAAAAATGGGTCTGGGAGTATAGCCCAGAGGTAGAAAGCCTCTGGGTTCCACCTCCAGTAACACACACACACACACACACACACACACACACACACACACACACACACACAAAAGAGGATCTCACTAGGTTGAGCTCACTAGGTTGCTAAAAATTTCACTATGTTGCTAAGGCTGTCCTCAAACCTGAGATCCTCCTATGTCAGCCTCCCAAGGACTTGGATTACAGTCGTGTAACACCAGGCCCATCTAAAATAAATTTTAAAAGGGCTGAGAGTAGCCAGGTGTGATGGTGTATGCATGTGATCTCAGTACTCCAGAGGCTTTAGCAAAGCCTTCAGCAGCTTCGTGAGACCCTTTTTCAAAATAATAATAAAGAAAAAAAAGAACCTGCAGTGACGCTCTGTGGTAGAGTGCTTACCTAGCACGTACAAGGCCCTGGATAGGTATGCCAGGCTAAGAGGCTAAGGCTTCAACCTTTATTTTATTTTATTTTTTTGGCAGTACTTGGAGTGGAATTAAGGGGCATTCTATTTCTGAGCTATACCCTCAGCCCCATTTTTTATTCCTCATTTTGAAACAGGGTCTCACTGAGTTGCAAAGGGCCTAAGTAGTAGCTGAGGCTGTCCATGAACCATGATCCTCTTGTCTCAGCCTCCCAAATGCTGGGATTACAAGTGTACGCCACAACGCCCGGCTAGCTTCAACCTTTCAAAGGCTGTAGATACAGCTTAGTTGTAAAGCACTTGCCTAGGATGGGCAGGACCCTGGATTCCAAAAAAAGGATGAAGAAGAAGAAGAAGGAAGACCTCTGTCTAGCCCCCAACCCCCTTTTCTGGTACTGGGATTGAACCCAGAGGCATTCTACCTCTGAGATATACCCCTCATTTTATTTCTCACTTGGAAACAGGGTCTTGCTACATTGTTGAGAATCTCACTGAGCTGCTAAGGCTAGTTTTGAACCTGCAATCCTCCTGTCTCAGACTCCCAAGTACTGGGATTATGGGTGTGAGCCACCACATCTAACTCTGTCTAAATTTTTTTTTTTTTTTTTTTTTTTGGCGGTACTGGGGATTGAACCCAAGTGCATTCTACCCCCAAGCTACATTGCCAGCCCTATATTTTTATTCTTTATTTTGAAACAGGGTCTCATTGAGTTTCAAAGGGCCTAAGGAGCTGATACTATCCATGAACCAAATCCTCCTGTCTCAGCCTCTCAAATGCTGAGATTACAAACCACCACACCCAGATGAGTTTACCTTCTAAAATCTAATCAGAGAGAAAATAAAGATGTCATAAACAGATATTTTTCTATCTCAGAATTAAAGTTGGTTTGTTTGTTTGTTTCAGTACTAGGGACTGAACTCAGGAGCATTCCACCTCTGAGATATACCACCAGCCATATTTTTATTCTTTATTTTGAAAGAGTCTCACTAAATTACAAAGAGCCTCACTAAGTAGCCCAGGCTGGCCACGAACCTGTGATTCTCCTGTCTCGGCCTCCCAAGTAGTAGGATTACAAGCATGCACCCAGCAGAATTAAAGTTTTATTAATCACTGTATCAACATGAAACTCACCTCAGATGTTGTAGGTCTCTTGTTTCCAGTTGCTGCTGTTGTGTAAAAAAGAAAAAAAAAGAAAAGGAGTCATAAGTGTGTACATAATCTTTATCACACTGAAAGATTCAAGGTTTGAAGCCAAATACACATGACCATCAGTTCCTGAGCCTTGCTCCATGACACACCAGATTCTTTTGCACAGTGCTTTTAAATGTCATTTCCTCCTCCATACTCATAGAAGCTTATGCATATTTCATTCTTGTTTTAGCCCCCTTTCTTAATCAGGTATTCATATTTTCTCTGGGAGCCATAATTGTGTGTGTGTGTGTGTGTGTGTGTGTGTGTGTGTGTGTGTGTGTGTGTGTGTTACTGGGAAGAAAGATTTAACTCAGGAACATTCTACCCCTGAGCTATACCGCCAACACCCTTTTTTACATTTAAAAAAATATATATTTTTCTTGGGCGGTACTGAGGATAGAACCCAGGAGCACTCTACCTCCAAGCTACACCCCCTGTCCTATTTTTTATTCTTTATTTTTGAAACAGGGATCTCGCTAAGTTGCGGAGGGCCTCACGAAGCAGCTGAGGCTGTCCGTGAACCGTGATCCTCCAGTCTCAGCCTCCCGAATGGTGGGATTACAAGCGTGCGCCACCACGCCTGGTGTTTTTTTTTTTTTTTTTAATTTGAAGCAGCATCTCATTTAGTTACTATGCACTGGTCTTGAACCTGTAACCTCTTGACTCAGCCTCCTCAATACAGGTATGACAGGCTCGTGCCGCCACACCCAGCAATATAACTATTCTTAATATATTTACGCATCAGAGAGAGGATCTTATTTAAAAAAAAAAAGTACAAGAGATAACCAAGACTAACTGGAGACCCTGAGGCTTGGCTGCTCATTTATTCATTTATTTATCTTGTAATGCTGGGGACTGAACTCAGGGGCGTTCTACCTACAAACACCCTAGACCTATATTATTTTTTTATTTTGAAACAAGGTCTCACTAAGTTGCCAAGGCTGGCTTCAAACCTGTGACCCAAAGGAAGGAAGGAAGGATGGACAGGTTTAATTAGACATCTGCTCAGTATACATGTGGTAAGGCTGTAGTTACATATCACAAGTATTATTCATGCCTTTGATCCAATTATATTTGAGAAAGACTTCATGAATACGTGTGTTTAAACTGGGCACGGTGGCACGCGCCTGTAATCCCAGTACTTGAGAGGCTGAGACAGGAGGATCGCAGGTCCTTGGCCAGCCTCAGCAACTTAGTGAGGCCTTGCAACTTAGTGAACCCAACTTCAAAGAAGAGAAAAATCAAATAGGGCTAAGCATGTAGCTCAGTGGTAGAATGGCCCTTGGGTTCAATGCCTAGTACCGCACACACGCCAAAAAAAGGAGTGTGTTTAGAAAGTGACTAAAGCCGGGCCCAGTGATGAATGCCCGTGATATCACTACTCAGGAGGCTGAGACAGGAGGATCCCAGGCTTGAGGCCAGCCTTAGCAAGTAGTGAGACTCTCATCAACCCAACAAGAACCTGTTTCAAAGTCAAAATAAACAAGACTGGGAGTGTAGCTTAGAGGTAGAATGTCCCTGGGTTTAATCCTCAGTACTGGAAGATAAAACACAATAATAAAAAATTAATTAATAGGATTGTGGGGTGTAGCTTGGAAGTAGAATGCCCCTGAGTTCAATCATCAATCCAAAAAAAAACAAAAAAAAAACCCAAAAGTGACTAAAAGACTGTATCTATAGAAAATCTGCTCTGGAAGGTTAACTCCATTCTTAAAGATTTTTATCCCATAAGCTTCATTCGTGATCATACTGGAGACACATGGGTCAACTCAGGAAGACAGACCTTCCTCTCTATGCTAAAAAATGTGGGCCTTCATCTTCAAATACTGAGAAACCACTTGGAACTAGTTATAAAGAATTCAGTAAGACGGGCACGCTTGTAATTCCAGCATTTGGGAGGGTGAGACAGAAGGATCGTGGTTCGCAAACAGCCTCAGCTACTTAGTGAGGCCCTCCACAACTCAGTGAAATCCTGTTTCAAAATAATGAATAAAAAATAGGGCTGGGGTGTAGCTCGGAGGTCAAATGCCCCTGGGTTCCATCCCCAGACCTGCTAAATAAATAAACAAATAAATAAATTCAATGGACTAACATGTGCAAGGCCCTGGATTTCATATACAGTACCACAAAGAAACAAGAATCTGAAGGTGATAAAGATTAGCCACAATCAGCCAAGTGGTATACTTCTGCAATTCCAGGGATTCAGGAGGCTGAGGCAGTAGGATCGAAAAAGTTTAAAGCCAAGTGTGGTGGTACAACCGTAATCCGAGCATTTGGGAGGCTGAAACAGGAGAATCATGGTTCAAGGACAGCCTCAGCTACTTGTAAGGCCCTTTGCAACTCAGTGAGACCCTGTTTCAAAATAAAGAGTAAAGCCAAGCATGGTGGTGCATGCTTGTAATCCCAGCATTCGGGAGGCTGAGACCAGAGGATCAAGGTTCTTGGACAGCCTCAGCTACTTAGTGAGATCCTCTGAAACTTAGTGAGACCATATTTCAAAATAAAGAATAAAAAGCCGGGCGTGGTGGCGCATGCTTATAATCCCTGCACTTGGGAGGTGGAGACAGGAGGATCGCACAGGTTCGAAGCCAGCCGCGCTGGCTTAGGAGACCCTGTTTCCAAAAATAAAAAAGTATAAAATAGGTCTGGGAGTGTAGCCCAGAGGTAGAAGGGCTTCCAGGAACCCCAGTACCACCAAAAAAGGAAGGAAAGGAAGGAAGGAATTAAATGGCTTGGATTATTTTAAATATCCCAAAAAATAATGGTGGCACATGCTTGTAATCCCAGTACTTGGGTGGCTGAGACAGGAGGATGGATCACACAGATTTGAAATCAGCCTCAGCTACTTAGTGAGACCCTGTTTCCAAATAAAATATAAAATAGGTCTGGGAGTGTAGCCCAGAGGTAGAAGGCCCCTGGATTTCATTCCCAGCATCACAAAAAAACAGAATTTAAAAAATTGGGCTGGGGGTGTAGCTCATAGATAGATGCCCCTGGGTTTCATCCCCAGTACTGAAGGGAAAAAAAAAAAAAAAAAAAAAAACCCAAAGGGGCCAGACATGGCACCACATGCTTATAATCCCATTGACTCGGAAAGCTAGGAGGACTGCAAATTCAAGTCCAGACTGGACAATTTAGTGAGATCTGTCTCAAAATAAAATCAAAAAGGGCTGGGCCAGGCAGAGTGGTACACACATGTTATCTCAATGCCTTGGGAGGCTAAGACAGAAAGATCACAGATTCAAGGACAGCCTTAGCAGGCAATGAGACTCACCAACCTAGGAAGACTGTTTCCAAATAAAAACTAAAAAATAGGGCTGGCAGTGTAGCTTAGAGAATGTCCCTCTACCTCCAGGCTCAATCCCCAGTAACCACACACACACATAAGAAGAAGAAAAATAATTTCCACTTTTTAGTAAAATGTTCTTTTTTTGGCATCACTACTCCATTTGCAAGGGACAAAAAATTTTCTTTTGTTTAGGCATCTTGGAATTGACCACAGAATTAGTTAACAACCCTTGGCAAAACACAAACACACACACACACACACACACACACACACACACACACACACACACTTTTTTTGTGTGAGGTACTGAGGATTAAACCCAGACACATTCTAACTCCAAGCTATACCCCTCGCCCTATTTTTATCTTGAAACAGAGTCTCACTGGGTTGATGAGAGTCTCACAACTTGCTGAAGCTGTCCTCAAACCTATGATCCTTCTGACTCAGCCTCCCAATTACTGGGATTATATATAGGCAGGCACCACCATGCCTGGCTCACATTAACTGTGTGTGTGTGTGTGTGTGTGTGTGTGTGTGTGTGTGTGTGCACACGCATGTGAGAGAGAGAGATAGATACTGGGGATTGAACTCAGGGGCATTCCACACCTCTGAGCTACACACCTGTACCTATATTTTTATACTTTATTTTGAAACAGGGTCTCACTCAATAGTAGAGGGCCTCACTAAGTAGCTGTATTTGGCCAAGAACCTGTGATCCTCTTGTCTCGCCTCCCACTTACTGGGATTGCAAGCATGCACCCAGCTCTGAGGCTATTCACATTATATTTTAAAAGTTTCTGGAAGAATGATCAACAGTTCCACATACTAGCTGAGCATGGTGACGCACGCTTATAATCCCAGTATTTCAGAGGCTGAGACAGAAGAGTCACAGGTTTGCAGCCAGCCCCAGCAATTTAGCAAGACCCTCTGCAACCTAGTGAGACCCCATTTGAAAATAAAGAAAGAAGCCGGGCGTGGTGGCGCACGCTTGTAATCCCCGTGCTTGGGAGGCGGAGACAGGAGGATCGCGCAGGTTCGAAGCCAGCCGCGCTGGCGTAAGAGACCCTGTTTCAAAAATATAAAATAGGTCTGGCAGCGTAGCCCGGAGGTAGGAACCCCAGTACCACCAAAAAAAAAAAAAAAAAAAAAAAAAAAAAAAAGAAAATAAAGAAAGAAAAGAAAAGAAAACTGGAATTTTAACTTAGAGGCAGATGCTCCTGGGTTCCATCCCCAATATTAAACACACACACACACACACACAAATAACAATAACAATAACAATAATAATAGTTCCATATACAAAGAAGCTAAGAATATTGTTGCTCTTTTCCTTTCTTTGTTTTCTTTTTGTTTGTTTGTTTGTTGCTGTTGTTTTGGCATTGTGGATTGATCCCAGGACATTTTATCTCTGAGCTATATCCCCAGGCTTTATTTCTTGTTTTGAAACAGGGTCTCTTTAGGTTGCTAAGAGTCTTGCTAAGTTGCTGAGGCTGGTCTCCAACTTGTGACCCTCCTGTCTCTGCCTCCCAAGTACAAGAAATACAGGTGTGTGCCACCATGCCTGGATCATTTTGTTGCTTTATTTTACTATGGCTGAAGTCAGAAAGAAAAGTTCCCTCTGTACTATTGACTTCTTCAGCAAAGACTTCTGGTTCAGACAACACCATATCCCTCCCCTCCCCCCTGTATTGGGGATGGAACCAAGGGCATTCTACCTCTGAGCTACACCCCCAGCCCTATTTTTTATTCTTTATTTTGAAACAGGGTCTCACCGAGTTGCAAAGGGCCTCATTTAGTAGCGGAGGCTGCCCTCGAACTGTGATCCTTCTGGTCTCAGCCTCCCAAATGCTGGGATTACAAGTGTGCACCACCACACTTGGCTCAGAACACCATTAAGTAACAAATATTTAATTTTTTGTTTGAAGTCAAATAAGAGCCAGGCATATGAGCACATGCCTAGTAATTCCAGTACTTGAGAGGGTAAGACAGAGGATTTCCTTATCAAGACCCAGTTTCAAAATAAAGAGGGCTGGGGTGTAGCTCAGAGGTGGAGCACTCCTGAATCCAACTCTCAGCACCACAGTAATAAATAAGTAAAGGATGCCAAGTTAAGTTTCCACACAGGCTTTCAGATTAGTAAGGGGAAGGCTGGGGGCACAGCTCAGTAGGTAGGGCACCGGCCTAGCAATGTGAGAGGCCCTGGGTTGGACACCCAGCACCACAAAAACAAGAGTTAGAAGGGGACAGTAGAGGCACAGCAAATACAAATATGAGCTCTGCAATCAGAACACATGCGTTTCCTAGGTTTAAATACTGGATTAAATATTTACTAACCTTGGTTAGGTTAGTTAAAACGTCTCTAGGCCTTGGTTACTATATCTATAAAATGCAAAAACAGGAACAGCAGTGTAGCTCAGTGTGAGGGCCCTTCGAGGCCCTAGTCTGATCCTCTGTGCCTCAAAACAATAATTAGCCGGGCATAGTGGCCATGTTTGTAATCTCGGTACTTGGGAGGCTGAGACAGGAGGATCCCAGGTCAGCACACAGCCTCAGCTACTTAGTGAGGCCCTCTGCAATTTAGTGAGACCCTGTTTCAAAATAAAAATTAAAAAATAGGGCTGGGGGTGTAGCAAGGAGGTAGAATGCCCCTGGGTTCCATCCCCAGTACCGCAAAAAATAAACGAATAAATTAATCAATCAATTAATTAAATCAGTCATGTGTAGACAACACAGTAAATGCCCTATAAATATTAGTAATTATTATTATCATTAGGAATTAAGAAATCCCATCAACAGGATAGGAAAGGCAAGGGAAAACAATAAATATAACACCAAGGGCAAAAGATGCTGTGAATAGATTACTGAAACAAAAGGAACTGTGAAAAAAGATACTTCTATGTTAAGACAGCATCTTTTCTGGAGCAGACTGAGGACATGGGAGCTACAGTCGAATAATGCTTCCAGGACATCCACAGCCTTCTCAGAGGAAGCCCAGGTACGGCCACAAGGCGTAATGGTTACGGGCAAGGGAACTGGCTGCTAGTTACTGCGAGGAGCTCATGCTTCTTCAGCACAGATACACATCACATCTACCTCTCTTACGGTTGACCCCACAGCACAGATAGTTGAAACCTAATGAGGAAAAACAGAAAGTTATCACTTACTTCTAGGGTTCCAGTTGCTTATAGCAGATTAAAAGAAATAAAACCTATAAAGCTTAAAATTATGACTAAAGCCTGGCTCAATCTCCAGCACCATTCTGTGAAGTGTCAAATCATTTTCTGCAGTTCTAGGTAAATGTCAAAAAAAAAAAAATCAAATTCCAGGAGCAGTCACAAAACTTGTACTCCAGATATCCTCTGCACTCAGGCTTCTATTCAAGGAGCTGGGCATGGTAGCGCACACTTGTAACCCCAGTACTTAGGCGGCTGAGACAGGAGGATTGCATGTTTGAGAACAGTCTCAGCAACTTAATGAGACTCTCATTAACCTAAAAAGATCCTGTTTCAAAAAATAAAAATAAAGCCGGGCATGGCGGCGCACGCTTGTAAGCCCAATACTTGAGAGGCTGAGACAGAAGGATTGCAGGTTTGTGGCTACTCTCAGCTACTTAGTGAGGCCCTCTGCAACTTACTGAGAACCTGTTTCAAAATAAAGAATACAAAACAGATTGGAATTGTAGCTCAGAGGCAGAATTCCCCTGGGTTTAAACCCAAGTAATGCAAAAAATAAAAATAAGATAGGGCTGGGGTTGTAGCTTGAAGGTAGAATGCCCCTAGGCTCATCCCCAGTACCAGAAAAATAAAATAATGTATACACAAGAATGTTTACTGCAGCACTATATATAGTAAGTACAAATGCATAGGTACTATAACTGTTAAGAACCTAAATGGACAAGAGGTGACTTGTGATTCAAATAATAAGGTTGTTTAAAATAGAATACTATAAAACCATTATTATTATTTATACTGGAGATTAAATCCAGGGGCATTCTACCTCTGAGCTATACCCCCAGCCGATTTTAGTTTGTTTTATTTTGCAGTAGTGGGGATTGACACCAGGGGAATTCTAGCTCTGAGCTACACCGCCAGCTCTATTATTATTATTATTTTTTTTTTTTTGGTGGGTCTGGGTATGGAACCTATTGGCATTCAACCTCCAAGCTACACCCCTGCCCTATTTCCTATTTTTTATTCTTTCTTTTGAAACAGGGTCTCATCAAGTTGTGGAGGGCCTCACTAAGTAGCTGACGCTGTCCATGAACTGTGATCCTCTGTTCTCAGTCTTCCAAATGCTGGGATTACAAGCGCACACCACCATACCAGCTCTATTTTTTATTGTTTATTTTGAAACAGGATCTCACTAAGTTGCAGAGGGCCTCACTAAGTAGCTGAGGCTAGCCTTAAACCTGTAATCCTCCTGCCTCAGTCTCCCAAGTACTAGGACTATGGGCGTGCGCCACCACGTCTGGCTCCTATTTTATTTCTTATTTTCAAAATACGTTGCTAAGGTCCACTATGTTGCTGAGGCTGGCGTCAAACCTGTAATCCTCCTATCTCAGCCTCCCCAAGTACTGGGATTATAGGTGTAAGCCACTACACCCGACAAAACCATTAGTTTTAGTATATATTCACAGATAAAATATCACAATAAATTGTTGAGTAAAAAAGGTAAAAAAAAAAAAAAAAAGCCAGGTGTGGTGGTGCACAATTGTAATTCCAGTACTTGAGAGGCTGAGATAGGAGGATCACAGATTCATGGTGGGCCTCAGTTATTTAATGTGGCCCTCGCAACTTAGTGAGACCCTGGGGATAAAATCAGGATCTTGTGCATGCTCGGCAAGCACTCTACCACTAAGATACATCCCCAACCCAATAATATTTTTTTCTAAAACATCTGTCTATAAGCTTAAATGTACTTATTGAAAAGGCCTAAAAATTATATACCAAAATGTTGTAATATAAACATTTCTAGATGGTGGCATAGGTTGGTTTCCTAATCTTAAGTTTCTATCTTTCCTGAAATACATAAACTTTATATTGACAAATATTTTAATGTGAATATTACATGTTAATAATTAAAGAGAAGCTGGGCGTGGTGGCGCACGCTTGTAATCCCAGCACTTGAGAGGCTGAGGCAGGAGGATCGTGCAGGTTCGAAGCCAGCCTCAGCTACTTAGTGAGGCTCTCAGCAACTTAGTGAGACCCTGTTTCCAATAAAGTATAAAATAGGTCTGGAAGTATAGCCCGGAGGTAGAAAGCCTCTGGGTTCCACCCCCAGTACTTGAGAGGCTGAGATAGGAGGATCACAGATTCATGGCCAGTACAAAAAAAAAAAAAATTAAAGAGATGTATTGGAATGGCTTTAGTATCATTTTCTTTGCTTTTAACCCATAATTCCCAGTACACCACTACACACACACACACACACACACACACACACACGCACGCACGCACACACACACACACACATACGCACATAATGATCATGTTATACTGCTGGCCAATACAAGCTAGAAGGAAAAATGTGGTCAAATAAATGTCTAGAATGTTGCTACCAATCCCAAACTACAAATAATCAAGATTCCTACATCTCATATCCTCTTTCTTAACTACACATTACTTTGGGATGCCTATCCAATCTGAAATAAACTTCTAGCAGCAAAGAGAAGAGGTTCTCTTTGAAAATGGGAACCATACCCCTCAGAATATAAAGTAACTCCTATAAACAGAAATATCAAATTTCAGCATAGCTCATGGATGCCAAGACACGAAAAAAAAAAATTTTTTTTTTTTTTTGGTGGTACTGGGGGTGGAACCCAGAGGCTCTCTACCTCCAGGCTATACTTCCAGACCTATTTTATATTTTTATTTTGAAACAGGGTCTCACTAAATTGCTGAGAGCCTCACTAAGTAGCTGAGGCTGGCTTCGAACCTGTGCGATCCTCCTGTCTCAGCCTCCCAAGCGCGGGGATTACAAGCGTGCGCCACCACGCCCAGCTCGACATGAAAAAATTTTAAAACCAGGCTCTAGCCAGGTGTGGTAACACATGTTTATAATCTCAGTACTTAGGAGGCAGAGACAGGAGGATTGCTAGTCTCAGCAACTTGGTGAGACCCTGTTTCAAAATAAAAGAATAAAGGGCGAGCATGGTGGAGCACACTTGTAATCTCAGTACTTGGGAGGCTGAGAAAGGAGGAGTGCAGGTTTGAGGACAGTCTCAACAAGTAGTGACACTCTCATCAACCACCGAGGACCCTGGGGGTGTAGCTCAGAGGTAGAAGACCCCTGGGTTCAATCTCCAGTTGCGCGCGCGCGTGCGCGCGCGCACACACACACACACACACACACACACACACACACACACACACACAGCCTCTAGTAGGGCTCAATGGTGCATGCTTATAATCCAAGCACTTGGAAGGCTGAGACAGGAGGGTTGAAAGTTTGAAGCCAGCCTCAGCAACCCTGCAAGACTCCCAGCAACCAAGCAAGTCCCTGTTTCAAAACAAAAAATAAAAAGCACTGGGGTATAGCTCCAAGGTACAATGCCCCTTGGTTCTAGCCCCAGAATAAAAACAAAACACAAACACTAGCCCTAAATTGTGAAAACAAAGCCTGAAGCCGGAAAATTGCATGTTTGAGGCTAGCCTTGGCAACTCAGCCAAGACTCTGTAAACAAAATAAGGGCTGAGCAGCCTCAGTACTTAGTGAGGCTCTCTGCAGCTCAGTGAGACCCCGTCTCAAAAATAAAACATTACGCCAGGCGCGGTGCACGCTTGGAATCCCCGCGCTTGGGAGGCGGAGACAGGAGGATCGCGCAGGTTCGAAGCCAGCTGCGGTGGCTTAGGAGACCCTGTTTCCAAATAAAAATATAAAAAATGTGTCTGGGAGTGTAGCCCAGAGGTAGAAGGGCTTCCAGGAACCCCAGTACCACCAATAAATAAATAATAAACGATTAAAAAAATAGGGCTGGGGATGTAGCTGGAAGGTAGAATGCCCATGGGTTCCATCCCCAGTACCGCAAAAGAAAAAGAAAAAAATAATGATAATAAGGGCTGAGGATGTCGTTCAGTGGTAGACCACCCCAGGGCTCAATCCCTAGCACCACAATAAATTAATTTAAAAGGCTGAGGACAAGCTGGGCAGGTGGCACATGCCTATAATCCCAGTACTTGGAAGGGTGAGACAGGAAGATCACAGTTCAAGGACAGCTTCAGCTACTTGGTGAGCTCATGGGTTCACAGACAGCCTCAGCAACTGAGTGAGGCCCTCTGCAACTTAGTGAGAAAGACTGTTTCAAAATAAAGAAATAAAAATAGGGCTTGGGGTGTAGCTCGGAGGTAGAATGCCCCTGGGTACTATCCTCAGTACTGCAAAAACAAAACAAAAAAGGCTGAGGGTGTAGCTAAGGTAGTGTCCCTGGGTTCAATTCTCAGCATGACCAAAATCACTATAAAAGAAAGATGAGAAATCATTACTATTTCTAAAAAATAAATTCAGGACAACTGAATCAGTCAAGTCCATCGCCAACGTGGAAACTGCCCAGTCAACTCTTGCTAAAATACAAAGCTGAGTCATTACACAGTGTCAAAGAAATTTTTCTGAGCAACTCTGTACCAACCTCAGGGAAGGATTCCATTTAGGTCCTGGCCCCACCCTACCGTGTGTTTGTGGTTAAAACACCACTTGATTCTCCATAAACTGGCTTGCTACCACTAAGCCAATAAAGACTAAAATTTACTATTGAGGAAAATGAAGGAAAACCATTGATATAATCCAAAGAAGTGTAGAAAAGGCCAATTTCAGAGGAGGAAATGAACTCATCTTAAAGGAGGAGATCATTTAAACAAAGACATTTTCAGACTGAATAGATCCAAAATGAGTTTTTTTTTTTTTCCCCCCTCAGTGTATGGGACAAAACAGAGTTGGCCTTAATAGCAGGGCCTCTCCCTGCACTTTCAGAGCAGAAGCATTTCCTCCCACCCGAGAAGAGATGACATCACCACCAGATGAGAAGCTGAGAAGCAGTGTGTGACTGACTTCAATGTTTGAACTGCACATATAATTTGAGGATGCTAGAGGATAGCCGGATATGCATTCCTCACACAACTGGAGCTTTGCCTGAACAGGTCATAGAGAAGCAATCCCAGAAGGCCAAGTCAGTGATCAACACCACTACATAAATATATCAATAATTCCTACACAGAGCAGGAAGAAATAAGCAGGCCAGGCGCGGTGGCGCACGCTTGTAATCCCCACACTTGGGGAGACAGGAGGATCGCTCAGGTTCAAAGCCAGCCTCAGCTACCTAGTGAGGATCTGAGCAACTCAGTGAGACCTTGTTTCTTTCTTTCTTTCTTTTTTTTTTTTTTTTTTGGTGGTACTGGGGTTCCTGGAAGCCCTTCTACCTCTGGGCTACATTCCCAGACCTATTTTATATTTTGGAAACAGGGTCTCTTATGCCAGCGCGGCTGGCTTCGAACCTGCGGGATCCTCCTGTCTCCGCCTCCCAAGCACGGGGATTACAAGCGTGCACCACCACGCCCAGCTGTGAGACCTTGTTTCTAAAACAGGTCTGGGAGGTAGCCCGGAGGTAGAGGCCCCTGGGTTCCACCCCCAGTACCAGCAAAAGAAAAAAGAAGCAGGCTTGGGCCAGAGATACGGCTCAGTGGTTAGAGTACTTGCCTAGTATGCCCAAGGCCTTGGGTTCAATACCCAATATTATTAAAAAAAGAAAGAAAAGAAAGAAAAGGGAATAAGCAGGCTTTTGGGATCGAAAATTTTTTAAAAAAAGCAAAAATCAAAAGGAAAACTTCCCATAACAAAATAATACAAAAAATTAACCCAGTTGTTTGCTTAACTACCGGAGGCAATCTTTCTGGTTCTAGTTAATGTGCAAAACTGAGAACCATTCTAACTATAACCTGCAAGTGGGAGGCACAATATGTTCTCCAAATGAAAATACTCAGAAATGCATCAAAAATGTCAGCCTGCCTCCTGAGAAGGATTACCAAGCACACGGCTTTAAGTGACAATGTTAAAAATAAAAACTGTACCATCACTACACCAAAACTGTACCTTCACTACACCTTCAACAGTACCTGAACCAAGCCACTTAAAACCAAAGCACACCTTAGAAAAGAGCTAACTTTTGTTTCTTAGCAGGTGTCAATATTTCCTAGGGATCTTCTGAAGAAAAAGTCAGAAAGGCAAGGATACATGTAGAAACAAAAATTCAAAAGCAGGATGGACCTGGATGCAGTCAGCATCCTGTATCCCAGTAGTTGGAAGTTTGAGAAGGAGGATTACAGTTTCACAGTCAGCCTCAGCGACCCTGTAGGTCCTCCGAAACTTAGCAAGACCCTGTTTCCAGATAAAAAATAAAGTAGGTGCGGGGTATAGTAGCGCATGCTTGTAATCCCAGTACTTGAGAGGCTGAGATGGGAGGATCACAGGTTCACGGGAGGATCACAGGTTAACGGCCAGCCTCAGCTACTTAGTGAGGCCCTCCACAACTTAGTGAGACCCTATTTCAAAATAAAGAATAAAAAATAGGGCTAGAAGACAGGCGTGGTGGCACATGCTTGTAATCCCAGTACTTGGGAGGCTGAGCCAGGAGGATCGTGGTTGACAGACAGCTTCAGCTACTTAGTGAGGCCCTCTGCAACTTAGTGAGACCCTTTTCAAAATAAAGAATAAAAAATAGGGCAGGGGGTGTAGCTCGGAGGTCAAATGCCAATGGATTCCACCCCCAGACCCGAAAAAGAAAAAGAAAAAAAAAGAACCCACATCTTAAACCAGCCATGGTGGCGCACGTGTGTAATCCTAGCATTTGGGAGGCTGAGACAGGAGGATCTGGGTTCCCAACCAGACTCAGCTACTTAGTGAAGCCTTCTGCAACTCAGTGAGACCCTATTTCAAAATAAAGAGTAAAAAATAGGGCTAGGGGTGTAGCTAAGAGGTAGAATGCCCCTTGGTTCTAGCCCCAGTGCCGCAAAAAAAAAAAAAAAAAAAGAAAAAGAAAGAAAGAAAAACACACATCCTAGGCTGGTCATGGTGGTACACCCTTGTAATCCCAGTACTTAGGAGGCTGAGACAGGAGGATCACAGGTCAAAGGCCAGCCTCAGCTACAGAATGAGGCACTCTGCAACTAGTGAGACCCTATTTCAAAGTAAAGAATAAAAAGGCTGGGCATGGTGGCGCAGGCTTATAATCCCAGCATTCAGGAGGGCCAGGAGTGTAGCTTAGAGGTAGAATACCCCCGGGTTCAATCCATAATACAAAAAAAAAAAAAAAAAAAATGTACATTTTAGCCAGGCATGGTGGTGCACCCTTGTAATCCCAGTAGTTGGGAGAATGAGACAGGAGGATCTAAGGTTAGAGGGCAGCCTCAGCAAACTGTAAGACTCTCATCAACCTAGTGGGACACTGTTTCAAAATAAAAAATAAAAGCCGGGCATGGTGGCGCACGCTTGTAATCCCCGCACTTGGGAGGCTGAGACAGGAGGATCGCACGGGTTCGAAGCCAGCCTCAGCTACTTAGTGAGGCTCTCAGCAACTTAGTGAGACCCTGTTTCCAAATAAAATATAAAATGGGTCTGGGAGTGTAGCCCGGAGGTAGAAAGCCGCTGGGTTCCACCCCTAGTACCACCAAAATAAAGATAAAAAATAAAAATAAAGACTGAGGTGTAGCCTAGAGGTTCAATCCCCAGTACCCCCCACACACACACCAAAAAAAAAGCACATCTTCAGCAGAGAAAGCTGGACATAATGAGCGTTCACTGTCCAAACAATGTACTTCAAGGCATTCATTCCTCTCCACCAGAGAAAACAGAAATACAGCCACGTTACTTCTTTGCCATCAAGCCCCCTTTTTTCATGTGCTTGTCTATAAGAACTTGAAGTCTATCAGATTTGTTTACTTACCCATGTGCAGATGTGCACAGAAAAGCTAACAGAGTGTACTCTCATCACATACCCTAAAAACCCTCTTCCCATCACCTCCCTGCAGCCTCCCTGCTCAGCTCTCCATGGCCTGCCCTTCAACAGCATCACTCGTCCCTTGGAACGGGACGGGGCGTGTTCTGGGTCACTTACACACTGCTCAGAATACGTGTAGGATGTATTGAACTCCCTACGAAAACTTGCCCTCAGAGCTCCTTCTGCCAAAGTCTTCCTCAGATCTCAACAACAGGGAGACTTCCCAGGAATCAAATACTTGTAAGTTAAAACACGTCAGATGCAGCCATTACAAATAAGCAGAATGGAAGCCGGGCGTAGTGGTGCATGCTTGTTACCCGGGGTGTGGAGGTGCACGCTTGTAACCTCAGTACTTGGGAGGCTGAGACAGGATGACTGCAGGTTCCTGGCCAGTGTCAACTACTTAGTGATGCCCTCTGCAACTTAGTGAGACCCTGTTTCAAAAATAAAGAATAAAGGGGGCGTGGTGGCGCACGCTTGTAATCCCAGCATTTGGGAGGCTGAGACAGGAGGATAGCGGGTTCACAGACAACCTCAGCTACTACTTAATGAGGCCCTCTGCAACTCAGTAGGACCCTGTTTCAAAATAAAGAAAAAATAGGGATGGGGGTGTCTCTCAGAGGTAGAAGGCCCCTGGGTTCCATCCCCAGTACCAAAGAAAGAAAGAAAGAAAGAAAGAAAGAAAGAAAGAAAGAAAGAAAGAAAGAAAGAGTAAAATATAGGGCTGGGGGTGTAGCTCAGAGGTAGAAAGCCCCTGGGTTCAATCCCCAATATCACAAAAAAAGAAGACATAAAAATATTAATATCCAGCAGGGCGTGGTGGCCCACATTTGTAATCCCTGTACTTGGGAGGCTGAGACAGGAGGATTACAGGTTCGTTGCCAGCCTCAGCTACTTAGTGAGGACTTAGTGAGGCCTTCCACAACTAGTGAGACCTTGTTTCAAAAATAAAGAATAAAAAATAGAGCTAGGGGTGTATCTCAGAGATAGAATGTCTCTGGGTTCAACCCCCAGTACCACAAATAAATAAACAATCAAACAGACTGGAATTTCATGGAAAGAGAAAGAAAAATGACTGGAGAGTTAAAAAAAAAAAAAAAAAGGTGGAAGGAGCCAGATGTGACACACACTTGTAACACCAGTACTTGGGAGGCTGAGACAGGAGGATTACAAGTTCAAGGACAGCCTCAGCTACTTAGCAAGACCCTTAACAACTTAGTGAGACCCTGTTTTGAAACAAAAAAATAAAATTGACTTGGGGGTATAACTCGGAGGTAGAATGCCCTGGGTTCTATCCCTAGTACCAGGCACACACAAAAAAAGATGAAGAGAGCCGGGCGTGGTGGCGCACACTTGTAATCCCGCTCTTGGGAGGCGGAGACAAGAGGATCGCGCAGGTTCGAAGCCAGCCTCAGCTACTTACTGAGGCTCTCAGCAACTTAGTGAGACCCTGTTTCCAAATAAAAATATTTTTTAAAAAAAGGTGTCTGGATGCCGGGCGTGGTGGCGCATGCTTGTAATCCCCGCGCTTGGGAAGCGGAGACAGGAGGATCGCGCAGGTTCGAAGCCAGCCACGCGTGCTGGCTTAGGAGACCCTGTTTCTAAATAAAAATATAAAAATAGGTCTGGGAGTGTAGCCCAGAGGTAGAAGGGCTTCCAGGAACCCCAGTACCACCAAAAAAAAAAAAAAAAAAAGGTGTCTGGGAGTGTAACCCAGAGGTAGAAGGGTTTCTACGAACCCAGACAGGAGGGTCACGCAGGTTCGAAGCCAGCCTCGGCTACTTAGTGAGGCTCTCAGCAACTTAGTGAGACCCTGTTTCCAAATAAAATAGAAAATAGGTCTGGGAGCTGGGCATGGTGGTGCACGCTTGTAATCCCAGCATTTGGGAGGCTGAGACCTGGAGGATCACAGTCCGCGGACAGCCTCAGATACTTAGTGAGGCCCTCTGCAACTCAGTGAGACCCGGTTTCAAAATAAAGAATAAAAAATAAGGCAGGGGGTATAGCTCAGAGGTCAAATGCCCCTGAGTTCCATCCCCAGATCTGCAAAAAAAAAAGAAAATAGGTCTGGGAGTATAGCCTGGAGGTAGAAAGCCTCTGGGTTCCAACCCCAATACCACCACCACCAAAAAAAAAAAAAACAAAAAAAACAGTATAAAGAAGAAAGAAACTGATAATTTTTGTCTTCTGGGTACATAACTTTTTTTTGGGGGGGGGGAGCTGGGGACTGATCCCAAGGGCATTCTACCACTGAACTACACTTCCAGTCTTTTTTTATTTTTTATTTTAAAACACTATCCTGAAAAAGCCCAGCTTGCTTTCTGCCTTCTTTATGTCAAGTTAAGAATACTCCAAAATTCTAGGAGAAAATATCCATCTTACAAGAATGAAACCACCACCTTCCCTCTCCCTAATTCTGTGTCTGATCTGCTGATAACTCTGTTGTTCATTTCACAAGCTATAGTTTCCATTAGATTACCTAAGAAAAACAGGCTAATAAAATATTTAATAGCTACTAGGTAGCATATACTTGAGCAAAGGTATTAATCAGAAGAGGTTCATATCAATCCAAGAAAGCCCACAGACATTAACAAGACATACTATTTTGATACTTAAAACTAGCTTGTAAGTACACATTACCAATTAATCTCAGATACTGGATACCTCCAAGAATAGTTAATTATACCTGACATGGGACTTAAGCAGCCATGGCAGAAATAGTTGATCAAAAACAATGACACACTGAAAAGCCAGGCGTGGTTGTGCACCCTGTAATCCCAACCACTTGGAGGCTGAGGCTGGAGGCTGCCTTGAACCCAGGAATTCAAGGCCAATCTAGGCAGCAGAGATGTATCTCAAAAACAAAGCCACTTTGATGTCAGTTTTCTGGCAGAATCTATCAAAGAGACTAAAGAAAAAGGGGAGGCCAAAACCGCCCATGAAGAAAGCAAACAGAAAAGTTTCTCCCCCGTGTATAAAATATCAACCAAAATGGTATCTGATATCTGGCTAGATAATACTGTGTTCTGGCTTTTCATTTCCAAATTTTCCATTATGAACCCTAGTAAAATGGTCTAAGTTGTTTTATTTTCACTAAAGTATTGAAAAGAAACGATCAGCCTACAAATGCCTTACAGCAGTATACAAAGAACACACACACACACACACACACACACACACACACACACCCCAACAGGAGCCCCTTGAGCCGGGCATGGTGGCACATGCTTGTAATCCTGGCATTTGGTAGGCTAAGACAGGAGGCTCGCAGTTCAGGGACAGCCTCAGCTACTTAGTGAGGCCCTCTGCAACTCAGTGAGACCCTGCTTCAAAATAAAGAATAAAAAAATAGGGCTGGGGGTGTAGCTCGGCAGTAGAATGCCCTTGGGTTCCATCCCCAGTACTGCAAAAACAAAATTGTACAGGTGAGGGGTGACAACTTTAAAATGTTCTGGTCTAACAGGGCGTGGTGGTGCACGTTTGTAATCCCAGTACTTAGAAGGCTGAGACAAGAGGATCACCCAGGTTCGCAGCCAGCCTCAGCTACTTAGGCTCTCAGCAACTTAGTGAGACCATGTTTCCAAGTAAAAATATAAAACAGGTCAGCCTAACGTGGTGGCACACTTGTAATCACAGCATTTGGGAGAATGAGACAGGAGGATCCCAGATCGCAGCCAGCCTCAGCTACTACTTGGTGAGACCCTTCCCAATTCAGTGAGAACCTGTTTCAAAATAAAGAATGAAAAATAGAGCTGGAGGTGTAGCTTGGAGGTAGAATGTCCCTGGGTTTCATCCTTAGTAACACACACACACACACACACACACACACACACACACACACACAATTTCTGGTCTAAGCCAGGCATGGTGACACATGCTTGTAATCCCAGTACTTGGGAAGTTGAGACAGGTGGATAGCAGGTTCAAAACCAGCCTCAGTTACTTAGTGGGACTCTCAGCAACCTAGTGAGACTGTTTCAAAATAAATTAAAAAAAAAAAAAAACCTAGAAAGCCCCTGGGTTTAATTCCTAGTACTGCAAGGAAAAGAAAAAAGAAAAAAAAGAGTTCTGGTCTGAGGCAGAGGAAGCTAGAGTTCAGGATCATCTAAGGTTTCAAGTGTTTTCCTTGAGGGAGTCACGTGGGACTTGATCGCACAGCTCTCATTTCAGGAGAGCACTGTACATGTTAGCATCTTCGTTTCCTTTCCAATCCCTCCACTAACCCCAAATCCAGACTCCAAAACAGAAACTCTTTACTCTCTTTTCCAATAAAAAGGGGAATCAGTGACTTGAATTTCACGGGCTAATGGACCATAAGTTAGATGTAGGGAAACAGGCTCTCTGAACACTAATGTGACAGATGCGTCAGACACTATCCACAGCAACTCATCAGGGGTGATCTTATTATTAAGTGGGGCTATTGTCCAAATAATGAGGATGGAAGAGAAAGGAAGAGAAGAAATACATTTCCTTTGCACACCAAACAGCTGAACCCAAACTGCATCACCTTTTCTTAACAACTAAAGTGTAAAAACAAGCACATGATGAGTGCAGCTGTAAGATGATATTCACTCTGCCTTCCCCAAATCCAAACATGGTAACCACTCCAGGGGAAAAAGATGCTTAGGGTTTGCTGGGCCTTCCGTATTTCAATTATCAGCAGTGTAAAAAACCAGCTCTAGCTTAGTAAAACAATCAGGACAGGGGTTTATTATTGGCAGAGAACAACTCTTTAACCCCCTTTTTCCAATGAATGCCAGAAGATTTTGAGCTCTCCAAAGTCATGAATGGTCTATCTAAAACTATGTCAATCTGTCCCTGAAATGTGATTCTCTTATTTTATATCCATTTTCAACACTGCCAGAGAAGATGTGTTTAGGATTTCAGAGTTTCACCAAAGCTCAAGTGGAGTTCTGCTAAACATCTATGAGCAATAAACTTGCTTTTGAAACACAGTCTGGCATGGTGGTACACGCGTGTCATCCCAGTAACTGGGGAGACTGAAACAGGAGGACTGCAAGTTCAAGGGCAGCCCGAGCAACAAAGCACCCTTCTCAGCAACCTAGCAATACCCTGTTTCAAAACAAAAAGTAAAATGGAGCTGGGGGAGGCCAGGAGTGGTGGCTCATTTTGTAATCCCTGTATCCACTGGATTGCTTCTCGGCTTTTTGACTAAGATCAAGTGCAGGAATTCCAGTACTTGGGAGGCCGAGACAGAAAGATCATAGGTTCACTACCAGCCTCAGCAACTTAGTTAGTGAAGCCTTCCACAACTTAGGGAGAGCCTGTTTCAAAATAATAAAATCAGGCTGGAAATGTGGCTTGGAGGTAAAATGCCTCTGGGAGGCACACAGGTACAAGGACAACCACTTAAAACTTTTTTGTTGTTGTTCAGTACTGGGGATTGAACTTCAGGGGCATTTTAGCTCCGAGCTACACTCTTGGCCCTATTTTTTATTCTTTATTTTGAAACAGGGTCTAAGTTCCAGAGGGCCTCACTAAACTGAGACTGGCGGTGAATCCTGATCTTCCTGTCTCAGCCTCCCAAGTAAAATTTTATTTATTTATTTTGGCACTCAAGATTGAATTCAGGGGCATTCTACTTCTGAGCTACACTCCCAGCCCTACTTTATTTTGAAACATTTATTTTGAAGCAGGGTCTTGCTAGGTTATTGATAGTCTCACTACTTGCTGAGGCTATCCTTGAACCTGCTATCCTCCTGTCTCAGCCTCCCAAGTACTGGGATTACAAGTGTGCCCCATCACGCCTAGCTATGGCTTAAACATTTTTATACTTCACTTCATGGATGAACATGATAAAGTTAAAGAGCCGTAAAGTACACTGAAACCTAATATCTGATGTCCTGGTGAAAACACAACACTATATAATCTGCATTATGAATTGCTGCCAGAAAACACAAAAACCTACAAAAATATCAAACAGTATTATCTACAGTAGACATTATGATTATCAGAAACAAAAGTAGAAATGGAAGAGAAAGACAATATAGCAATAAATGACAAAGAAATATTTTCCTGGTACTCCTGAACCTGTCTACCTGGCAGGTAGTTCCATGACCTAGAGAATGAATCAAATTCTGGGATGTAAGCCGGGCATGGTGGCAGTATTTGGGAGGCTGAGACAGGAGGATCGCAGGTTTAAAGACAGCCTCAGCAACATAGACCCTGTTTCAAAATAAAAACTAAAAGCCGGGCGTGGTGGTACACGCTTGTAATCCCAGCATTCGGGAGGCTGAGACTGGAAGATTGTGGTTCGCAGACAACCTCAGCTACTCAGTGAGGACCTCTGGAATTTAGTGAGACCCTGTTTCAAAATAAAGAATAAAAATATATATAGGGCAGAGGGTGTAGTTAGGAGGTCGAATGCCCCTGGGTTCCATCCCCAGACCCGCAAAAAAATAAATAAAAGTAGGAGAGTACGTCAGAGGTAGAATGTTCTTGGATTCAAACTCTAGTACCCAAATACAAAAATAAACAAATTCTGGGATATAAACACTCTGCTCTTAAGACTAACCTAGTTTCAAACAGAAAGACTACCTAACTAGATAGTTGATAAGCTTGCATAAGGACCACACACAACCATTCTTTCTGATTTAGAGGATGGAGAGAAGCTTTCAAATTAAGGAGTTGCCATAGAAAAAGCACCTGTCACTTTTACTTTATCCTTTTTTTCATGTTAGAATACAACATTACTTGTTTGGCCCTTTAATGCTGTCCTAAAGCAAAAAAATCACCTCTCAGAGAAACTAAAGATAGATGTACATAAATAAATCTGCAGTTTAGAAGAGGTATATGAGACTGTATTTCCTCATCTAATGTTTATGGTGGAACTCTCTACTTAGCAAATTCAAAATGGCAAGGATGGAGCCAGGCCTGGTGGCGCAGGCTTGTAATCCCAGAGCTTGGGAGGCTGAGACAGGAGGATCGCCCAGATTCCAAGCCAGTCTCAGCTACTTAGTGAGGCTCTCAGCAAGTTAGTGAGACCCTGTTTCCAAATAAAGTATAAAAATAGGTCTGGGAGTGTAGCCCGGAGGTAGAAAAGCCCCTGGGTTCCACCCTCAGTACCACCAAATGAATAAATAAATAAAATGGCAAAGATGCAATCCTAGGCCTGAGGAAATGTCAATATCTTAAAGCATCCAACATTCCGGCCTCTCCTGTTCAGTGTAGAGGTAACAGTCATCGTGGTACACAAGACATTTCTGACAGAAGCTCTAGAACAGTTTCTGACTCACCCCCCCAAAACACACATTTCCCCTCCTACACACAATCTGTTGCTTTCCTTGTGGGCCTTCTCAGCCCTCCCTTCATCTTCATTAGTTCCTAACTGCTCTGAGCCCTCTAACTTCCAATTTCCTCATACACCCTAAGCATTCCTCCAGTCTACTTCCTATTATGTAATATTCCCCCACACTTTGAGCCACCCCCCTCATCTTTCTTTCTCAGGCCTAACTCCCAACACATCTCCCCTTAAGCGCTCCTTCCATTTCATTTCCTCCGTCTGTTTTTAGGATCTTTTGACTCGAATTGCCCACCTCCCTTAGTCTCTCCTGAAAACTTCCCATTCCTTCCCAAAGTTGAGCAGTCGGGCGATGGCAGTCGCCAAAGGAGTTAGTTTGAGAAAGTATGTGTGCGCGTCTGCGCCCGCGCGGGGATGGAGCGCAGGGAGAAGAAATGACGCATTAGGTGTAGTCTCTCAGGAAAAGGGCCGCTCCGGTCAACTCCCACTCCCAACCCAACTCACGATTTTCTAACTCGCCAGCAATCGCAAGCCTCCCATAACGCTTCCATGCCTTTCAAGCCCCAAGAGCTTGACATTTAGTCCGATCGCAACTCACTCCACCATCAACTTGAACGCCACCTGCCTCTCCCACGACAGTAGTTCCTCTCTGCGTCTTAAGTCCCCATTTACTTTAGTTTCTCTACCTCCTTCGGTGTCCTCCCTGTCCCCACCGTCGGCATCCATCCCTCCTCCTCAAAGTTCTCATCCCGGTCCCTAACACCGCCTTTCAACAGCTTCCCGGTTCTAAGTCAGAAAGCCCTACACCTGAAAGGTCAGCTCCGCGCCCTCCCGCCACCCCTCGGGCATCCCCAGCCACAGGTGTCGCCGCAGATCCCGCTCTCCCTCCTCCCGCGCGGTCCTCGCAGCCTCACCTGATACCGAGGCGCCGGAAACGACCCCGGCTTCAAAGGATGAGAAGCTGACCGTGGACTGCCCGGAGGCGGCCGACGCCATCTTGGCAGCCCCCTCCCCCTCCACGGCCCGGGTCCCTTTCTATCGGGCTCTTCCTCTCTTCGGAATCGAACCTTCCCCACGTCTCTTCACAGAACCCGCGTTCTGCGGGCACTTCCCCGCCCCCTCCGGGGCCTCTCTCAGACACGTCGGGCTGGCTCCGGGACCAGTTCAGGGCCGCACCATTCGCCGGCCATGGGGGAGGACGCCGACCGCAGCCGCCCGCCGCCCCATGAGCCGCCCTCCGCAAGGCGCTACTTTCGCCTTTCAAACAGGACACGGCTCCAGCTGGCGGCCTAAACACCGCGACCCGGCCGAGCCACACCCAAGAGGAAAATGAAGCAAGAGAAGTCCCGGAGGAGCGACCGCCTCCCCCTTCCTAGCCGCAGACTGTGGACGGCCCAACCCCACTGCTCCACTCCGGTGGCCAAAGAAAAACCTCGCACTGCGCATGCGCCCGACCTTCTCAGGGTTCCTGCCACTCAGTGGGGGCGGGGAAAAGATTGTAGCCAATCAGGAGGCCGCTTGTGGTCACGTGAGGCGGGTCCCTCACCGCTAACGAATCCGCGGGTGGAAGAGGTGCGCGCCGCGAGGGACAGGTGGCCCCTACGGAGGCCCCGTAGGTCAATTTAGATGCGGCTCTTTGAAATCGCTGGGTTTGGCGAGCTCTAAACTTGAAGGAGCATTTCCCTGGGGCCGCTCTTCTCATCTCCAGCCCTGGTGAGCTTTCTGGACGAGAGCTAGTGTTAAGCAGGCGAATAGCACAAAACGTCACATGCCACCAAGAACTCTTCCCAGCTCTTTTCCGGTTTGACTAACTTGTTTCCCGTGAAGGCACATTTTACCTTCTTCGGAACAGTCAAAAGCAGTTTTGTTTACGTCCAACACAACGCTGGAGTGCAGCGAATATTTGGTAAATGAATCAATGAAGACCAGCAAAGGCGATTGGACCTTATCACAATCTTCCGGCGATTCAGTCTTTAACCTCCAACTCTCATTTATTCTTCCAAGTTCAGGGGACAGGCCGGGCATGGTGGCGCACGTTTGTAATCCTAGCGCTTGGGAGGCTGAGACAGGAGGATCGCACAGGTTTGAAGCCAGCCTTAGCTACTTAGTGAGGCTCTCAGCAACTCGGTGAGACCCTGTTTCCAAATAAAGTATAAAATAGGTATGGGAGTAGAGCCCGGAGGTAGAAAAGCCCCTGGGTTCCACCTCCAGTACAACAACAATAAATAAGTAAAATAACAAAGATCCCAGTACTAGTTAAAAAAAAAAAAAAAACCACAGGGAAATACACAAATCACCCACCCCCCGGTCTAATCGTTTTATTAATTCTGCTCCATTTAAACAAAGAATGTTGACATTTGAAAGCCCTGTTGGAAACATGAAGACCTGTCTCTAAACAAACTAAGATGCTGGAGAGCAAGAAATGCTCACTCTTGTCTCCAACTCCTTTTCTAACTTTGTACGGAGTACGTGTTCAATAATTAATTGTAACTGGGCTCAATGGCCCGTACTTATAATCCCAGTACTAGGGAGGCTGAGTCAGTAGGGTCACAGGTTCACAGCCTACCTCAGCAGTTTAGTGAGGCCATCCACTACTTAGTATGAGACCCTGTTTCAAAATGAAAGAATAAAATAGGGTTGGGAGTGCAGCTCAGAGGTAGAATGACTCTGGGTTCCATCCCCAGACCTGCAAAACAAACAAACAAAAACCCAAACAAAATAAAGAATAAGCCAGGCATAGTGGCACACGCTTGTAATCCCAGCATTAAGAAGGCTGAGACCAGAGGATCCGGTTCGTGGCAGCCTCAGCTACTTCGTGAGGCCCTCCGAAACTCAGTGAGACCCTGTTTCAAAATAAGAAATAAAAAATAGGGCAGGAGTTGTAGCTCAAAGGTCAAATGCCCCTGAGTTCCATTCTTAGACCCGAAAAATAAAAATAAAAAAGACTAAAAAATAGAACTGGATGTGGAACTCAAAGGTAGAATGCTCCGGAATCCCATCCCCAATATTGCAAAAACAAAATAAATAAAAAATAAAAGACTAAAAAATAGGGCTCGGGTATAGCTCGGAGGTACAATGTCCATGGATTCCATCCCTGGTGCTGCAAAATAAACAAATAAATAAATAGATAAATAAATAAATGGACTGAAGGTATACCAGTGGTAGAATGCCCCTAGATTCAATAGCCAACACCATAAATATATAAATAAATAAATAAAATATATAATTACTTGTTTAGGAGGCTGAGACAATAAACAGTGGGTTTATGAACAGCCTCAGCTACTTAGTGAGGCTCTCTGCAGCTTAGTTAGACTTTGTTCCAAAAATAAAGAATAGCCAGGTGTGGTGGTGCATGCTTGTAATCCCAGCATTTGAGAGGCTGAGTCAGAAGTTCACGCACAGCCTCAGCTACTTGGTGAGGTCCTTTTGCTGTTTCAAAATAAAGAATAAAAAATAGGCCTGGGGGTGTAGCTTGGTGGTAGAACGCCCTTAGAGTCCATCCCCAGTACTACAAATAAATAAATATTTAAAAATAAAGAATAAGCCGGGCGTGGTGGCGCACGCTTGTAATCCCCGCGCTTGGGAGGCAGAGACAGGAGGATCGCGCAGGTTCGAAGCCAGCCGCGCGCGCTGGCTTAGGAGACCCTGTTTCCAAATTTTAAAAAAATGTAAAAATAGGTCTGGGAGTGTAGCCCGAAGGTAGAAGGGCTTCCGGGAACCCCAGTACCACAAAAAATAAATAATAAATAAATAAATAAATAAAAATAAAAATAAAGAATAAGCCAGGCATGGTGGTGCATGCTGTAATCCCAGTACGTGGGAGGCTGAGACAGGAGGATGGCAGGTTCACAGCCAGCCTCAGCAACTTAGTAAGAACCTCAGTAACTTAGTGAGACCCTGTTTCGAGATAAAGAATAAGCCAGATGTGGTGACGCACGCTTGTAATCCCCGCTCTTGGGAGGTGGAGCCAGGAGGATGGCGCAGGTTTGAAGCCAGCGAGCTGGCTTAAGAGACCCTGTTTCCAAATAAAAATATAAAATAGTTCTGGGCGTATAGCTCGGGGGTAGAGGGGTTTCCAGGAACCTCAGTACCACCAAAAATAAAAAATAAATAAGGAATAAAATATAGGGCTGGGGGTGTAGCTCGGAGGTAAAATGCCCCTGGGTCCCATTGCCAGTACCGCAAATAAATAAATAAATAAATAAAAATAGGGCTGGAGGCTCAGAGGTAGAATGCCCCTAGGTTCCATACCCAACACTGCAAATAATAATAATAATAATAATAATAACAACAACAACAACAACAATAACAAAAAAAACAACTTATGAAATGGAGAAATAAAAAGAATGGAAAAAATCCTTAGCTTTGTAACCCTCAGGGTGACCTGGTTACCCTTTACCCAAATGTCTTTTGGTTTCCTCTCAAAAGGGCTGGACACATAGTGCTAGAAAGTCAGTAGACTCTGCCCACTCATTACCTCACCTTAAAGCGCTTGCTTCCCACATCCTGATCTAGGAAACTGCTTCCTCACTGCCACCTGCTGGTTTATTCTGTCCTCCACTGGGTACTGAAAGTAGACAACTTCAGCTGATTATATTACTATTAAAAATTCCACAGCAGTCCAACTGCGTAGTATTGTTTTATGATTCCTACCCAACTAAACAGACAGTTTGGGAGTACACGATTGGGCTTACAAATATTCAATAAATAGTCATAAAGAATGCTTTTGGGTTCCATCTCCAGTACCAAAATAAATATAAGCCACGTGTGGTGGCACAAACTTGTAACCTAGTACTTGGAAGGCTAAAACAAGAAGATCACAGGTTCACAGCCAGCCTCGGCTACTTAGTGAGGCCCTCTTAAACTTACTGAAACCCTGTTTCAAAATAAAAAATAAAAAAAAAATAGGGCTGGGAGTGTAGCTCAGAGGTAGAATGCCCCTGGGTTCAGTCCACAGTACCAATAAACAAACAAACAAATAATAAATATCAGCCAGGCATGGTGGCACATGCTTGTAATTCCAACATTTGGGAGGCTGAGACAGGAGGATCTTGGTTCACAGACAGACTCAGCTACTTAGTGAGGTCCTTTGCAACTCAGTGAAACCCTGTTTCAAGATTTAAAAAAATAAATTAAATAAGGCTGGGGGTGTAGCTTGGAGGTTGAATGCCCCTGAGTTCCATCGTCAGACCTGCAAAAAAAAAAAAAAAAGGAAATTAAAATTAGGCTGGGGAGCCCAGCATGATGGCACATACTTGTAATCCCAGCATTTGGAAGGCTGATACAGAAGGATTGTGATTTGCAGACACCCTCAGCTCCTACTTACTGGAGCCCTTTGCAATTCAGTGAGACCTGTTTCAAAATAAAAAATAAAAGCAGGGCGTGGTGGCGCATGCTTGTAATCCCTGTGCTTGGGAGGCAGAGACAGGAGGATCGCACAGGTTCGAAGCCAGCCTTGCCTGGCTTAAGAGACCCTGTTTCCAAATTTTTTTTTTAAATTATATATATATTAGGTCTGGGAGTGTAGCCCGTAAGTAGAAGGGTTTCCAGGAACCCCAGTGCCACCAAAAATAAAAAATAAAATAATTAAGTAATTAAAAATAAAAACTAGGGCTGGGGTGTAGCTCAGAGGTAGAATGCTCTTGAGCTCAATCCCCACTACCAAAAATTAAAATAAAATAGGGTTGCCGGGCAGTAGGAAGTCAGAGACAGGAGGATCAAGCAGCCGCGCTGGCTTAAGAGACCCTGTTTCCAAATAAAAAAATATAAAATAGGTCTGGGAGTGTAGCCCAAAGGTAGAAGGCTTTCCAGGAACCCCAGTACCACCAAAATACAAAAAAAATAAAATAGGGTTGGCTCCTGTGTAAGTCGGATGTAGAACACTCTGAGGTTTAATCCCGGTACCAAAAGAGAAAGAAAGAAGATGGCGTCTCCCATCATTTTACCCCCAAAATCTTGCCTCCTCCCCAACTCCCACTCCTCGGGGCGGCCTATGAGTCACTGAAGCCTCTGTTCCCTAGTAACATTCCTGGCATAGCAGTAATGGGGTGGCAACCAGGGTGTGGAAACAGAGGCAGAACAGGACAAGTTGTCTTGGTGCCCCCGAGGAAATGAAAAGGGAGTTCACCAATACATATTTTGGGAAGGGAGGCAACCCGGTGACCTCAAAATAGGGCCACATATTCAGACATGAGCGCCTGCGAGCACACCCATGCCGCGTCCTTAATGCATCGGGCCACAGCTGAAGATGCGCCGCTCAGTCCCAGAGTGCTCACCATCATGTGCAAGGCCCTAGGTTCAACCCCCAGCACCGTGCACACACACACACACACACACACACACACACACACACACACACAAATGCATTCTTCAAGTGTGTTAACAGTTTCAAAGGTCAGGATAAAAGAGCGAAACACTGGCAAAAGAAAAAAAAAAACAGAGTCAAGAATTACAGGATGAGTACCAGTGGGGCTCGGTGGGTCATGCTTGACATGTCAGCTACTCAAGAGACTGAGGGAGCTGGGCATGGTGGCGCCCGCTTGTAATCCCAGCATTTGGGAGGCTGAGACCTGAGGACCAAAGTTCGCGGCCAGCCTCAGCTACTTAGTGAGGTTCTCTGCAACTCAGTGAGACAACAGTTTCAAAACAAAGAATAGCGGGGCGTGGTGGCCCATGTTTGTAATCCCCGCGCTTGGGAGGTGGAGATAGGAGGATTGCAAAGGTTTGAAGCCAGCCTCACTGACTTAAGAGATCCTGTTACCAAAATAAAAAATATAAAATAGGTCTGGGAGTGTAGCCTGGAAGTAGAAGGGCTTCCAGGAACCCCAGTACCACCAAAAACAAAAACAAAAACAAAAAAAGAATAAAAATTGGGCAGGGGCTGTAGCTCCTGTTTGTTTGTTTGTTTGTTTTGTTTTGCAGTACTGGGGATGGAACCCAGGGGCATTTTATCTCTGAGCTGCACCTCCAGAGCCCTATTTGTTATCATTTATTTTGAAACAGGGTCTCACTGAGTTGCAAAGGTCCTCATTTAAGTAGCTGAGGCTGTCCACGAACCCGGATCCTCCCATCTCAGCCACCCGAATGCTGGGGTTACAGCTGTATACCACCATACCGGCTTGGGGGTATAGTTTGGAGGGAGAATGCCCCTGGGTTCCATCCCCAGTACTGCAAAAAAAAAAAAAAAAAAAAAAAAGGCTAAGCCGGATGTGTGTGGTGGCATACACTTATAATCCCAGCATTTGGGAGGCTGAGTCAGGAGGATCTCAGTTCGTGGACAGCCTTAGCTACTTAGTGAGGCCTTCTGCAACTTAATAAGACCCTGTTTCAAAATAAAGAATACAGCCGGGAGTGGTGGCGCACACTTGTAATTCCAGCATTCCAGAGGCTGAGACCAGAGGATCACAGTTTGTGGACAGCCTCAACTACTTAGTGAGGCCCTTTGCAACTCAGTGAGACCCTGTTTCAAAATAAAGAATTAAAAATAGGGCAGGGGGTGTAGCTCAGAGGTTGAATGTCCCTGGGTTCCATCCCCAGACCCGCAAAAATAAATAAATATATAAATAAAATAAAGAATGCAAAATAGGGCAGGTTGAATGTCCCTGGGGCCCATCCCCACAAACACATAGACTAAAAAATACAAGTGGGGGTGTCACTCGGAGGTACAATGCCCCTGGGTTCCATCCTTAGTACTTAAAAAAAAGTAAAAATAGGAACAGAAGTAAATACAGTCTTCATAATACACCAAGGTAGCACTGATACTATTCCAGATAATCTAGGATTTCATGGCTATGGAAACTGGAAAGAGAGGAATGGATGTTTAGGAAAATTTTACTGTCCTATAAAACTAGAATCTTGCCAGATAGAAAGCAAAGGAGTTCCAAGAAGGAAACACTTGGAGACGTGACAGAGAATTGGTGATAGGTATGTAATACTGAAAGAGTGATGTGGCAGGAGGGGGGCCTGAAAGACAACGAGAGGCTCAGCTGTGAAGGGTCGTCAATGCCATGTTAATAGTACTTACTGTACCAGTATTGGGAAGAGGCTTCAAAATGGATTAATGTACCAGTATTGGGAAAGATTTTCAGGTTTTTTTTTTTTTTTTTGCGGGTCTGGGGATGGAATCCAGAGGCATTTGACCTCCGAGCTATATCCCCTGCCCAACTTTTTACTCTTTATTTTGAAACAGGGTCTCACTGAGTTGCAAAGGGCCTCACTAAGTAGCTGAGGCTGGCCGCGAATTGCGATCCTCTGGTCTCAGCCTCCCAAATGCTGGGATTACAACCATGTGCCACCACACCTGGCTTAAGATTTTCAATTTTAAAATATATCTTTGGTAGTGAAGAGAGCCAGGAACTTCAAGGAAAAGGGCTGCAGATCTCCAGACACCATGGGTAATTAGCAAGGGAATAGAAGCCCAAAAGCTCAGGGCCTTTTTTCTTTTAATATTTCTAAAGAGAGGCCAACTTCCTCAAGGATGTGGGAAACCCCAGACTCCAGACAAGCAACTTAACACATTTTGGAGTGTAACAAAAGGTGTGGGGGGGTCTATGCCAGAGACAGACAGAGCTGTCCCCACTGGCCCAGAGGGGGCAGATCTGGTTGGGTTAGAGATAAGGCAGGATATTTACATATCAAACGACCTGGCTATAAGAATACTCTGTGTCCAGGAATCTTCCATGAATTCATTCGAACCAAACCCCCCCATGCCACTCTGGCATGGGGCTGTAACTGTCTTCTGTATTTCTTTCTTTTTTTGCGGGTCTGAGTATGGAACCCAGGGACATTTGACCTCCAAGCTACACCCCCTGCCCTATTTTTAATTCTTTATTTTGAAACAGGGTCTCACTAAGTTGCAGAGAGCCTCACTAAGTAGCTGAAGCTGGCCGCAAACCACAATCCTCCTGTCTCAGCCTCCCGAATGCTGGGATTACAAGCGTGCGGCACCACACCGGGCTGTCTTCTGTATTTCTTTCTTTTTAATAAACTCCTTTAAATCTTCAGCAAGAGTCTGGACTATTGCATATCTATCCTTAGCTCAGGACAAGAACCCACGGTTTTATGGCATTGTACTGGGAGCCTAACAAAGGTCCCCTGGGGACAGTTCCCTCAAATCGTAACATCTTAAACCTACTAAACATTTACTAAACATTTACATCACCTACTAAACATTTACTACTCGCTTACCCCACACTGGGCTAATACCTTTACAAGAATTATATCTCAGTCTCATCAAGGACCTTAAAAGTTGTAGTCTCATTTTACAGATGAGAAAAGAAACTCAGAGAAGTAAAGCTACTCGTCCAAGGTCACACAGCTAGGAGACCTTCAAATTCAGACACAAACCCAGGTCTTGCTGGTTCTAAAGCTGTCTATACTGTAGATGATAGGAGCCAACAAAGATTTCTGAAGAGCCGGGCATAGTGGTGCACCCTTGTAATCCCAGCGCTTGGGAGGCTGAGACAGGAGGATTGCACAGATTCGAAGCCAGCCTCAGCTACTTAGTGAGGCTCTCAGCAATTTAGTGTGACCCTGTTTCCAAATAAAGTATAAAACAGGTCTGGGAGTATAGCCTGAAGGTAGAAAGCCCCTGGGTTCCACCCCCAGTACCACATACACACAAAAAAAGGTTTCCATTGGCAAAATGAAAAATGGATTGGAGCAGAGGGAGACTGACCTCTTTTTATTTTTATTTTTATGAGACCTTATTTCAAAAGAAAGAATAGAAGCCAGGCATGGTGTCGCATGCTTGTAATCCCCGCGCTTGGGAGGCGGAGACAGGAGGATTGCGCAGGTGAGAAGCCAGCCGCGCTGGCTTAAGAGACCCTGTTTCCAAATAAAAAAATATATAAAAATAGGTTTGGGAGTGTAGCCCGGAGCTAGAAGGGTTTCCAGGAACCCCAGAACCACCACCAAAATAATAATAATAATAATAATAATAATAATAATAATAATGATGATGATGATGATGATGATGATGATGATGAAGAAGAAGAAGAAGAAGAAGAAGAAGAAGAAGAAGAAGAAGAAGAAGAAGAAGACGACTGGGGCGTACCATGGGGGTAGAATGTCCCTGGTTTCAATTCTCAGTACTGAAAAAAAAAAAGAATTTGTTAAACAGGTCAGGTGGTGCACATCTGTAATACCAGTACCTAGGAGGCTAAGAAGAGGATTGCAGGTTCAAGGCCAGCCTCAGCAACTTAGTGAGACTTAATTTATTATCTTTTATTTTCTTTTTTTCTCTTTCTTTCTTTTTTTTTTTTCCTTCTTTTTTAGGTATCAGGAATTGAACCCAGGGCATTCTACCTCCTAGATACACCGAAAGCCCTATTTTATTCTGTGTTTTGAAACAAGGTCTCACTAAATTGCAGAGGGTCTCACAAGTTGCTGAGGCTGGCCAAAAGCTTGAGATCCTCCAGTCTCAGCCTCCCAAGTACTGGGATTACAAACATGCACCACCATGTCTGGCACCTGTTTCAAAATAAAAAATAAAATAGGGGTGAGGATGTAGCTCAGAGGTAGAATGCCATGGGTTCAATCCCCAGTGCTACACAGACACAGACACAGACACAGACACAGAGAAATGAATTTGCAGGGGATGGGGGAGCCCCATGTTTGCAAATCCCAGTATTTGGGAGGATGAGACAGGAACATCAAAAGTTAGAGGCCAACCTCAGTAACTTGACAAAACCCTCAGCAACTTATTTACTTAAGGCCCAGCGTGGTGGCGCACGCTTGTAATCCCCGCACTTGAGAGGCAGAGAGGAGATAGGATCCTGCAGGTTCGAAGCCAGCCTTGCTGGCTTAAGAGACCCTGTTTCCAAATAAAATATAAAATGGATCTGGGAGTGTAGCCCGGAGGTAGAAGGGTTCCATCCCCAGTACCACCAAAAAAATAAAAATTATTTTTATGGTACTGGGGATGGAACCCAAGGGCATTTTACCTCCGACCTACATCCCCGGCCCTGTTTTTTTATTCTTTATTTTGAAACAGAGTCTCACTGAGTTGCGAAGGGCTTCACCAAGTAGCTAAAGCCTCAGCAATTTAATGAATCCCTGTTTCAAATTTTTGAAAAGGACTAGAAATGTAGCTCAGAGGTAGAACGCCCCTAGATTCAAACCCGAGAACCCCCCAAAAATGTATTTGTTGATTTCCAAATTCTAGATTTAAGGGAGTGGGGATCCTTGGCGTCATCGAGCGGATTCTTCAGCAAACCAGGTCTGAGGATGCTGCACGGAGGGCGGCCTGACGTCTCTGCTCCGGAGTGGGCGGGGCTGAAGAGTGGAACTGGCTTGGAGGCGGGGCCAGGCGCCGCTCGGCGCTCTGCTGCTGCTGCCTGAGGACGCCGGGGTCGTCGCCGGCGGCCGCCCGCAGGTGGCGGAGTCGAGCGCCGAGCGCCGAGCCGCGCGAGGGTTCCGCGGGTGGCGGCGCCGTCTCCCTGGGCGCCATGAGCTTGGCTGGGGGTCGGGCCCCCCGGAAGACCGCCGGGAATCGGCTTTCTGGGCTCCTGGAGGCAGAGGAGGAAGATGAGTTCTACCAGACGACTTATGGGGGTTTCACCGAGGCAAGAGCCGGGCCCAGGAAGAGGGAAGGGAAGAAGTGGAGGAGAGCCGCGGGGAGAATCCCGGGACAAAGAGCGAGGGCCGGGGAGTAGGGAGGCGCGGGGCCGGGGCCGGAGGGGAGCCCTGGCCCGGTCGCAGGGTCCGAGGTGCACTGAAGCTCCCGAAGGAGGGTAGCAGCCTGCACGGGGCCGTGGCCGCGCCTCCCCGCGCTCCTGGCCTGCCCCCGGGCGCTCGCTGGGCTGCAGAGGTGTGCCCCATCGTGCCCGGCTTCACCCAGTATCTTAATTGGCTACCAGCCCAGCCATTTTCCAGTTTGGGGAGCTATTTTTGGAGGAACCGCACCAAAAAGTGGAACGAAGACTTGAAAGCTCCTTTTCCAGCTTTTAAGTCTCAGCGTAAATGTTTTCTTAGATGAACCTTCCGTGCCTGTCCTTAAAAAGAAAAAAAAGAGTCCCCATTTATTTTCTTCATAGACCATATTTCCATTTGTAATTAAATTTGGCTTGTTTGCCCGGCGTGGTGGCACACGATTATAATCCCAGTACTTGAAAGGCCGAGATAGGAGGATCGCACAGGTTCGTAGCCAGCCGCAGCAGCTTAGTGAGGCTCTCAGCAACTTAGTGAGACCCTGTTTCGAAATAAAATATAAATTAGGTATGGGGTGTAGCCTATATAAAATAGGTGTGGGAGTGTAGCCCGGAGGTAGAATGTACCTGACGTCCATCCCCAGGACTACACACACACCACACACACACACACACACACACACACACACACACACACACACATTTACTTGCTTTTACTTTCCCATTGAGTGTAGTCTCTGCAGAGTTCTGCGTTTTACATCCAGTACCTCCATCAGTGTCTACATGGGATTGGCACTCGTTTTATGTACACTTTTTTTTCAGTATTGGGAATTGAACCCAGGGGCATTCTATCTCCGAGCTACATCCCCAGAACTGTTTTTTATTCTTTATTTTGAAACAAGATCTCACTTAAGTTATGGAGGGCCTCACTAAGTAGCTGAGGCTGGTCTTAAACCTGTGATCCTCCTATCTCAGCCTCCCAAGAACTGGAATTCCAAAAGAGGGTGAACACACCGGGCTCACTAGATTTTTTGTTTATTTATTTATTTGTTTTTTGCGGATCTGGGGTGGAACCCAGGGGCATTTGACCTCCGAGCTGTACCCCCTGCCCTATTTTTTATTCTTTATTTTGAAACAGAGTCTCACTAAATTGCGGAGGGCCACACTAAGTAGCTGAGGTTGTCTGCGAACCGCAATCCTCCAGTCTCAGCCTCCCGAATATTGTGATTACAAGCATACGCTACCACACCTAGTTCCTCACTAGATTTTTTGACTATCCATTTGTCAGATATGTGGAGCACCCAGAGCATGCCATAGCTGATAGGTTCGGAAAGGTTGTAGGGAAAGAGCATTTAAAAATACTGTCTTGAGAGCCAGGTGTGGTGGCACAAATTTGTAACACCAGCCTTTGGAAGGTTGAGACAAGAGAATCTCAGTTCATGGCCAGCCAAAGCTACTTAGGCCCTGTTTCAAAATAAAGAATAAAAAATAGGGCTGGAGGTATAGCTCGGCAGTAGAATGCTCCTGTGTTCCATCCCCAATACTGCAAAAAAAAAATCTGTCCTAGGAATGCTGGTGTTTGAGTTATAACAGAATTTGCCTAGCATGCTTAGACCCTAGGTTTCATCCCCAGTGCCAGGAAAAAATATATATATAATAAATTGTCCTGACCTCACATATTTCACACCCCAATGGAGAAACTGGCTAGGTTCATAGTCAAATAAAATGCCATGTGATGCTCGGCATGGTGGGGCACACCTGTAATCCTAGTAAAAATAAAGTAAGAAGTCGGGTGTGGTGATACACACTTGTAATCACAGCATTTGGGAGGCTGAGACAGGAGGATCCGGGTTCACGGACAGCCTCAGGTACTTAGTGAGGCCCTCTGCAACTTAGTGAGACCCTGTTTCAAAATAAAGAATAGAAAATAGGGCTGGGGCTGTAGCTCGGAGGTAGAATGCCCCTGGGTTCCATCCCCAATACCACCAAAAAAAAAAAAAAAAAAAAAAGCCCGGCGTGGTGGTGCATACTTGTAATCCCAGCATTTGGGAGGCTGAGACAGGAGGATCGTGGTTTGTTGACAGCCTAAGCTACTTAAGCCCTTTGCAACTCAGTGAGACTGTTTCAAATTAAAGAATAAGAAATAAGGCTGGAGGTATAACAAGGAGGTAGAATGTCCCTGAGTTTAATCCCCAGTAAGTAATGACCAAAACAAGAGGTGAGCTGGGCTTGGTGGTACATGTCTGTAACCCCAGTAGTTGGGAGGCTGAGATAGGAGGATGGAAGGTTTATGGCCAACTTGTGAAGCCCTCTGCAATTTAGTAAGATTTTATTTCAAAATAAAGAATAAGCCAGGCATGGTGGTGCATGTTTGTTATACCAGTACTTAGGAGGCTGAGATAGACCTCAGCTTCTTGGCCAGTCTCTGCAACTTAGTAAGACACTGTTTAAAAATAAAGAAGCCGGGCGTGGTGGCGCACGCTTGTAATCCCCGCACTTGGGAGGCGGAGACAGGAGGATCGCGCAGGTTCGAAGCCAGCCGCGCGCGCTGGCTTAGGAGACCCTGTTTCCAAATAAAAATATAAAAATAGGTCTGGGAGTGTAGCCCAGAGGTAGAAGGGCTTCCAGGAACCCCAGTACCACCAAAAATAAAAAAGAAAAAAAAATAAAAATTAAAGAAAAAAAAATAGGTCTGGGGGTATAGCTCAGAGGTAGAACACCCCTGGGTTCAATACCCAGTACCACAAAAATATGTTATTAATAAATAATAAAGAATAAAATCGAACTGGGGGTGGAGCCTAGAAGTACAATGCCCCTGGCTTCAATCATCAGTACCACGAAAGAAAGAAAGAAAGAAAGAAAGAAAGAAAGCCAGCCAGCCATGGTGGCACACATTTGTAGTCCCTGTACTTTGGAGTCAAACAAAGATCTCAGGTTCACAGTTAGCCTCAGCAACCTAGTGAGGCCCTCTGCAACTTAGGAAGACCCTATTTTAAAAAAAAAAAAAAAGGGCTGGGGGTATAGCTCCAATGTAGAATGCCCCTGGGTTCTATCCCCAGTACCACAAAACAAATAAGAAAGAAAATAAAATAGCCGGACGTGGTGGCGCACGCTTGTAATCCTAGTATTCGAGAGGCTGAGACAGGAGCATCACGATTTGCAGACAGCCTCAGCTATTTAATGAGGCCCTCTACCACTTAGTGAGACCCCGTTTCAAAGAATAAAAAATAGGATTGGGAGTGTAGCTTGGAGGTGGAATGCCCCTGGGTTCCGTCTCCAGACCTGCAAAAATAAAAAGAAAAGAAAATAGGGTTGGGGTGTGCCTTGAATGTGGAATGCCCCTAGTACACTCCCACGCACACAGAGGCGAGCATAGAGTGCTGTGGCAACATGTAGAGAAGTTTTGATTATTTTGTTGTTGTTTTTACTGTACTGGGGATAGAACCCAGGGGCATTCTAACACTGAGCTACACTCCAGGCCTATTTTTTAAAATAAGGTTTCCCTAAGTTGCAAAGAGCCTCACTAAGTAGTAGCTGAGGCTGTCCTTGAACTGGGATCCTCCAGTCTTAGCCTCCCAAATGCTGGAATTACAAGTGTGCACCACCACACCTGGCTGTGGAAAGTTTTTTTTTTTTTTTTTTTTTCTCTCTCTCTCTCTCATTACTAGGGATTGAACCCAGGGGCAGTGGGCCTTCAAGCTATACCCCCTGCCCTATTTTCCAGTTTGTTTGTTTATTTATTTGTTTTGTGGTACTGGGGGTGGAACCCAGGGGCTTTTCTACCTCCAGGCTATACTCCCAGCCTTATTTTATACTTCATTTGGAAACAGGGTCTCATTAAGTTGCTGAGAGCCTCACTAAGTAGCTGAGGCTGGCTTTGAACCTGTGTGATCTTTCTGTCTCAGCCTCCCACGTGCAGGGATTACAAGTGTATACCACTATGCCTGGCTAGTCTTTATTTATTTTATTTATTTGTTTGTTTATTTTTGTGGGTCTGGGGATGGAATCCAGGGGCATTTGACCTCCAAGCTACACGCCCTGCCCTATTTTATATTCTTTGTTTTGAAACCGGGTCTCACTGAATTGCAGAGGGCCTCACTAAGTAGCTGAGGCTATCTGTGAACCGCGATCCTCCGGTCTCAGCCTCCCGAATGCTGTCTTTTTATTTTTGAAACAGGGTTTCACTGAGTCATGAAGGGTTTCGCTAAGTAGCAGAGGCTGTCCGCGAGCCATGATCCTCATGTCTCAGCCTCCTGAATCTGGGATTACAAGCGTGCGCCACCACACCCAGCTGGAACGTTATTGATGAGAATAGACATCCCTGAGGCTGAGAGAGGAGGATCGCAGTTCGAGAACAGCCTTAGCTATTTAGGCCCTTTGCAACTCAGTGAGACCCTGTTTCAAAATAATGGAAAATAGGGCTGGAAGGCAGAATGCCCTGGATGCCATCCCCCGTACTGGGGGGAAAAAGGAGGGAACTGGAGGTGTAGCTCATAGGTAGACTGCCCCAGTACCGCAAAAAAAAAAAAAAAAAAAAACGAAAGAAAAGAAAATAAGAGTCCATGGGATTCTTGGTGACTGACTGGGAGTCAGTCATCAGTTACACAGCCCTAATCAACTAGTTTAAAATAGAACTTTCTCCTCCCTCCTGCAAGGACCATTTTCCTATTCCTGTCATTTTACGAGTCGTTATTTAATATGTACCCTTTGTGCTTCCAAAAAGGATTTAAGGAGGCTTACTATATAAGCAAAAAGTAGGAACAGTAAAAATAGAGACAGACCTGAGGTAATTGTACCAGGATCCTATGCTAAAATGGTAATTGATATTAAATTTAGCTGTAAGTTTCCTGGCAGCCAAACTCTTAATTTCTTTTTTTAGTAAGAAAGAAGCATACAAGTACTTCAAGAAAGAACCTTACTCAGCATTAAATCCTAGGGAGAATTTATCATCATATGTGTGTGCGTGCGTGTGTGTGTGTGTGTGTGTGTGTGTGTGTGTTGTGTAACAGGTGCTTAGGAGATGATTTGAAAACATTAATTAGTCATGTCTATTAATGACTCGAGATAAATACCAAAGGAATGGTAGTAAATCCATAATCTAGTGACAGCGTTTCTAATGGGAAGTTGATCTACTGCCCTCTGGTGATACAGCTTAATACCAGGTTAGAGCCGAGGGGATTAATGTGTTCCCAGGCTTTCACAAACATCAGTGGGGAGGAAGTGATGGTCCCACTGCAGGACTGAACTCTGGCTGCCACAGAGGGCCGGCCATCTGTGCTGCTTGCTTTGGCAGCCTGTGTACCAAGATTAGACCCTTAGCCTGTATCATGGCTTAGAGAGAGTGCCACATGTTTGAGGTGCTAGCCAGCCCATTTGACTCCTCTTCCCCCAAGCGATTTTTCCCCCTTCCTTTCCAGAATGGCTGCCATTCCGGAAAATGTGTCACCCCAGGTCTTGATTGTACTTCGTGTCCTCCATCTACTCCAGCCCATTTACTGACCGTCAGAGCTTTCTGGAACACCCCTTGTACATACCCCCAAATGTTCAATGGCTTGCCATTTGCCATAGTAGTACTCAAATATCTTTGTGTACCAACACACCTTGGAGAGACACATACTTCTCTCGGTCATTTTAGTTTACCTCAACAATGATTGTCAATGCTGGTAAGGAGAAGGAGATTGAGAATTGCTGGACTGCAGGTTGCAATCATAAGCTTATTAGTTTGATACTTAGGTTTCTCTACAGACTGAACACAATGCTTATTTGAAATTGGACAATCCTTGAGCTGGTTTTAGTGGCGCACGCTTGTAATCCTGGCATTTGGGAGGCTGAGACAGGAGGATCGCAGTTTGCGTCCAGCCTCAGCTACCTAGTGAACCCCTTTGCAACTCAGTGAAACCCTGTTTCAAAATAAAGAATAAAAAATTGGGGTGGGGGTGTAGCTTGGAGCTAGAATGCCCCTGGGTTCCATCCCCAGTACCACACACACACACAAAAAAAGAGAAATTGTACAGCCTCCAGGGCAGTCAGTGTTGGAAGGAGGTTGTGCTGGAGCTGAGGCAGCCAGCTAAGAATGCTTCTTGCCAGAGATAAACCTGCTTTGCTTGGGTTTTTTTAACATGTTGTGTACGTTTCTGCTTCTGAATCTTTGTTCCTGCTTTTTCTGCTTGCGATTCTGTTTTCCCTCTTGGCTATCTAAACACTACCAGTATTAGCTGGGTATGGTGGCACACACCTGCAGTCCCAGTACTTGGGAGGATGTGACTGGAGGATCACAGGTTCGAGGCCAGTGTTGGCATTTTAGCAAGACTAATTCAAAGATAAGTGAAAAGGGCTGGGTGTAGCTCAGAGTTAGAATGGCACTAAATTCAACCCTCAGTATCAAGTAAGTGAATAAATACTACTAGTGTTTTAAACCATTGTGTAAGTCCTCTTCATCCTTTAGAGACTAAATCAGGATTCAGCACACTAACCTATGGCCTAAATCTGGCCCATTGCCTATTATAATCTGGCCCTTTACAGAAAAAGTGTCCAACCTCTGGTCTAAAGGATTAAAGTGTAAAGTTTAGACCTGGACCACAGGCTCTTCTGATCTCTAATTTTGTGTGTGTGTGTGTGTGGTACTGGGGTTCATGGAAGCCCTTCTGCCTATGGGCTACACTCTCAGACCTATTTTATACTTTTTTATTTTTGGAAACAGGGTCTCTTAAGCCAGCGTGTCTGGATTCGAACCTGCGCGATCCTCCTGTCTCCGCCTCCCAAGCGCGGGGATTATAAGCGTGCGCCATCACGCCCGGCTAATTCTTTTTTTTTTTAACAGGTCTGGGGATGGAATCCAGGGACATTCGACCTCTGAGCTACACCCCCTGCCCTATTTTTTATTCTTTTATTTTTTGGTGGGGGGTCTGGGGATGGAACCCAAGGGCATTCGACCTCCAAGCTATACCCCCTGCCCTATTTTGTGTTTTTTATTTTGAAACCGGGTCTCACTAAGTTGCAGAGGGCCTCACTAAGTAGCTGAAGCTGTTGGCGTACCACGATCCTCCAGTCTCAGCCTCCTGAATGCTGAGACTACAAGCATGCGCCCCCGCGCCTAGCTGAAAATGTTATTGTCTTTCAGTACTTTATATGATGCCTTGTATTAAAACATCTTTTTTTAGCTGGGGGTGGTGGCTCACGCTTGTAATCCCAGTATTTGGGAGGCTGAGACAGGAGGATCAGACGTTCACAGCCAGCCTCAGCAACTTGTGAGGCCCTCCGCAACTTAACGAGTCTGTTTCAAAATGAAGAATAAAGCCAGGCGTGGTGGCACACGCTTGTAATCCCTGCGCTTGGGAGGCTGAGACAGGAGGATCGCACGGGTTCAAAGCCAGCCTCAGCTACTTAGTGAGGCTCTCAGCAAATTAGTGAGACTCTGTTTCCAAATAAAATATAAAATAGGTCTGGAAGGATAGACCAGAGGTAGAAAGCCTCTGGGTTCACCTCCAGTACCACAAAAAAAAAAAAAAAAGCAAAGAAAACAAAGAAGAAAAATAGGGTTGGGATGTAGCTCAGATTTAATACCCTTGGGTTCAATCCCCAGCATAGCCAAAAAAATAAAATAAAAAATCTTTTTGCCAAACATGGTGGTACACACCTGTAATCCCACTACTTGGGAGGCTGAGATAGAAGAATCAGAGGTTTGAGGTCAGCCCTCAGCAATTTAGCAAGACCCAGTCTCATAACAACAAAAACTCCAGGCATGGTAGTGCTCGTTTGTAATCCCAGTACTTGGGAGGCTGATACAGGAGGATCACAGGTTCAAAGCCAGCCTCAGCTACTTAGGCTCTCAGCAACTTAGTGAGACCCTGTCTGGGAGTGTAGCTTGAAGGTAGAAAGGCTCTGGGTTCTATCCCCAGCACCACAAAGAACAAGTAAATAAAAATAAAAAGTAAATGAATAAGGTTGGCATATAGATTAAAGGATTCCATCTTCAGTACCGCATGAGTGGGGGGAAAAATAAAAAGGCTGGGTATAGCTCAGAGATGGAATGTCTGTGGGTTCAGTCCCATACCGAAAAGGAAGTCCTTTTACGGTGATGTGTCACTGTTCTGTGAGCCTCCTGAGGGCAGAGCCCAAAGCCTGTCATTTTGTTCCACAGTAGTTTACAAAGATGCTTCAGGTAATACTGTCCAGTGAGATTGAAAGAGGGTGCTGCTGGACCAAGGGCATCACTTAGGAACACTCTGCCTGGGGAGACTGAAGGGCTAAGTGGGGAAGACGAGCAGGCAGCCTCCTCAGGCGTGAGGCAGCACTGTTCCTCCCGAGGGAGTATTAATAACTCCGTTGCCAACCAGCTTTCCTTCTGTGGCCTCAGGAGTCTGGGGATGATGAGTACCAAGGAGACCAGTCCGACACAGAGGACGAGGTGGACTCTGACTTTGACATCGATGAAGGGGATGAGCCGTCCAGTGATGGCGAGGCGGAAGAGCCGCGAAGGAAGCGCCGGGTAGTCACCAAAGCCTACAAGGTAGAGGGGAAGCCTGGTGTCCTTGGCCTTTCTTAATGCCTGCTCTTCCCTTCCGTAGGTCCCAGTTCTCCCTTCACCAGTCCCATTTCCTACGATGCTAGGTTTCTCTTTTAAGATCCTCGTCTTTCTCCTTATCTCTTCTGTTCTCTGGTGTCTGATTATCCTAATCTGTTCCCAGGAGCCTCTAAAGAGCTTGAGGCCTCGCAAGGTCAGTGCGCCCACTGGCAGCTCTCAGAAGGCCCGAGAAGAGAAGGCAGCACTGCCTCTGGAGCTGCAGGATGACGGCGCTGACGGTGAGTGGGGAAGTGGGGCATCTGACAGCACTGCCAGGCGCTGCCACACTTCAGTGACAAGTTTACTGGAGTCGGTGATTGTACTGTTATGAAGGGAAATCCTCGTTCTGAGGAGAGACGCAGTGAACTATTTAAGAGCAAAGGCCGGCCTTGCCAGGCGTGGTTGCACACGCTTGTAATCCCAGCACTTGGGAGGCTGAGACAGGAGGATTGCAGATTCGAAGCCTGCCTCATCTACTTAGTGAGGCCCTCTGCAACTTAGTGAGACCCTGTTTCAAAATAAAGAATAAGCCGGGCATGGTGGCGCATGCTTGTAATCACCGCGCTTGGGAGGCTGAGACAGGAGTATTGTGCAGGTTCGAAGCCAGCCTCAGCTGGCTTAAGAGACCCTGTTTCCAAATAAAATATAAAATAGGTCTGAGAGTGTAGCCTGGAGGTAGAAGGCCCCTGGGTTCCATCCCCAGAACTACAATATATATATATATATATATATATATATACTACAATATATATATACATACACACACACACACACACACACACACATATATATGGTAATGATGTGTGCAACTTAATTCTCAGATCAGTCAGGAGAAAACAACACAGAATAAAATGAGGCCAATATTAATGGTAGATGATCTGAGTATAGGATACATGGTAGTGTTTGTACTGTTCTTACAACTGCTCTGTAAGCTTGAAATTATTTCCAAATGAAAAATAAAGTCAGCCAGGCGTGGTAGTGCACGTTTATAATCCCAGCATTTGGGAGGCTGAGACCGGAGGATCGTGGTTTGTGGACAGCCTCAGCTACTTAGTGAGGCCCTTTGCAACTTGGTGAGACCCTGTTTCAAAATAAAGAATAACAAAAAAAAAAAAAAATAGGGCAGGGGGTGTATCTCAGAGGTCAAATACCCCCTGAGTTCCATCCCCAAACCCGCAAAAAAAAAATAAAGTTAGCCGGGTGTGGTGGCGCACGTTTATAATCCCAGCATTTGGGAGGGTGAGACAGGAGGATCATGGTTCAAAGACAGCCTCAGCTACTTAGTGAGGCCATCCACAATTTAATGAGACCTTGTTTCAAAATAAAGAATAAAATATAGGGCAGGGGGTGTAGCTCGGAGGTCAAATGCCATTGGGTTCTATCCCCAGACCCACAAAAAAATAAATAAAGTCAATAAATGCAAGGTACACATGAATTGAAACATTTCTTCCCATCTGACTCTTCTTCCAGGTCGGAAGTCCATGCGGCAGTCTACAGCTGAGCACACGCGACAAACGTTTCTTCGGGTGCAGGAGAGGCAGGGCCAGTCCCGGCGGAGAAAGGGGCCCCACTGTGAGAGGCCGCTGACCCAGGAGGAGCTGCTCAGGGAGGCCAAGGTCACGGAGGAGCTCAACCTGCGCTCGCTGGGTCAGTCTAGGTGGGGGAAGAGTGGGTAGAGGTGCCGAGAGCCGTGAGAAAAGCCTTGAGACCCAGAGGACCAGAGAACTGGAGAGACGGAGTCATGAGCACGGAAGCGGAGAGAGGAGTGAGGAGAGTGGCAGTCAGGAGCAGGGGTAGGCAGGTCGGAGGGCTCTGAAGAGTGAGCTCTGTCTGGGTGCTTTGGTGTGAAGCTGGCATGGTACAGGACCGAATTCCAAGCCCAGTTCTAGGGGCCGGCGGCGGAGGTGAGCGGCAGAGCGCGCGCCTGTGGTGCTGGAGGCATGGGCCTTGCTCGCCAGCACCGTGACAAAAAGAAACAAGACTAGGTCTAGTTTTTTTGTTTGTTTTGTTTTTGTGGTCCTGGAGGTGGAACCCAGGGGCTTTCTACCTCTGGGCTATACTCCCAGACCTATTTTATGCTTTATTTGGAAACAGGGTCTCACTAAGTTGCTGAGAGCCTCACTAAGTAGCTGAGGCTGGCGTCAAACCTGTGCGATCCTCCTGTCTCAGCCTCCCAAGCGCGGGGATTACAAGCGTGCGCCATCATACCTGCCTATATTTTCAACTTGTATTTATTTGTTTATTTTATTTATTTATTTATTTTTTTTTTTTTTGGTGGTACTGGGGTTCCTGAAAGCCCTTCTCCGGGCTACACTCCCAGCCCTATTTTATATTTTTATTTGGAAACAGGGTCTCTTAAGCCAGCGAGGCTGGCTTTAAACCTGTGCGGTCCTCCTGTCTCCGCCTCCCAAGTGTGGGAATTACAAGCATGCACCACCACGCCCAGCTTATTATTTATTTATTTAGATACTGGGGATTAGAACAGTAGCATTCTACCTCTGAGCTAAACCCCTAGCCCTTTTTTTTTTTTTTTTTTTTTTTTTTTGGTGCTGATGATTGAACCCAGGGTCATTCTTCCTCTGAGGTATACCCTCAACCCTATTTTTTATTCTTTAGTTTGAAGCAGGGTTTCACTAAGCTGAGGAGGGCCTCACTAAGTAGCTGAGGCTGGCCATGAACCTTTGATCCTCCTGCTCTCAGCCTCCCAAGTACTGGAATTACAAGTGTGTACCACCATGCGTACCTCTTCTTCTTTAGTTTGAAACAGGGTCTCATCAGGTTACTGAGAGTCTAAGTTCTGAGGCTGGCTGTGAGCCTGTGATTCTCCTGTCTCAGCCTCCCAAATCTAGGGATTACAGGCATACGCCATTATGCCCAGCCCAACTTCATTAAATATTTCTTTTTTTTCTTTTTTTTTTTTCTTTTTTTGGTGGTGCTGGGGATGGAACCCTTCTACTCTGGGCTATACTCCCAGACCTATTTTATATTTTTTATTTGGAAACAGGGTCTCTTAAGCCAGCTGAGGCTGGCTTCAAACCTGCGCGATCCTCCTGTCTCCGTCTCCTGAGCCTGGGGATTACAAGCGTGCGCCACCACGCCCGGCTAAGGATGCGAATTTCTTTACCTTTTAAAGAGGGGCCAGAATCCGGGCACGCTTGTAATCCCCACGCTTGGGAGGTGGAGACAGGAGGACCACGCAGGTTCGAAGCCAGCCTCAGCTGGCTTAAGAGACCCTGTTTCCAAATAAAAATATAAAATAGGTCTGGTAGATTCCCAGCACTGGGCACATACATACATGAACAGCCGGGTGTTCTGGCACACACTTGTAATCCCAGTACTTGGGAGGCTGAAACAGGAGGATTGCAGATTTGAGGTCAGCCTGAGCAACTTGGTGAGGCCCTCTACAATTTAGAGAGACCCTCTTTAAAAATGTTTTAAAATCTGGGCATGGTAGCACACTCTTGTAATCCCAGTACTTGGGAGGCTGAGAGAGAAGGATCCTGGAGGGAGAAGGGTTTCCAGGAACCCCAGTACCACAAAAAAAAAAAATAAATAAAATAAGTTTGGGTATGTAGCCCAGAGGTAGAAAGCCCCTGGGTTCTATCCCCAGTACCAAAAAAAAAAAAAAAAAAAAAGGATAAAAAATAGGACTGGGGGTATAGCTCAAAGGTAAAATGGCCCTGAATTCAATGTCTAGTACCAAAGGAAAATAAATAAATAAGGCTGGGAGTGTAGCTCAGAGGTAGAATGCCCCTGGGTTTTACCCCCAGTACTGGAAAAAAAAGGCGGGGGAGCAGAGCCGGGCATGGTGGCACAGGCCTGTAATCCTAGTACTTGGGAGGCTTAGACAGAAGGGTCGCAGGTTCACAGCCAGCCCAGGGCTCCTTAGTGAGACCGTACTTGAAAATACAGTAAGGCTGGGTGTCGCTCGGAGGTAGAACATCCTTGGGTTCAGCCTCCAGTTACAGAAAAAAAGAAAGAAGAGGGGTGCGCAGAAGACTCATGCCATGGGAGGTGCCGGAGCAGCTGAGGGGCTTCCACAAGTGACATTCAGCCATCGTGGGAGAGAACAGCCATGGGGAGGGAGAAGCTGACCATCCTTTTCTCTCTTGGACTGAAGAGACGTATGAGCGGCTGGAGGCGGACAAGAAGAAGCAGGTCCACAAGAAGCGGAAGTGCCCCGGGCCCATCATCACCTACCACTCGCTGACCGTGCCCCTTGTTGGGGAGCTGGGCCCCAAGGAAGAGAACGTGGACGTGGAAGGGTGAGTGCTCGGCCCAGCTCTGCCATTCTCCTCGGCTGCCTGCCTTCAGGTCCTGCCTCCTGCAGCGCCTCACTTGCTTCTCTTTTATGTTTTTATTTTATTTATTTATTTATTTATTTATTTATTTATTTATTTATTTTTGCGGGTCTGGGGATGGAACCAAGGGGCATTCAACCTCTGAGCCACACCTTGCCCTGCTTTTTTTTATTCTTTATTTTGAAACAGGGTCTCACTGAGTTGCAGAGGGCGTCACTAAGTAGCTGAGGCTGTCTGCGAACCGCAATCCTCCTGTCTCAGCCTCCCAAATGCTGGGATTACAAATGTGCACCACCATGCCCAGCTTATGTTTTTATTTTATTTGTGTTAATGAAGATTGAGCCTGGAGGCCTTCTACTTCCAAAAGCAATACCTCCAGTCATATTTTACTTTTTTATACCCTTCATCATATTTAATTTAATTTATTTATTTAATTTATTTTTTTGTGGTACTGGGGATAAACTCCAGCGGCCTTCTATCTCCAGGCTACACCATACATATATATTTTTTTTTCTTTTTTTTTTTTCTTTTTTTTTTTTTTTTTCAGTACTGGGGATGGTACCCAGCGACATTCTACCTCCAAGTTATACCTCCAGCCCTATTTTTTTTTTGGTGGTACTGGGGGTGGAACCCAGAGGCTTTCTACCTCCAGGCTATACTCCCAGACCTTTTTTTTTTTTTGGAAACAGGGTCTCACTAAGTTGCCGAGAGCCTCACTAAGTAGCTACTTAGTGAGCTACTAAGGCTGGCTTCGAACCCATGCAATCCTCCTGTCTCAGCTTCCCAAGTGCGGGGATTACAAGCGTGAGCCACCATGCCCAGCTCAGCCCTATTTTTTTAATTCTTCTTTTTGAAACAGGGTTTCACTGAGTTGCAAAAGGCCTCACTAAGTAGCTGAGGCTATATGTGAACTGTGATCCTCCTGTCTCAGCCTCCCAAATGCTGGGATTATAAGCGTGCGCCACCACACCTGGCACCTGTATTTTATCTTTTTTTTTTTTTTTTTTTTTTTTTTTGGTGGTACTGGGGTTCCTGGAAGCCCTTCTACCTCTGGGCTACACTCCCAGACCTATTTTAACATTTTTATTTTGAAACGGTCTCCTAAGCCAGCGCGCGCGGCTGGCTTCGAACCTGCGCGATCCTCCTGTTTCTGCCTCCCAAGTGCGGGGATTACAAGTGTGCGCCACCACGCCCGGCTGTATTTTATCTTTTAATTAATTTATTTTTGTGGCACTGGGGATTGAACCCAGGGCCATTCTACTTTTGAGTTGTGCTCCCAGCCCTATTTTTTATTCTTTATTTTTTGAAACAAAGTCTCACCAAGTTGCCAAAGACCTCACTAAATAGCTAGGGCTGGCCATGAACCTGCAACCCTCCTGTCTCAGCCTCCCAAGTACTGGGATTACAAGCGTGTGCCACCATGCCCGATTTCTATTTATTTTTCAGTTTGAAACAGGACCTCACTAAGTAGCTGAGGCTGGCTTCAAGCCTGGGGTCCTCCTGTCTCAGCCTCCCAAGCACTGGGCTTGCAGGCCTGACCACCAGCCTGGCCTGGTTTTCCTGCTAGCTCCACCTTTCCATCCACCGAGACTGCTAGGTTCTGTCAGGAAGCTCTCAGCCTGCCTTCTTTTCCCCTTCCTCTCGGGTTTCGCTCCCTCTGTACCTGTGGTCGCCCCTCACGTGTGGTTTTCTCTGCCTCCGGCCCCCAGGCTCGATCCCGCGCCCTCGGCCTCGGCGCTGGCTCCCCACGCGGCGGCGGGGCCCGTCGTCTGCCCCGCGCGCTGCTCCCGCACCTTCATCACGTTCAGCGACGACGCCACGTTTGAGGAGTGGTTCCCCCAGGGGCGGCCCCCGAAGGTCCCGGTTCGGGAGGTCTGCCCAGTGACCCACCGCCCGGCCCTGTACCGCGACCCTGTGACAGACATCCCCTACGCCACGGCCCGGGCCTTCAAGATCATTCGCGAGGCCTACAAGAAGTACATCACTGCGCACGGACTGCCGCCCGCCGCCTCGGCGCTGGGCCCCGGGCCGCCGCCCCCCGAGCCCCTGGCCGGCCCCGGGCCCCGAGCGCTGCGCCAGAAGATCGTCATCAAGTGAGGGGGCCAGCCGGCGAGGCCCCTGCCCTCCCGCCCTGCTCCCCTGGGTTGCCTCCCATCTGTGCCCAGCCCTCCTCTGTATTTCTTTCTCCTCGGATTTCCCTCAGATTCCTACTGGTTTTGTTTTTTAATCTAATAAAATGGACGGATCCTTTTTGTCTGGTTTCTAATCTAGGATTGGGAGCAGGAGGCATTTGTTTGGTAGCATGTGTTATGACCTTGATCTTTGTTTATTTGGCGGCATTGGTGATGGAGCCCAAGGATGCTCTACGCTGAGCTGTATCTTCAGCCCTTTTTTTGTGTGTGGTGCTAGGGATGAAACTAAGGGCCATTCTACCTCCAAGATACACCCTCAGCCCTAGTTTTTACTTTTTAATTTGAAACAGGGACTCACTGAGTTGCAAAGGGCCTCACTAAGTAGTTGAGGCTGTCTGTGAACCATGATCTTCCTGTCTCAGCCTTCCAAGCGCAGGGATTACAAGCGTGCGCCACCACACCCGTCTTATTCTTTATTTTGAAACAGGGTCTCACTGAGTTGCAGAGGGCCTCACTAAGTAGTTGAGGCTGTCTACAAACCACGATCCTCCTGTCTCAGCCTCCTGAATGCTGGGATTACAAATATGTGCCACCACACCTGGCTAATTCTTTTTATTTTGAAACAGGGTCCCACTGAGTTGCAAAGGGCCTCATTAAGTAGCTAAGGCTGTCTGCAAACCCTCCCAAATGCTGGGATTACATGTCTGGCTCCAATTTTATTTTTATGTATTCATTTATGTTATTTATTTATTTATTTATTTATTTTTTTTGCGGTACTGAGGATGGAACCCAGGGGCATTCTACCTCTGAGCAACAACCCAGCATTCGGAAGGCTGAGACTCGTGGTTCGTGGACAGCCTCAGCTACTTAGGCTCTCCACAACTTAGTGAGACCCTGTTTAAAATTAAACAATAAAAAATAGGGTAGGGGGTGTAGCTCGGAGGTTGAATGCCCCTGGGTTCTATTCTCAGACCCAAAAAAGAAAAAAAAAAAAAGTTAGAAATCAAGCTGGGCTTGGTGGCACACATTTGTAATCCCAGCATATGGGAGGCAGGAGGATCGCGGTTCATGAACAGCCTCAGCTACTTATGCCCTTTGTAACCGAGTGAGACCCTGTTTCAAAATAAAGAATTAAAAAATTGGGCTGGACGCTGGGCGTGGTGGCGCACGCTTGTAATCCCTGCGCTTGGGAGGCAGAGACAGGAAGATCACGCAGGTTCAAAGCCAGCTTCTCTGGTTTAGGAGACCCTGTTTCCAAATAAAAATATATTTTAAAAAATAGGTGTCTGGGAGTGTAGCCCAGAGGTAGAAGGGTTTCCAGGAACCCCAGTACCACCAAAAAATAAAAATAAAAAATAGGGCTGGGGTGTAGCTTAAGGTAAAACACCCCCTGGATTCCATCCCCAGTACCCCCCCATAAAAAATCAGCCAGGCATAGTAGATTACACATATTTTGTTTTTTCCCAGTACTGGAGATTGAACCCAGGGGTATTTTACCTCCGACCTACACCCCTAGTCCTATTTTTTTATTCTTTTTTTTGAAACAGGGTCTTGCTAAATTGTGGAGGCCTCATTAAGTAGCTGAGGCTGTCTGCAAACCTGCAATCCTCCTCTCTCAGCCTTCCAAGTACTGGGATTACAAGCATGTACCCACCTTCCCCGGCTAGTTTTATATTTTGAAACAGACTCCCTAGGTTGGTAAGGCTGGACCTGGACCTGTGATCCTCTGGTCTTCGCCTGCTAAATCCTGAGATTACAAGTGCGCGCCGCCATGCCAGCAGCTTGTTCTTTTTTAATTGTATTCACTCCTCCAACTAGACTATCAACACCTTAGATGTCAAAGCAAAATCCTTGACTTTTTTTTTTTTTTTTTTTTTTTTTTTACAGTACTGGGGATGGACCCAGGGGTATTTGATCTCCGAGCTACACGCCCTGCCCTATTTTTTATTCTTTATTTTGAAACCGGATCTTACTGAGTTTTAAGGGGCCTCATTAAATAGCTGAGGCTGGCCTCAAACCGCGATCCTCCGGTCTCAGCTTCCCAAATGCTGGAAATACAAGCGTATGCCACCACGCCAGGCGCTTATTTTTTATTCTTTATTTGAAACAGGATCTCACTGAGTTGCAAAGGGTCTCGCTAAGTAGCTGAGGCTGGCTGCAAACCACGATCCTCCTGTCTCAGCCTCCCGAATGCTGGGATCACAAGCGTACGCCACCGCGCCCGGGTGTATTGCACCTTCTTTTCGCCCCTCTGAATAGAGCAGGCTCCCAGGAAGAGGGAACTGATGGTTGTCTTGAACTGGTTCCTTGTGTTGAGGAGCAGGTGTCATGACGGCTAGTGGCCACTAGAGGCTCCCAGGGCCGGGAGGGTATGGGGGCTGTGTATATGTGATCTCCCACTACCCCCCACCTGGCCAGAGCTAAAATAATAAAATGCTGAGCTCACTGTTCCCCCACCCTCTCCCCGGGCACTGGGCTCCTCCTGCCGCGGTCGGCGCCCCAGTGGCCCCAGTAGAAGAGACCTTTCGGCCGAGGGGAGGTGAGGAGGTGGCCCCAGGAATGGTGGGTAGGTGGGAAGCTGGGGGCTTATGGACCAGAGCCTGGCGGAGCCGGGCAGTGCCATAGACAGTACCTCCGCCTCCGTCACTGGTGTGTGCTTCTGCCGCTGCCCGTCCCGTGTACTGTTGTCAATGTGTCACCCTGTTCGTTTCTGGATCTTCGGTATCATGGGCTGTATAGGTGTAGCTTGTGTGTGTTTTCCACATTATAAAAGACTGCGCGAGTGTAACCTTCCCGCTGTGTGTTTTTAGGGAAACTTTATTCCATTTAGAAGGCCTTCCTGACCCACTGGTCCGTGTCACCTTCCTGGTGACAGTTTATGGGGACTCAGTCCCTTCTCCTGAAGCCACGCTGCCCTTCCCCCGAACTGCAAGTCCCCCAGCTTCTCCGTGCCCTTGCTTTCCCTAAGAATTCAGAATTATAGCAAAGAGAGAAAAGGGAAAAAAATGTGTGTGTGTGTGTGTGTGTGTGTGTGTGTGTGTGTGTGTTACTGGGGATGGAACCCAGGGGCATTGTACCTCCGAGCTACACCCCCAGCCCTATTTTTTTAGTCTTTTTATTTTGAAACAGGGTCTCACTGAGTTGCAAAGGGCCTCACTAAGTAGCTGAGGCTGTCGCAAACTGCAATCCTCCTGTCTCAGCCTCCCGAAAGCTGGGATCACAAGCGTGTGCCACCACACTCGGCTAAAAGAAGGAAATCTTGACCCTTGCCCCCATGATAAAAGAGAAAAGGAAAGTGCGGCAGGAGTCCCCTGCCCTACCAATCTTCCTCGCTTTTTAAAGACAGTTTAGAAAGACAGGCTGGATTATGGGGAAGAAAAGAAGAGTTTCCCTGAAGCTCTCTGCCACCCCCTCCCACCTTTCAATAGGAGCTGGGCATGGGGCCAGCCATGTTGGCCCAGCTTCCAGCAGCTGCGCCAGGGCCAGAGGCGCGGACGGGCGAGGTTAGCAGGGAGGGTGCTGCCAGGACTTCTCCGTCATACAGTGAGAGGACAAACCCAGTCTGGATCCTGGGATCCCCATCCAGAGTGGCTGGAAGCTGGGGGACCGGGAAGGAGACAGCAGCTCTAAACCACCTAACCTCCCTTCTCATCCCCTAGCAGTCCTAGGTTTCTAGCCTGCCAGGTATGTGGTTCAGCATCCGTCCCCTGGCTGGTCTCTGAATCCCTACTGTGTCTATGTCCTGAGACAGAGAACCTGAGATCCTCCTGATTCAGCCTCCCAACTATTACAAATGTGCGCTACCACACCCGGCTTTTTGTTTGTTTGTTTATTTACTTATTTATTTATTTATTTATTTATGTGTGTGGTGCTGGGGATGGAACCCAGGAGCTTTCTACCTCTGGGATACACTTCCAGACCTATTTTATACTTTATTTGGAAACAGGGTCTCTCACTAAGTTGCCGAGAGCCTCACTAAGTAGCTGAGGCTGTCTTCGAACCTGCGCGATCCTCCTGTCTCAGCCTCCCAAGCGCGGGGATTACAAGCAAGTGCCACCACGCCCATCTCCTTTAGTTTTATTTTAAAACAGGGTCTAAATTGATGAGAATCTCACTACTTGTTGAGCCTGTCCTTAAATCTGCGATCCTCCTGTCTCAGCCTCCCAAGTACTGCGATTACAAGTGTGTAACACCTTTTTTCATTGTATTTATTTATTTATTTATTTATTTATTTATTGGTGGTACTGGGGGTGGAACCCAGAGGCTTTCTACCTCCGGGCTATAAGCCCAGACCTATTTTTATACTTTATTTGGAAACAGGGTCTCACTAAGTTGCTGAGAGCCTCACTCAATAGCTGAGGCTGGCTTCGAACCTGTGCGATCCTCCTGTCTCGGCCTCCCAAGCGCGGGGATTACAAGCGTGCGCCACCACGCCCAGCTCATTTTATTATTTTATTAACCACTTTTCCTATGTCCTCCCAGGCTCTGAGTGCCACACAGTGGGGAGGGGGTGGGGGCCACCATGTCATCGTATCAGAAGGAACTGGAGAAATATAGAGACATAGATGAAGATGCGATCCTAAGGACCCTGAGCCCCGAGGAGCTAGAGCAGCTGGACTGTGAGCTCCAGGAGATGGACCCCGAGGTAAGCCATGAGCCCCGGGAGCCGTTCCCCGGGGAACTTGAGAAGGGCGCTGGGCTCAGGGTGGCTGAGAACAGAGCTATCGACAGGGCCTGGAGTCCCAAGAGGGCCGGGGGGAAAGGTGTCGAGATGTTTTAGGAAACTTTAGAGGTACCCAGATGGGTACCTGACTTGGTCCCCCACACCCATCCCTAAGAACATGCTCCTGCCAGCTGGCTTGAGACAACGCGACCAGACAAAGAAGAGCCCGACGGGGCCACTGGACCGAGACGCCCTCCTGCAGTACCTGGAGCAACAGGCGCTGGAAGCCAAAGAACGGGAAGACCTGGTGCCCTTCACGGGCGAGAAGAAGGGTATGGGGACCCTGACATCTCCCAGAAACTAAGTGTCACGGTTTCCCCTCCCGCTTCCCTCTCACCTTCCAGCTCCTCTGGCGCCCGGGGACTCAGGTGCCCAGACCTCAGCCTGCCAGCTCACAGGCTTCAGTTCTTAGCAGGGATCTGGGACCAGGAGTCCTGAGCTGTCCAGAACTCGGGCTCTCTGGTGTCCCCTAGTGACCCAGCATTGTACCCCCTGGAGCAGGAAAGGAAGCTGGAGGCCGGGCACAGGGAGACACGACCTCCACCTGAGCCGTCCTCCTCTCCCCATCAGGGAAACCCTATATTCAGCCTAAGAGAGAAATCCCAGCGCAGGAGCAGATCACCCTAGAGCCGGAGCTGGAAGAGGCGCTGGCCCACGCCACCGATGCGGAAATGTGTGACATTGCAGGTGGGCCGCCCTGGGGGCTGAGGATGGGAGGCTCGGGGCAGGGGCATCTGGCCTTGTTGTGCGACCAGAGGGAAAGGTCCACTTCCTGAACCTGGACATGGGTGGCTGGGAGAGCCTCAGCCATGTTGTTGGAACCAAGTTTTGAACCCAGGGGCATTCTACTTCTGAGCTATAACCCCCACCCTATTTTTTAGACTTTTTTTTGTTTGTTTGTTTTTGTATTACCGGGGATTGAACCCAGGGGCATTCTATCTCTGAGTTACACCCCAACCCTATTTTTTATTCTTTTTTTTTTTTTTTTTGCGGGTCTGGGGATGGAACCCAGGGGCATTCGACCTCCGAGATACAGCCCCTGCCCTATTTTTTTTTTATTAATTCTTTATTTTGAAACCGGGTCCCACTGAGTTGCAGAGGGCCTCACTAAGTAGCTGAGGCTGTCCGTGAACCGTGATCCTCTAGTCTCAGCCTCCCGAATGCTGGGATTACAAGCGTGCGCCACCACGCTTTATTCTATTTTTTATTCTTTATTTTGAAACAGGGTCTCACTAAGTTGCAGAGGGCCTCACTAAGTAGCTGAGGCTGGCCACAAGCCTGAGATCCTCCTATCTTAGTCTCCCAAGTATTGGGATTACTAATGTGTGTTACCACCCCTGGCTTTTAGTTTTATTTTGAAACAGGGTCTCACTACATTGATGAGAATCTCACTACTTGCAGAACTGTCCTCAAATCTGCAATCCTCCTGTCTCAGCCTCCCAAGTACTGGGATTACAAATGTGCACCACCATTATTTATTATTATTATTATTATTATTATTATTATTATTATTATTTATTTTGCAGTACTGGGGATTGAACCCAGGGGCATTCTACCTCCAAGATACACCCCCAGCCCTATTTTTTAGGTTTGTTTGTTTGTTTTGCAGTACTGGGGATTGAACCCAGGGGCATTCTGACTCTGAACTACACCCCCAACCCAATTTTTTATTCTTTATTTTGAAACAGGGTCTCACTAGGTTGATGAGAATCTCACTACTTGCTGAGGCTGTCCTCAAATCTGCAATCTTCCTATCTCAGCCTCCTAAGTACTGGGATTACAAGTGTGCACCACCATTTTTAATTAAATTAAATTAAATTAGCCGGGCGTGGTGGCGCACACTTGTAATCCCCACGCTTGGGAGGCAGAGACAGGAGGATCGCACAGGTTCGAAGCCAGCCACATGCGCTGGCTTAGGAGACCCTTTTTCCAAATAAAAATGTAAAAATAGGTCTGGGAGTGTAGCCTGGAGGTAGAAGGGCTTCCAGGAACCCCAGTACCACCATAAATAAATAAATAATTAATTAATTAATTTTTTTGAGTACTGGGGATGGAACCCAGGGGCATTCTAGTTCCAAGCTATACCCCCAGTCCTATTTTTTATTCTTTAATTTGAAACAGGGTCTCATTGAGTTGCAAAGGGCCTCACTAAGTAGTAAGTGAGGCTGTCCTCAAACTGTGATCCTCGTGTCTCAGTCTCCCAAATGCTGGGATTACAAGCATGTGCCACTATGCCAGGCTCTTATTTTTTATATTTTTTATTTTATTTATTTATTTTTGTGGTACTGGGGATTGAACCCAGGGGTATTCTACCTCTGAGCTACACCCCTAGCCCCATTTTTTATTCTTTTTATTTTGAAGCAAGATCTCACTGAGTTGTAGAGGGCCTCACTAAGTAGCTGAGGCTGGCCACAAACCTGCAATCCTCCTGTCTCAGTCTCCCAAGTACTGGGATTACAAGTGTGCACCACCATACCTGGCTTATTTTTTATTTTGAAACAGGGTCTTGCTAAGGTGTTGAGAGTCTCTTTAAGTTTCTGAGGTCAGCCTTGAACCTGCAATCCTCTTGTCTCAGCCTCCAAAGTACTGGGATTACAGGTTTGTGTCACAACACTGGGCTGGGTGGTGTCTTTTTTTGTTTTGTTTTTTGTTTGTTTGTTTGTTTGTTTGTTTTTTGCGGCTCTGGGGATGGGACCTAGGGGCATTCGACTTCCGAGCTATAACCTGTGCCCTATTTTTTATTCTTTATTTTGAAACAGGGTCTCACTGAGTTGTGGAGGGCCTCACTAAGTAGCTGAGGCTGTCTGTGAACCGTGATCCTCCTGTCTCAGCCTCCCAAATGCTGGGATTACAAGCGTGCGCCACCACGCCGGGCTGGGAGTGTTTTTTTAACTTGTTTGCTTGTAATACTCATTTTTTAATGTCACAAGGTAATATCTCAAGAGCAATTTTTCTGGGATTATAAAAGCAAATGAAAATGGTGATATGTCGGTTGGAATCAGCAGGGGCCTCCACAGACACAAGTGGCCCTCAACCTCTAGTGGCTTCTTAGGGACCTAAGCCCCATCTCAGTGTTTCAGAAACCACTGTCTTGGGCAGTTTATGGGAGGAATCCCTGGGTCCCTGAGAGGACCCTCTTTGGGAGAGTGAAAAGGGTCAAGCTATAAATATACTACTGCAACCGGGTGTAGTGGCACAATTTTGTAATACGTAAGGTCTTAGGAGGCTGAGACAGGAGGCTTGCAGGTTCACTCAGTGAGACCCTGCTTCAAAATAAAGCGTAGAGGCCGGGTGTGGTGGCGCAGGTTTGCAATCCCTATGCTTGGGAGACAGAGACAGGAGGATCGTGCAGGTTCGAAGCCAGCCTCGCTGGCTTAAGAGCCCTGTTTCAAAAATATAAAATAGGCGTGTAGCCCGGAGGTAGAAGGGCTTCCAGGAACCCCAGTACCACCAAAAAAAAAAAAAAAAAAAAAAAAAAAAAAGCCCGGCATGGTGGTGCACACTTGTTATCCCAGCATTTGGGAGGCTGCAACAAGAGGATCATGATTCGCAGACAGCCTCAGCTGCTTAGTGAGGCCCTTTGCAACTCAGTGAGACCCTCTTTCAAAAATAAAGAATAAAATATAGAATTGGGGGGTATAGCTTGGAGGTAGAATGTCCCTGGGTTCCATCCGCAGTGCTACAAATGAATGAATGAATGAATGAATATATAAATAGGGCTGGGGTTGGAGCTCAGGGATGGAATGCCCCTGGGTTCAATTTCCCAGTACCGCAAACAACAAAGAAAACCCGCTGCGCAGAGGGTGGGGCGGCCCTGCTCACCAGGCCCTGCGCCCGCCCTCTGCAGCCATCCTGGGAATGTACACGCTCATGAGCAACAAGCAATACTACGACGCCATCTGCAGCGGGGAGATCTGCAACACGGAAGGCATCAGCAGTGAGTGTGGGGAGCATGCCCGCGGGAGACTAGAGAGCAGGGCGAGGCGTGGCGCACACATGGCCCTTCCTGCCTCCCACATCAGGTGTGGTTCAGCCCGACAAGTACAAGCCAGTGCCGGATGAGCCCCCCAATCCCACCAACATCGAGGAAATGCTAAAGAGGGTTCGAAGCAACGACAAGGAGCTGGAGGAAGTGAATCTCAACAACATCCAGGTACCGGCTCCCACGTCCCAAAGGGAAAGGCTGGGAGGGCTCTGCGAGGTGCCGCCCTGCCCACCCCTACCCTCCCCCTCTGCAGGACATCCCCGGCCCCATGCTGAGTGAGCTGTGCGAGGCCCTGAAGACCAACACCTACGTGCGGAGCTTCAGTCTGGTGGCCACAAAGAGTGGTGACCCCATTGCCAATGTAAGGCTGGTGGACCTCAGCCCTGTCTCCACACTCTGACAGGCGCCCCTGCCCAGGCTCTCACAGCGTTGTTGCTCCCTTCACGCCGTGTGTGTGTGTGTGTGTGTGTGTGTGTGTGTGTGTGTGACTGGGGATTGCATTGTACCCAGGGTCCTTCTGCCTCTGAGCTACAACCCCGTGTCTTTTTTTTTATTTTGAAACAGGGGTCTCTAAATCGCTGAAACTAGTCTTTTTTATTTTTTATTTTTATTTTTATTTTACATACTGGGAATGGAACCCAGGGGCATTCAACCTCCAAGCTACACTCCCTGTCCCCTATTTTTTATTTTATTTTATTTTATTTATTTATTCTGCGGGTCTGGGGATGGAACCCAGGGGCATTTGACCTCCGAGCTACACCCCTGCCCTATTTTTTAATTCTTTATTTTGAAACCGGGTCTCACTGAGTTGCAGAGAGCCTCACTAAGTAGCTGAGGCTGTCCGCGAACCGCGATCCTCCAGGTCTCAGCCTCCCAAATGCTGGGATTACCTGCTTGCATCACCACCATGAGACCCAAGCTTTGTCCTGTGGCTCACGACTCTGAAACCCTGACATGGTTTCCCAAAGGGCCAGGCCTCGCTCCAGCACCCTGAGCCCACTGCGTGCTTGGTCTCCCGCTTTTATCTCCTACCTGCTCCTGTCTCCCTCTAGCCCCACTTGCAGCTCAAGAACTCTCCAAAGAGCAGTGTCCCTCTTGTTCCTGTTCTTTCTCTTCCTCAGTCATCTGTGAAACTCCCCCCTAACCCTAACGCGAGTCCCTGCTCCCCAGGCGGTGGCCGACATGCTGCGGGAGAACCGAAGCCTGCAGAGCCTCAACATCGAGTCCAATTTCATTAGCAGCACGGGGCTGATGGCCGTGCTGAAGGCGGTCCGGGAAAACGCCACGCTCACGGAACTCCGTGTCGACAACCAGGTGGGCGGCCTCTGCCCTGGTCTCAGCAACCGGACTCTACCCCTTGAGAGCCCTTCCTGAGCCAGCTGTGGGCGGCTGGCTCTCTCTCTCTCTCTCTCTCTCTCTCTCTTTCCCTCCCTCCCCCTCTTAATTTCCTTCCTTCCTTCCTTCCTTCCTTCCTTCCTTCCTTCCTTCCTTCCTTCCTTCCTTCCTTCCTTCCTTCCTTGTTGTATTTGTGGTACTGGAGATGGAACCCAGGGGCTTTCTACCTCCGGGCTATACTCCCAGACCTATTTTTATACTTTATTTGGAAACAGGGTCTCACTAGGTTGCTGAGAGCCTCACTAAGTAGCTGAGGCTGGCTTTGAACCTGTGCAATCCTCCTGTCTCAGCCTCCCAAGCGCGGGGATTACAAGCGTGCGCCACCACGCCCAGAGGAGCCTTCTCCTTTAATCTTTTTTTTTTTTTTTTTTTGGTAGTACTGGGGATTGAACTCAGGGGCTTTCTCCCTCTGAGCTATGCACCACCCTTATTTTATTTTTGTGGTGCTGGGGATGGAACCCAGGGCATTCTACCTCCGAACTACACCCCCAGCCCTATTTTTATTCTTTATTTTGAAACAGGGTTTCACTACATTACTGAGGGCCTAAGTAGCCAAGGCTAGCTGCAAACCCAGATCCTCCTGTCTCAGCCTCCCAAGTACTGGGATTACAAGCATGCACCACCATGCCCGGCTCTTATTTTATTATTATTATTATTATTTTTTGGTGGTACTAGGGGTGGAACCCAGGGGCTTTCTACCTCCAGGCTATACTCCCAGTCCTTTTTTATACTTTATTTGGAAACAGGGTCTCACTAAGTTGCTGAGAGCCTCACTAAGTAGCTGAGGCTGGCTTCGAAACTGCGCGATCCTCCTGTCTCAGCCTCCCAAATGCAGGGATTACAAGAGTGCGCCACCACGCCCGGCTTGTTTATTATTTTGAAACAGAGATTAAGTTACTGAGGGTCTCTCCCTAAATTGCCTAGGCTGGCCTGGAACCTGTGATCCTCCAATCTCAGCCTCCCAAGTACTGGCATTACAGGTGTGCACCATCACACCTGGCTCGCTGATCATTTGAATTTTCTCACTGTTTCTGTGAGGGGAGCCAAGTTGGCGCCTCTCTTCATCCAGCCTAAGGAACAAGCTCCTTGACTTTGTGTGTGTGCATGTGTTACTAGGGATTGAACTGAGAGGGGCTCTACCTCAGCTATACCCCAAGCCTTATTAATTAATTAATTAATTTATTTATTTATTTTTGCAGTACTGGGGATGAAACCCAGGGGCATTCTACCTCCGAGTTTTACTCCAACCCTATTTTTTATTCTTTATTTTGAATCAGGGCCTCACTAAGTAGTAGCTGAGACTGTCCTTGAACCGCGATCCTCCTGTCTCAAAATGCTGGGATTACAAGTGTGCGCCAGTATGCCTGGCTCCTACTTTTTTTTTAAAAAATTCTTTACTTGGAAACAAGTTCTTACGTTTCTGAGAACCCCCACTAAATTGCTGAGGCTGGCTTTGAACCTGGGATCCTCCTGTCTCAGTCTCCCAAGTACTGAGATTACAGGCGTGTGTCACCATGCCCGGCTTCCCCTTGACTTTCAAAGGGGCCTGGAATGGTGACTCACCGGGAGAGGGTGGCTGACGGCTTCCCCTCTCCCTCCTCCAGCGCCAGTGGCCTGGCGATGCAGTGGAGATGGAAATGGCCACTGTGTTAGAGCAGTGTCCCTCTATCGTCCGCTTTGGCTACCACTTTACACAGCAAGGGCCACGAGCTCGGGCAGCCCAGGCCATGACCCGGAACAACGAACTACGTAAGTAACTGCAGCCGTGGTATGGGGCGGGGAGAGGACGAGAAGTGTGGGAACTGAGAGGTAGATCCCCAAAAAGCAGAACTAGGAGCTGGGCGCCACGGCGCATGCCTGTAAGCCCAGGCTGAGACAGGATGATCGCAGGTTTGATTCGAGACTCCGCAATTTTATTTTTTTTTATTTATTTTTTTATTTTTTTATTTTTTTTTTTTGGTGGTACTGGGGGTGGAACCCAGAGGCTTTCTACCTCCGAGCTATACTCCCAGACCTATTTTTATATTTTATTTGGAAACAGGGTCTCACTAAGTTGCTGAGAGCCTCACTAAGTAGCTGAGGCTGGCTTCGAACCTGTGCGATCCTCCTGTCTCAGCCTCCCAAGCGCGGGGATTACAAGCGTGCGCCACCACGCCCGGCTCAAGACTCCGCAATTTTACAAGACTCTCAGCAACTTAGTGAGACCCTGTTCCAAAATAAAAAGTAAAATAGGGCTGGTGGTGTGGAAGCTAGACACAATTTATTTTTGGTACTGGGGTTTGAATCCAGGGGGCATTTTCCTACCTCTGAACTATACCCTTAACCCTTTATATTTTTTTATTTTATTGCGGGTCTGGGGATGGAACCCAGGGGCATTCGACCTCCAAGCTACACCCTCTGCCCTATTTTTTTATTCTTTATTTTGAAAGATGGTCTCACTAAGTTGCAGAGGGCCTCACAAAGTAGCTGAGGCTGTCTGTGAACCACAATCCTCTGGTCTCAGCCTCCCGAATGCTGGGATTAGAAGCATGTACCACCACGCTTGGCTCCCTTTTTATCTTTATTTTTTAATTTTTTTGCGGTACTGGGAATGAAACCCAGGGGCATTCTACCTCTGAGCTACACCCACAGCCCCTATTTTTTATTCTTTATTTTGAAACAGGGTCTCACTGAGTTGCACAGGGCCTCACTAGTAGCTGAGGCTGGCCACGAACCGCGATCCTCCTGTCTCAGCCTCCCGAATGCTAGGATTACAAGTATGTGCCACCACGCCCGGCTCCTTTTAATTTTGGAACAGGGTCTCACTGAGTTGCTGAGGCTGTCCTCAAACCTGCAATCCTCCTGTCTCAGCCTCCTAAGTACTAGGATTACAGATATGCCTGGCCGTAATTTTCTGTTAATGTGGGGTGAGCCTGTCAGGCGGTGGCTGAAGACACTTCTGAGTCTGGCTAAGGATCTGGAAAGGAGAAGCTTAGAAGGGAGGAGTACCTTTGCCGAAAACAAGAGATGAAACAAAGGCTTGTGTGTGTCCTTCCTGCTTCCCAGGCCGCCAGCAGAAGAAGCTCTGACAGCACCAGCCCCTTTGCCACCAAGAGCTGGGCGCCCTGGCCACAGGGATCCTCATCCCCCTTCCCTGTAAATAAAAGCCCCTTTGTCCACTCCGCCTGCTTCCTTCCCTGGGCTTTCGGGTGGGAATCTTGGCGCTAACTCCCAGGGGCTACTGCCAGTTCATCAGGGGATTATTTATACTCTGGGGATCAGCAGGCAGGGAGGTTCAGGTTACTGGGAGGAGGTGGGGAGCTCCCTCGAGTGTCCCCACAGATCTGCCAGTGCCTTTAGTTTCTCTCCTTCCACAGGCTCTGTGGCCTCAATCCTTTGTCCGGATGCGGCCAGGGTCCCCCAGTGCCTACCCACAGGTTTGATGTGATTTGATTTGCAGAGGGAAAGGCTGTGCGTGGAGGTGGGGAAGGAGGCAGCTGGCGTGAAGGGCAGAGACCTCTTTCTGACAGACTTATTAATAGGGCGCCCGGCTGCACGCAGCTGACGCTTGGCATGACGGGGGGAGGGGGAGGAGGGGCTACGAGTGTGGGGAGCTGTGTACATTGCAGGGAAGGAGCGCCGGGCGAGACCAAACGGCTCTCAAATCCCAGACCAGACAGAGCCCAGCCGGGCCAAGTTCAGGCTCCTAGCGCCCACTGTGGTTTATTTGTAAAATGAACGGGGAAGAGGGTGTCAGTCCAAGGGCAGGTCGGGAGGCTCCTCCTCGTCGGAGTCAAACTCGACGTTTTCATCCTTTACCCATCGGCCTTGTCCATCTGGGATCCATCCAGAGCTGAAAATATGAAAATATCACAGACAATAGAACTGCCCAGGAAAGGGGTTTATTTTAATTAATTAGTTAATTAACTTATTTATTTTGCAGTATTGGGGATTGAACCCAGGGGCATTCTACTCTGAGCTACACCTCCAGCCCTTTTTTTTTTTTTGTGGTACTGGGGATGGAACCCAGGGGCATTTTACCTCTGAGCTACACCTCCAGCCCTTCTTTTTTTTATTCTTTTATTTTGAAACAGAATCTCACTGAGTTGCAAAGGGCCTCACTAAGTAGTAGCTGAGGCTGTCCTCGAACCGTAATCCTCTCGTCTCAGCCTCCCAAATGCGGGGATTATAAACGTGCGCCACCACACCCAGCTCCCTGCCCTATTTTTTATTCTTTATTCTGAAACAGGGTCTCACTGAGTTGCGGAGGGCCTCGCTAAGTAGCTGAGGCTGTCTGCGAACCGCGATCCTCCGGTCTCTGCCTCCCGAATGCCGGGATGACAAGCGTGCGCCCCCATGCCCGGCTGCCCCTCAGCAATTTAATTAGATACTTTTCAAAATAAAAATAAAAAGGGCTGGAGTGAAGCTCAGAAGTAGAATGCCAATGGGTTCAACCCCTAGTACAGAAAAAAAACCCGTGAAAGATAGGCATGGTGGTGCGTGCCTGTAACCCTGAACTTGGGAAGACGGAGACAGGAAGACCACAGGCTGGAGGCCAGATCTGAAAATTTAGCAAGACTTTGTTTCAAAATAAAAAGTAAAAATGGAAGCCGGGCGCGGTGGCGCACACTCGTAATCCCAGCATTTGGGAGGCTGAGACCGGAGGATCGCGGTTCGCAGACAGCCTCGGCTACTTAGTGAGGCCCTCTGCAACTCAGTGAGACCCTGTTTCAAAATAAAGAATAAAAAATAGGGCTGGGGGTGCAGCTCGGAGCTCAAATTCCCCTATCCCCCAACCCTCCCCCCAAAAAAAGAAAAGTAAAAATGGGGCCAGGTGTGGTGACACATACTTGTAATCCCAGCATTTGGGAGGCTGAGATTAGAGGACTGCAGTTTGTGGACAGCCTCAGCTACTTATGCCCCGTGTGTGTGTGTGTGTGTGTGTGTGTGTGTGTGTGTGTGAGACGGTACTGGGGACAGAATCCAGGAGCACTATACTGTACCTCCGAGCTACACCCTAACCCTATTTTTGAGTCTTTTTATTATATATATATTTTAAATATATATATTTATTTTGCGGTACTGGGGATGGAACCAGGGGCATTTTACCTCCGAACTGCACCCCCAGCCCTATTTTTTATTCTTTATTTTGAAACAGGGTCTCATTGAGTTGCAAAGGGCCTCACTAAGTAGTAGCTGAGGCTGTCCTCTAACTGCGATCCTCCTGTCTCAGCCTCCCACATGCTGGAATTATAAGTGTGTATCACCACGCCCGGCGAGTCTGTTTGTTTGTTTGTTTGTTTGTTTGTTTACTTGGTAATGGGGTTCCTGGAAGCCCTTCTACCTCTGGGCTACACTCCCAGACCTATTTTTACATTTTTTTAAAAAATTTGGAAACAGGGTCTCCTAAGCCAGTGTGCGCGGCTGGCTTCGAACCTGCGTGATCCTCCTGTCTCTGCCTCCCAAGCACAGGGATTACAAGCGTGCGCCACCACGCCCAGCCAGAGTCTTTTAATTTTTTGAAACAGGGTCTCACTCAGTTGTGAAGGGCCTCACTAAGTAGCTAAGGCCGCCGAGAAAACTGCAATCCTCTGGGCTCCGCCTCCCGTGAGTGCTGGGATTACAAGCATGTGCCACCAAGTCCGGCCTTAGTGAGGCCCTCTGCAACTCAGTAAGACCCTGTTTCAAAATAAAGAATAAAAAATAGGGCAGAGGGTGTAGCTCGATGGTAGAATGTCTCTGAATTCCATCCCCAGTACTACCAAAAAAAAAAAAAAAATTATAAATGGGTTGGAGGTGTAGCTCAGTGGTAAAACATCCCCAGGTTCAATTTTCAGTACTCCACCCCCCAAAATAAAATAAAATAAAACCAGTGGCCATAAGGAAAAAAACAATTGGCCAGGTTTGAAGAAAGGAGGGTCAGGCCTGGTGTGGTGGTGCATAGCTATAATCCTAGCTACTCTGGAGGTTTAGGCAGGAGGATCAAAAGTTGGCAAGAGCCTCTCTCAAGAAATTTATAAAGAAAAGCTGGGTGTGATGGCGCACGCTTGTAATCCCAGCATTCGGGAGGCCGAGACCAGAGGATCGCAGTTCGCGGACAGCCTCAGCTACTTAGTGAGGCCTCTGCAACTCAGTGAGATGCTGTTTCAAAATAAAGAATAAAAAATAGGGCAGGGGGTGTAGCTCGAAGGTCAAATGCCTCTGGGTTCCATCCCCAGACCCACCAAAAAAAAAAAAAAAAAAGAGAGAGAAATTTATAAAAAAAAAGGAGAAAAAACATTTACAAAGGCTTGGTGTGGTGGCACATGCCTGTACTCCCATTACCTGGGAGGCTGAGACAGGAGGATCCCAGTTTGGAGGCCGGCTTGGGCAATACAGTGAGACTGTCTCAAAAACAAAAAGGGACCAGGGGTATTGCACAGCGTAAGCCTCACGCCCACCCCGATCAACCCAAGGAAGGAAGGAAGGGCCGGCTGGGGGAGTAGAGCTCAACAGTCAAGTATCTATCTAACAGGCAAGGCCCTGGGTTCACTCTCTAGTACTAGGGGGAGAAAGCAGAGTCAGAAAAAAAAAAAAAAGTAAGCCAGGTGTGGTGGCGCACGCTTGTAATCCCAGCGTTCGGGAGGCTGAGACCGGGGGATTGCGGTTCGCGGACAGCCTCAGCTACTTAGTGAGGCCCTCTGCAACTCAGTGAGACCCGGTTTCAAAATAAAGAATAAAAAATAGGGCAGGAGGTATAGCTCAGAGGTCAAATGTCCCCGGGTTCCATCCCCAGACCCACGGGGGAAAAAAAAAAAAAGAAAGAAAGAAAGAAAATCTGAGAGAAGCCATCGGCAGACTCACCTTCGAAGCGTGAGGTAATGGTCCAGGGCGCGCCTTCTCTGCGGGCTCATGGGTGCAGGGGCTGAGGCGGGGGCTGACTCTTCCGCCTGTGGGCCAGCCCCAGCCTCGGGGTCCCTACTGATCTTCCCACCTGGGGGCTCAACCTGTGGGGCGGGCGAAGGGGAACAGGAGGCAGAGGGAGCAGGAGCTTCTGGTCTGGGTGGAGAAGAAACGAAGCCTGTGAGAGTAGCAAAGGACAGGGCCAGCTCTCCCACCACTAAAACCCGCGGCGCGGGGTTTCCTAATCGTTCTTTAAGATGTAAGTGTTAAGTGGCCGTGGTGGTGTTGTTCCATCCCCCCAAAAAAAACAAAGTTCCATTTCCTAAAATTTAAGTGTGTGTGTGTGTGTGTGTGTGTGTGTGTTACTGGGGATTGAACCCAATGCCTCTGGCTTCAATCCGCAGTACCAAAAAATAAATAAAATAATATTTATTATTTATTTTTTGCTGTAAGCTTAAGCAAAAAATAATTTTTTATTATTACAAAGGCAGGAAAAAAAAAAAAAGGACAGGAGAGCACTACATCAGAGGGACATAGTGGAGTGACTTGAAAATAAGACACTCAAAATTTATTTAAAATGACCAAAATCGGCCGGGCGCGGTGGCGCATGCTTGTAATCCCGGCATTCAGGAGGCTGAGACAGGAGGATCATAGTTCGAGGACAGCCTCAGCTACTTAGTGAGGCCCTCTTCAACTCAGTGAGACCCTGTTTCAAACTAAAGAATAAAGAATAGGGATGGAAGTGTTGCTTTGAGGTAGAATGCTGGATTCACCCCCAGTACTGCAAAAAAGAAGAAAAAAAAATCTTTTTTTCTAGAAATGCCAGAATACCAGCGTTCCTCAGGATACTATTTAAAAACAACCATTTTGGAGCCATCCACCTTTCTGCTTCTCCTCGCTCTGGCTTTCCCATCCCACAGACCTGTGTTTCCTGCGGCAGCAGCTGTTATAGTGGGGCGCTCGATGCAGAGCATTCTGGGTGATGAGTCGCGTCTGGGTGAGCAGAGGAGCCTGGCAAGGAAAGGGGACGTGTGATGGGAGCCTTCAGGAGCCAAGTTCTTCAAGCCTGAGGCATGCAGCAGGGTCCTGCCTGGAAAACACCCTCACCCTGGTCACCTCGGCTTTGTCCTCCTCCCGCCTCGGCTCATTCCGCTGCCTTGGATTCTGCCCTACTCCCTTTCCCGGCTTCTTCTTGCCATAGAAGAGCTGCAGGCCTGAGGGGAGAGGACAGAACTTGAAGAGCAGAGCACCCAGAGCGCTCTCTCTGCAGAGATGTCAAGAGTTTATTCTCTATCCCCTGCCCTCCCCCAGACTTACTAGACAAATGCTTCTTGCCTGCACGGTGGGCAGTCAACATGGCCAGTGTGTCCAGTACAGGTCGATGGGGGCAGATGGCACAAGCAAAGCTGGGAAGAGAAGAGAAGAGGGTAACAGAGTGGCCCCACCCCTATCTCAGCCGTCCTCCCAAAGCCTAACACCCAGGGCTCTCCACCTCCACCTCCAACCATTCCTCACCTTCGCCAAGGAATCCTAGATACTCCAGATTTTTTTTTTTTTTTCAGTACTAGGGATGGAACCCAGGGGCCTTCTACCTCCGAGCTATACCTCCAACCCCATCTTATTCTTTCTTTTGAGACAGGGTCTTACTAAGTAGCTGAGGCTGTCCTCGAACCCGCGATCCTCCTGTCTCAGCCTCCCAAACCCTGGGATTACAAACGTGCGCCACCACGCCCGGCTTTCGAGATATTCTTAATTGCTAAAGTTTGTGGAGCTTCTGACCGCAGAATCCTCAGGGCTGGTCTACTCCTTACTCCTCGCCCTCACCGTCCATCCCGTAGCATCAGTGCCTCATCCTCTGGGATATAACTGGCCAACAGGTCTCCAACTCGTCGTTTCTGCGGGGGATAAGGGAAGAAGTCCGGACAGGATCAACGGAATAGGAGGGGTGAACGGAAGGGACAGGGATGAGGGGTCAAGTGGAGTAAGGGCCATGGCGGGAACAGCGATCCCAGGGCGAAGTGGTCACTTCCCAGTCCTGGTCGCGCAGCTCTCCTCCAAAGCTGTTGCCAGAGCAACAAAACAAAGCTCCTCCACAGCCTTCACGGGGCGGCCGAAGCTGCTCCGGACTCCCCTCCCTCGCGCTTACTTTGAGCACATTGAGCTGACTCCAATCATCCCCTTCCCTCTTGAAAGACATCTCGGCTGCGAGTCCCAGAAATGATAAATTCTCTTTTGCGCGCCTCGCCACTCCTCCCGGCCACCGTAGCAAGAGTGGGGCACCTCCTTCTGGTCTCTTTCCGGTTGGCCTCTGCACTTCCTGTGACGTAATGCCACGCATGCGCCTGGCGACCCCGAAAGCCCGCCCCCTGGGCGCGCTGCGTGGACTGCATTTCCCAAGCTGCTCTGCGACCCCGTGGACGCGAAGCCTTTTGGGAGATGAAGTCTTTTTTCCCCCAAGAGCTTGCCACTCGTCTGCGTTCGGGCCCTCGCACCTTGGCGGATTGGAGGCTTTGGTCGGAACGCGAACCCCGACGAGAAGTCCGAATTTGAGGGTGTGACCTGTCTGATGCGCAGCGATCCTGGGAGGATCTCAGAGTGTGGAAGCCGACTACAAACTCTCGCAGCCCGCTCGCGCTTCATCTTGGACACAGACCGCCGACCTGGGTGGGCCCGACTCGATCCTGACCCTAGCAGATGACCCCCGGCCGTGGCTCAGCCGGGATGTCGGCGAGCCCCGAAGCCTGGCTGCCGGACTTGAAGACAAACTGAGCACAGAGTGCTAAGGAGGGTGTCCAGAGTTCAAAGGTGAGAGGTCAGTGTAGCGAGGAGGTGGGGGCGAGAGGCGGAGGGTTCGAAGGGGGACGCGGGGTCCGGTCTGGGGGTCAGGGGCTTGGAGGGAGGAGAAACGGGGAGGGGAGAGAGGCGGGCGCGGCGCGGGGAAGTGGGGAGACCTAGGACAGAAGGGGAAAGGAATCGCCTGTATACACTAGGCACTGTCCGTCTTCAGCCAGGACTCCCTCCGTGGCAACCCCAGCTGTCGCAGGTGAAGAGATAGATGGCTTCTCCCTCTCGACAGCCCCCCGGCGGGGGGTCCGGGCTGCTTCGAGGGAGCCGGGCTCGTTCTTACGGAAGCCTGGTGCAATCCGCCTGCTCCCCGGTGAGGGAAAGACGCCTGGAGCATCATTTGGAACCTGGAGACACCCTGGCTGGACTAGCGCTCAAATACGGGGTGACGGTGAGTCCTCCAAGGCTGTGGGATAGAAAACCATTCAGCAGGGATTAGTCCCCGGGAGAGCATGGCGGCCCTTCCAGGCAGTCGCCTTGACATTTTCCTAATGGTCTTGTGGTCTGTTCTGCCTTTATCTCTCTGTTTACTCATCTCATTGTTGCCTGGTTGGGACAGATCCTGACCCACTTTGCCAACACAGAGGAGCAACTCCTGTTTATTATGCCAGACACCATGCTAAGGGCTTTACATGCATTAACCTGTTAACCTGTTTGAGCCTCTTTCCCTACTCCTACCAAGCGTACAACTTTTTTTTTTTTTTTTTTTTTTTTTTTTTTTTTTTGCGATACTGGGGATGGAACGGGGCATTCTACCTGTGAGCTACACCCCCAGCCCTATTTTTTGTTCTTTACTTTGAAAGAGGGTCTCACTGAGTTGCAAAGAGCCTCACTGAGTAGACAACTATTTTTGCTTTGTTTTTTGCAGATAAAGAAACTTGAGAAACGTTGATTGGCTAACAAATTTGGCCAAGGTCAAATAAGTTGAGTGTCAGAGTTGGAATTCAAACAGGTCTCTCTGACTCCAAAGCCTCTGCTCTTAACCACATAGAAAGATTTTCACTGAGAGTGAGTTAACACTACAGCCAATAATGAAGAGCTGGTTTTGTTCCAAGTACCTACAGTGTCTGTCTCTTGTCTTGTTTCCTCCTCAGTGCTGTTTTCTTTGCAGCACTGTGCAAAACAGGAACTCTCTAAACCAAAGATGCTCCTGGCGTGGTGGCGCACACTTGTGATCCCAGCACTTGGGAGGCTGAGACAGGAGGATCGCACAGGTTCGAAGCCAGCCTCAGCTACTTGATGAGGTTCTCAGCAACTTAGTGAGACCCTGTTTCCAAATAAAGTATAAAATAGGTCTGGGGGTATAGCCCGGAGGTAGAAAAGCCCCTGAGTTCCACCCCCAGGACCATAAAAATAAATAAATAAATCAAAGATGCAAGCTTATGTAGAGGGGAGATTCAGTCAGGTGTAAAAATACATTGCATTTAAACTGATGACATCGGCTTACATATCATATTCTACCGCATACAAAAAAATGTTTAATGTAGCCATTTTGGGGGAGAATTAAGGGTTGGAGTGTAGGGATGGGGGCGTAGCTTGGAGGCTCATCACCTGTGGGTTCGATCCATTGTAAAAAAAAATAAACAGGTTTTTTGTATGTATGAATGAATGATTGTAATTGTGGCTAAGATTTACATATGTGGGCCGGGGAGTGGTGGCGCACACTTGTCATTCCAGCATTGGGGAGGCTGAGACAGGAGGATCACCGTTCACAGACAGCCTCAGCTACTTAGTGAGGCCCTCTGCAACTCAGTGAGACCCTGTTTCAAAATAAAAAATAAAAAATAGGCCTGCGGGTGTACCTCAGAGGTAGAATGCCTCTGGGTTCCATTCCTAGTACCACAAGAAATATAGAAAAAAATTTAAAAGTATTGGGCAGCCTGTAATCCCAGTACTTGGGAGGCTGAGAGAGGAGGATCACCGTTCACGGATAGCCTCAGCTACTTAGTAAGACCCTTTGCAACTCAGCGAGACCCTGTTTCAAAATAAAAAATAAAAAATAGGCCTGCAGGTATACCTCAGAGGTAGAATGCCCCTGGGTTCCATCCCTAGTACCACAAGAAATATATAAAAAAATTAAAAAGTATTGGGCAGCCTGTAATCCCAGTACTTGGGAGGCTGAGACAGGAGGATTGCAGTCAAGGCCAGCTCAGCTACTTAGCAAGGTTCTCAGCAATTTAATGAGACCCTGTTTCAAAATAAAAATAATAAGCCATGCTGGGCGTGGTGGTGCACGCTTGTAATCCCAGCACTTGGGAGGCTGAGACAGGAGGATTGCACAGGTTCGAAGCCATCCTCAGCTACTTAGTGAGGCTCTCAGCAACTTAGTGAGACCTTGTTTCCAAAGAAAGTATAAAATGGGTCTGAGAGTTTCGCCCAGAGGTAGAAAAGACCCTGGGTTCCACTCCTAGAACCACAACACAATAATAATAAAAAATAATAATAATAAATAATAATAAGCCAGACGTGGTGGTCCATGCTTATAATCCCAGCAATTGGGAGGCTAAGACAGGACGATAGCAGTTCATGGAAAGCCTCAGCTACTTATTGAGGCCCTCTGCAACTTAATGAGACCCTGCTTCAAAATAAAGAATAAAATATAAGGCTGGGGTGTAGCTCGGAGGTAGAATGCCCCTGGGTTACATTCCCAGCACCACACACACACACACGCACACAAGTAATAATAATAAAATAGGGCTAGGGTGTGGCTCAGAGGTAGAACTGTCCTGGGTTCAATCCCCAGAACCACTAATAATAATAATAATAATAATAATAATAATAATAATAATAATAAAAGAGGATTGTGAGTATAGCTCAGAAATAGAATGTCCCTGGTTTCAATCCCCAGTACCAAAAAAATTTTTTTTTACTAGTTAAGTTTTGTTTGTTTATTTTATAGTACTGGAGAAGCCAGGCATGGTGGCTCATGCTTGTAATTCCAGTACTTGGAAGGCTGAGACTGGAGAATCACAGTTTGTAGACAGCTTCAGCTACCTACTGAGTGAGGCCTTCAGTAACTTAGGGAGACCTGGTTTCAAAATAAAGAATAAAATATAGGGCTGGGGGTGTAGCTTGGAGGTAGAATTCCCCTGGGTTCTATCCCTAGTACCCCACACACACACAAAATAAATAGACAGTGAGCGTAGTGGTATATGCTTGTAATCCCAGCATTCGGGAGGCTGAAATCAGAGGATCTTAGTTTATGGACTACTCAGTTACTTAGTGAGGCCCTTTGCAACTCAGTGAGACCCTATTTCAAAATAAAGAATGAAAAATAGGGCTGGGGGTGTAGCTCAGAGGTAAAATGTCCCTGGGTTCTATCCCCAGTACTGCAAAAATAAATAAATAAGGCATGGAATCTTACCCTTGAAATTCCAGTACTTGGGAGACTGAAACAGAAGGATTACAGGTGTGAGGACAGCCCCAGCTACTTAGTGAGGCCCTCTGCAACTTCATGAGACCCTGAGACCAGGTCTCACTAAGTTACAAAATAAAGAATAATTGTCGCTGGGCATGGTGGCGCACACTTATAATCCCAGTACTTGGGATGCTAAGGTAGGAGGATTGCAGGTTCTATCTCCAGTACTGGAAAAAAAAAAAAAGAATAAAAATAGATCTGGGGTATAGCTCAAAGGTAGAATGCCCCTGCGTTTAATCCCTAATACTGTAAAATAAATAAGTAAGTAAGTAAATAAATATATTTCAAAATAAAGAAGGAAAAATAGATCTGGGAGTGTAGTTCAGAGACAGAATTCCCCTGGGTTCCACCCCCAGTACTGCCAAAAAAAAAAAAAAAATTCAGGATAGCAAAATGTATGTGTGGCAGAAGGAGAAGACATTTCCTGGGGGAGGTATGTTGAGGAAGCGCTTGAATGCTAATGTGGATTTTATCTTTTAGTCAGTAAGAAGCCAAAAGGAGGTTGATAAGCAGGCCCATGGGTTAATCAGATTTTTCTAGCTAGATGTCAAAAGGAAGATGAGGAGAAGTGAAAGAGGAAGAGCAGCTAAACTGTTGGAAGAACCCCTAAGAAGGACGAAGGGTCTATTCAAAGGCAGTGGCTGGAGAACAGATGTGACCAGATGTGAGAGCCTCCTCCTTCCTCTCCCTCTCCCTCTCTCCCAGGGCTGGGGATTGGACCCAGGACCTTGCCCGTACGAGGCAAATCTAGCACTGAGCTATACCCCCAGCCCAGATTTTGTGTGTGTGTGTGACTTCTGGAATGGTTTATTTTTATTTATTTATTTGTGTGTGATACTGGGGATTGAGCCCAGGGGCTTTCTATCTCTGAGCTACACCACCAGCCCTATTGTATTTTTATTTTATTTTATTTTATTTTTATTTAGTTATTTTTGTGGTACTGGGGGTGGAGCCTAGGAGCTTCCTACCTCCGGGTTATACTCCCAGACCCATTTTTATATTTTATTTGGAAACAGGGTCCCACTAAGTTGCTGAGAGCCTCACTAAGTAGCTGAGGCTGGCTTTGAACCTGTGCGATCCTCCTGTCTCAGCCTCCCAAGCGCTGGGATTACAAGCGTGCGCCACCATGCCCGGCTTTGTATTTTTATTTTAAAATAGTCTTGCTAGGTTGATGAGAGTCTCACTGCTTCCTGAGGCTGGCTTCAAATCTGCAAACCTCCAATCTCAGCCTCCCAAGTACTGGGATTACAAACATGTGCCACCACACCTAGCTCCAAATTTTATTTTATTTATTTATTTTATTTTTGTAATTTTGGGGAATGAACTCAGGGGCATTCTACTTCCGAGCTACACCCCTGGCCCTATTCTTTTATTCTTTTATTTTGTAACACAGTCTCACAAGTTGCTAAGGGCCTTGCTCAGTTGCTGAGGCTGGCCTCCTCAGTAGCCAGAATTATACCCTGTGCCACAATGCCCACAGCCAAATTATTATTATTATTTTTCATTACTGGGGATGGAACCCAGGGGCATTCTATCTCCAAGTGACACCCCCAGCTCTATTTTTATTCTTTATTTTTTTTGAAACAGGGTCTCACTGAGTTGCAAAGGGCCTCACTAAGTAGCTGAGGCTGGCTTCGAACCTGCACAATCCTCCTGTCTCAGCCTCCCAAATGCTGGGATTATAAGCGTGCACCACCATGCCCAGCTTATTCTTTATTTTGAAACAGGGTCTCACTGAGTTGCAAAGGGCCTCACTAAGTAGCTGAGGCTGTCCATGAACCTAGATCTTCCTGTCTCAGCTTCCAGAATGCTGGGATTACAAGCGTGGCCACCACCCCCAGCTTTTTTTTTTTTTTTAACAGTCTTGCTAAGATTGATGAGAATCTCACTACTTGCTGAGAATGTCTGTGATCCTGTGATTCTCCTGCCTCAACCTCCTAAGTAGTAGGATTATAGGCGTGTGCCACCATGCCTGGCAGACAGCCCTGTTATTTTTTTCAGCTTTGAGTCGATGTGGTGGTGCACGCCTGTAATCTCAGTACTCTGGAGGTTGAGACAGGAGCAGAGCAGGTTCAAGCACAGCCTCAGGAAGTAGTGAGACTCTGATCACCCTAGTGAGACCCTGTTTCAAGATAAAAATAAAATAGTAGCTGGGCGTGGTGGCGCACGCTTGTAATCCCAGCATTCGGGAGGCTGAGACAGGAGGATCACGGTTCGCGGACAGCCTCAGCTACTAAGTGAGGCCCTCTGCAACTCCGTGAGACCCGGTTTCAAAATAAAGAATAAAAAGCTGGGCATGTTGGTGCACACTTGTAATCCCTGTGCTTGGGAGGCTGAGACAGGAGGATCGTGCAGGTTGGAAGTCGGCCTCAGCTACTTACTGAGGCTCTCAGCAACTTAGTGAGACCCCATTTCCAAATAAAATATAAAATAGGTCTGGGAGTATAGCCCGGAGGTAGAAAGCCTCTGGGTTCCACCCCCAGTACCACCAAAAAATAAAAAAATAGGGCAGGGGGTGTAGCTTGAAGGTCAAATGCCCCTGGGTTCCATCCCCAGACCTGCAAAATAAATAAAGAAAGAAAGAAAGAAAGAAAGAAATAAAGAAATAAAGAAATAAAGAAATAAGATAGGGTTGGGTATGTAACTCAGATGTAGAATGCCCCTGAATGCACTTCCTAGTACCACACAAAAAGCGCGAGATGCTATGTAAGTTTAATTCTTGTTCCTGTCATTAATTTTGGTGACTTTTTTTTAAAGATGGAACAGATTAAGCGTGCAAATCGCCTTTATACTAATGACTCCATCTTCCTGAAGAAAACCCTCTACATCCCCATCCTGACAGAGCCCGGAGACCTGTTCAATGGCCTGGATTCTGAGGACGAGAAGGATGGAGAGGAAGAGGCCCAGCCCCGGAAGGATGGCGTTCAGCCGCACTCGGCCGGGAGGAAGAAACGGGAGACAGGTCCAGGGCGCGCCAATGGCGCTGTCCTCCCCGCAGCCGGCCCGGAGCGCCCCACGCCCATCCACGACCTCTCCGCCTCTGATTTCCTTAAGAAGCTTGATTCACAGATCAGCCTGTCTAAGAAGGCAGCTGCCCAGAAGCTGAGCAAAGGGGAAGGCAGGTGAGATAGGAGCGCTTCCTGTGCCTCCTCGGCCAGCCTCCCTCTACCCCGCCACACCCCATGAAGCCGGGTGCCCTTTCCCCTGGCCCGGAGACAGGCAGTACAGCTGGGATGGCTTGAGGTGAGGCGGACTGGCTTCCACATCCCCAGCTGAGCACAGCAGCGGGATGTCATTCCTCCTCCAGTAATCCTGGAAGGAGCTTGAGGGGAAGCTGTGGAGACTGTCTTCTCACCATCAGCTCAGGAATCGGGAGGAAGCAGGTTTGACCTTGATCTGTCACATTTGACCTTGATCTGTCTCTCCCCCTCTCCTTGCCTGCAGTGTCCCTGGAGAGGACGCAGGGCTCCACCTGGGCTCCCCTCGCGTGCAGCAGCGAGCCGTCCTGGGGCCCGTGCCGCTGACCCGGACCTCTCGGACCCAGACGCTGCGCGACCAGGAAGATGAAATCTTCAAACTCTGATGTCCCAGCGAGGGCTGAGGAGGAGCAGCTGCAGGGCAGGAGGAGCAGAGCAGGCCCAAGGACACGGCCTCCCAGCCTGCCTCCTCGCCCCAGCCTCCTGGTCCACCAAGGATTTCTTGTCTCGGGACTTTGTTTGTTAAGAATAGGAGGTGGGGCCTAGCCCCCTTCCAGTCCTCAGCCTGGCTCGGGAGTGTCCTTGAGGCCGGGAAGCTACTCACACCCCACTGCCTTCCCGCCCTCTCACCCACCTTGCCCTGGCCTCAGCCGGCAGAGGCTCCCTTTCAACTTCTTCCCCACCTCCAACTACGTTTCCTAATTTATTTGGTGCTATATTGAAGTAGTATTTATTTGCTCTAACTCCTTCCCACTCTTGGCTGGAAGATGGGATTTCTTTGGCTCTGGAATAAGGGGAACCCAGCACAGCCAGCCAGTGCCTGCCGGTTCCCTGGCTTCGCCACCTCCTTGGCCAAGCTCGCCAACCAGGACAGGGTGATCAGGGGTGGAGCGTCGCTGCAGGGAGCAGGGACTGTGCCCAGTCCTCCCCATCTCGAGGTAGAGGGCCTGGGCTCAGGCTGGCTCACCAGCTCCCTCTAGCCCTTCACACCCGCTCTGAGAAGCAGGCCTGGACACTGCCCCTCCGGTTCTCTGACCTGTCTAATGCGCCTGCGATGGGTGGGGCTAAGGTTAGGCGGAGGCCTGCCTTGGGGCTGGCTGAGGACATGGGCGTCTCTCTGTCCCTCCCCTCCAGAGAATGACTGCGTCAGCCTCCTCCTCAAGCATATTTATTTGCAATTTGTAGCACTGATCTGTGGAACAGTTGGTTGGTTGTTTCTTACACAGAAGTAGGAAGGCCTCAGTAATGGTGGAACTCTGCCGCCTTCGCCTCCTGCTTGGAGATGGTGCGAGGCGGCCGGAGCCGTGTGTCTGTACCTTCCTTACCTCTGCAATGATGCCATGGTGTAAGAAGCTGGAGCGATTAAACCCTGAGCCCGTGCATGTTTTAATAGTTTTATTTCCCCTCTGAGATCCTCCCCTCCCCTGGCACCTCCTTCCTGCCCTGTGGAACAGAGCTTCTGGTGTGGGGACAAGCCCTGCCAGAGCCCAGGTCTAAGGTGTCTCCAAGGCCACCTAACTCCTGGCTTTAGTGTCCTGGAGGGGATGTGTGGCTGCGCCCCTTTCCTTTGGCTCATGGGCAGGCGGACAGGGCTTCCCTGTTTCAGACACCCCGGTGGGAGAAGGAGGGATCCAGGGTCCACTTGGCCTTGGCCGGCAGCAGAGCCGGCCGGCTTCTGGCCAGCGTCGGTGGGGAGGCTGCCAAGCGTTCGTGCGATGGCGCGGGCCGCCAGGGCCATCAGAGCCGGCCCTCGTCCAGCAGCCGCCGCAGCCCCCCGCAGAGCCTGGCCAGGTGCTGCGTGAAGTCGGGCCCGTAGAGCGCGGCGAGCAGCCCCGGGTCCGAGAAGTGGTCGAACACGCGGCGGATGCGGCCGTGCGACTTGGGCGTGAGGTGGCGGGCCACCAGCTCCAGCAGCACGTCCCGGCACTCGGCCAACAGGCCGGCCAGCACGGCCGCCTCGAAGGTGAAGTCCACCTCGCCGAAGCTCAGCGCCGTCAGGGCGCCCTGCCGCAGCTTCTGGCGGAAGCGGGCGGCCAGCGCCAGCTCGGCCGGGCTGAAGCAGCCGCTGCGGTGCAGCACGGCCACCTTGACGGCCACCTTGACCAGGTCCTTGATGACCCGCTGCGCCTGCGGCCGGCTGCGCGTGTAGTCCTTGGACACGCGGTACAGCTCGTCCAGCACCTCGCTGCTCGGCTCGTCGATGAAGAGATGGGCCACCGAGCGCCCGGCCATCTTACTCAGCACCTTCTTCTCTGCTTGCAGCGCCAGGCTCTTGGAGCTGAAGGACTCCATGGTGCTGCTTCCACACAGAGCGAGGCCGCAGCTTCCCTAGAAAGAGAGGAAGGGCCTTTCCGTGTCTACTCTGGTCTCTGTCCGCTTTTCCCCTGGTCGGTCCTCGCCTGGCTGATCTCCAAAACCACCGGGCACAAGAGCAGTGATAAAGCCAGCCACCTGCAGGGACGCGGGCCCTGCGGAGCTCCAGACTCGGGGGCTAGGCAGGGCGGCCACACTGGACAGACAGCGGCCCCACCTCAAAAGCACAGCTGCGATTGTTAGACACGGTGTCCCCCACAGGCATCGTTCTCCATGTCTTAACTGAAACTTAGGTCAAATGATTGACTCAAGATCAAATAACTGTTTTATCCAACCCCCAAAACCATGTCAGTCAGGAGTGGCGGCCCATGATTTTAATCCCAGTACTTGGAGGCTGTAAGTTTGTGGCTGGGCTCGGCTGCTTAGTGAGGCCCTCTGCAACTTAGTGAGACCTGTTTCAAAATAAAGCATGAAAACTAGGGCTGGGGGTGTAGCTCAGAGGTGGAATGCTCCTGGGTTCCATCCTCAGTACTGCAAAATAAATAATAAATAAGTAAATAAAAACAGAGCCAGGCATGGTGGTGGACACTTGTAATCCCAGCATTTGAGAGGCGGAGACGGGGATTTCGGTTTGCAGACAGCCTCAGCTACTTAGGCCCTTTGCAATTCAGTAAGACCCTGTTTCAAAAAAAGGAATAAAAAATAAGGCTGGGAGCTGGGCATGGTGGAGCACGATTGTAATCCCAGCATTCGGGAGGCTAAGAGCAGAGAATCGCTGTTCACGGACAGCCTCAGCTACCTAGTGAGGCCCTCTGCAACTCAGTGAGAGCTGGTTTCAAAATAAAGAATAAAAAATAGGGCAGGGGGTGCAGCTCAGAGGTAGAATGCCCCTGGGTTCCATCCCTAAACCTGCAAAAAAAAAAAAAAAAAAGAAAGAAGTGTTTACTGAAAACCTATGGCGTGTGAGTGCTTGATGTGAATTGTCTGTCTTCCCAATTCCATAAGGTAGATCTTCCCATTTCTGCGATAAAGTATCCCCATTCTGCAATGAGAAAACCGAAGGGACCACGGGAAATTCAGCGTCTTGGCCAAAGTCACTAGTCAATGATGACAACGGGCTTTGTTGTTGTTTTTTCTTTCTTTCTTTTTTTTTTTTTTTCTTTTTTCTTTTGGTGCTACTGGGAGTAGAACCCAGGGGCCTTCTACCTCCGGGCTATACTCCCAGACCGATTTTATATTTTATTTGGAAACGGGGTCTCACTAAGTTGCTGAGAGCCTCACTAAGTAGCTGAGGCTGGCTTCGAACCTGGGCGATCCTCCTGTCTCAGCCTCCCAAGCGCGGGGATTACAAGCGTGCGCCACCACGCCCGGTTGACAACAGACTTTGAACCAAACTATCCGAAGACCCCTCTTCCCTGGGTGCTGTCAGGCGGCCGCGCAGGCAAAGGAGCTGTGAGAAGCCTTGGAGAAGGTCAGGTGGGTCGGCCGCCTGAGGCCCCAGCTGGCCGGCCCACGTCCAGCTTCTCTCCAGGTCTCGCCCATGGTTCTGGTTGTTTTTCTTCTTACTTCCCCTACCCTGCTCCGCAGGATGTGGCTGTGACCGCAGCCAGCGCCAGCGGGGAGCGGCCTCACCGGGTCCCCAAACTAAGGGGCAGGGGAGGCGGCTCCCTGCCGGGGGCTCTTCCCACCGGAGCCTTGGGGACCTGCAGCTCCCTGCGCCCCCGGCCTGCCTGTCCAGGAGCCCCACCACGCCAGGCCGGAAGGGGCGATTGCTCCATGTAAGCCCTCCTTCCCTCTGGGCCTTCCTGTGGCCGCCCGCCTGGCCTGCACTGCCATCTTGCATTGGGCCCACCACCCTCTCACAGCCCCCTCACTCCGGTCTCCCTTTTGGTCTTGTCTGGGTCCTTTCTCTGATCCTCCAGCCAGCTGCACTCTCCTTCGGGCCCTGACCCAGCTACCCTCGTGTGTGTGTGTGTGTGTGTGTGTGTGTGTGTGTGTGTGTGCATGCCACTGGGGATTGAACCCAGGGACATTCTACCTCCGACTTGTACATCGACGCTTTTTAAAATATTTTTATTTTGAAATAAAAGGTTGTAATAGAGTGTCACTAAGTTGCTGAGGCTGACCTCAAACCTGCAATCATCCGGTGTCAGCCTCCCAAGTACTGGGATTATAGGGCGCACCATCACACGCCCTGCCTGTCTCTTAAGAGTCCCCTGCACCTCTCAGCCCTCTGCCATGCATCCGTGCCCACCCTCGGCCTTCAGCCCCACACCCCGTGGTTCTAAGCCAGATCTTTCATTCAGAGGCTGCTTTGTGGCAAGGAAGACTTGAGTCCTTCTGCAGACCCAAGAATATTACAAGTGAGAACTCCACACTATGGAAAGCTAGGGCAGAGAGGGCCGAGGCGCTCTCTTCTCTGCCTTCATCGTTCCGGGGCCTCCCCTTCTACCCGTCCGCCCCTCACCTGCCAGGCGCTGGGTGCCAGTATGGTCTTGGATTTTCCGGAGGAGCGCTGACAGAATGGAGAAGCTCCCAAGTGTGGGGCCCTTGGGCCTCGCCCCACCCCACAAGCCCCGCCTACCTACCCTGCTCTCAACCTCCGGTTCTTCATCGCCACCGTCACCAAGAAGGCAGTGCCCAGGAAAGCCCAGAAATAAGACCAAGGGCCGGGCGTGGTGGCGCACGCTTGTAATCCCAACCTTTGGGAGGCTGAGACAGGAGAATCGTGGTTTGTGGACAGCCTTAGCTACTTAGTGAGGCCCTCTGCAACTCAGTGAGACCCTGTTTCAAAATAAAGAAGAAAAATAGGGCTGGGGATAAGCTCCGAGGTAGAAGGACCCTGGGAGCCCAGCGTGGTGGTGCACGCTTGTAATCCCAGCATTCGGGAGGCTGAGACCGAAGGATCACGGTTCGTAGGCAGCCTCAGCTACTTAGTGAGGCCCTCTGCAACTCAGTGAGACCCTGTTTCAAAATAAAGAATAAAAAAAATAGGGCAGGAGATTTAGCTTGGAGGTCAAATGCCCCAGACCTGAAAAAAAAAAAAAAAAAAAAAGGCTCCTGGGTTTTATCCCCAGTACCCCCCAAGAATTCATTTGACTCTGAGGTGGGGAGAAGAGGTTGCATAGCTCCCACCTTCAAATTATGTGTCTGTCCTGTGTATGTGTGTGTGTGTGTAGGGTGTAAGGAATTGGGGACTGAACCCCAGGGGGACATTCTACATCTGAGCTGCACCCCCAGCCCTTTTAAAATTATTTTTTATTTTTTTAAATTTTATTTATTTATTATTATTTTTTTATTTTTTATTTTTTGCTGGTACTGGGGGTGGAACCCAGAGGCTTTCTACCTCCAGGCTATACTCCCAGACCATATATATATATATATATATATATATATATATATATATATATAATTTTTTTTTTTTTTTTTGGTGGTACTGGGGTTCCTGGAAGCCCTTCTATCTCCGGGCTACACTCCCAGACCTATTTTTACATTTTTATTTGGAAACAGGGTCTCCTAAGCCAGCGCACGTGGCTGGCTTTGAACCTGCGTGATCCTCCTGTCTCTGCCTCCCAAGCGCGGGGATTACAAGCGTGCGCCACCATGCCCGGATCCTTTTTTATATTTTATTTGGAAACAGGGTCTCACTAAGTTGCTGGAAGCCTCACTGAGTAGCTGAGGCTGGCTTCGAACCTGTGTGATCCTCCTGTCTCAGCCTCCCAAGCGCGGGGATTACAAGTGTGCGCCGCCACACCAGGCTCGTAAATTTTTTTATTTTTTATTTATTTATTTTTGCGGGTCTAGGGATGGAACCCAGGGGCATTTGACCTCTGAGCTACACACCCAGCCCTATTTTTTATTCTTTATTTTGAAACCAGGTCTCACTGAGTTGCAGAGGGCCTCACTAAGTAGCTGAGGCTGTCCGCGAACTGCGATCCTCTGGGTCTCAGTCTCCCAAATGCTGGGATTACAAGTATGCACCACCATGCCCGACTCCTTTTTTATTTTTTTATTTTTATTTTTTGTGGGTCTGGGAATGGAACCATGGAACCCAGGGGCATTCGACCTCTGAGCTACACCCCCTGTCCTATTTTATTTATTTATTTATTTATTTATTTATTTATTTATTTATTTATTTATTTATTTATTTATTTATTTATTTATTTATTTTTGGTAGTACTGGGGTTCCTGGAAGCCCTTCTACCTCCGGGTTATACTCCCAGACCTATTTTTTTATTTTTATTTGGAAACAGGGTCTCTTAAACCAGCAAGGCTGTTCTGTGGTACTAGGAAAGATATAAAGTCCGAATTGCTGGTTTGGGGGTCAGTGGGGAAATTTCTGAAGATGAAAGGGCGGTGCTATGGGCCATCGTTATCATAAGCATCTTGCAAAGACGGTGTTGGGGCCCGGCGGCTGGGCCACAAGCGACCAGCAGGTGGCAGCACCGCACCGCCTCACTGGAGAAACCAGCTGCAGAGCGGGTCAGCCTCTGCAGAGACCCACAAACGTAGGCGAGTGGCCAAAGGTTCTATTTCTTTGTTTGGTATTGAGTATCGAACCCAGGGGCTTTCTACTTTCAGTCCTTTTGAAATTTTTAAATTTTTATGTATTTCTTTCTTTCTTTCTTTTTTTCTTTTTTCTTTTTTTTTTTTTTTTGCTGTGCTGGGGATGGAACCCAGGGGCATTCTACCACTGAGCCACACCCCAGCCCTATTTTTCCTTTCTTTCTTTCTTTCCTTCTTTCTTTTCTTTCTTTCTCTCCTTCCTTCCTTCCTCTCTTCTTTCTTTTTCTCTCTCTTCCTTCCTTTCTTTCTTATTTATTTATTTTTTGGGGTCTGGGGATGGAACCCAGGGGTATTTGACCTCCGAGGTACACCCCCTGCCCTATTTTTTATTCTTTATTTTGAAACAGGGTCTCCCTAAGTTGCCGAGGGCCTCACTAACTAGCTGAGGCTGTCTGCGAACCTCGATCCTCCAGGTCTCAGCCTACCGAGTGCTGGGATTACAAGCGTGCACCACCATACCCAGCTTTGTATTTACTCTGTTTCAAAATAAAGAATAAAAAATAGGGTTAGGATGCAGCTCAGAGATAGAATGCCCCTGGGTTCTCTTTCCCAAAAAAAGAAATACAGCCAGGTGTGATGGTGCATGCTTGTAACTCCAGTACTCTGAGACTGAGACGGGGGTCACAAGTTTGAGGACAGCCTCTGAAAGTAGTAAGACTCATCAACCTAGAGAGACCTTGTTTGAAAACAAATATGGCTGGGGGTCTCCTAAGTATCTCAGAGGTACAATGTCCCTGAATTCATTCCCCAGTACTTTTTCCCCAAATGCATACATAAAAACCTTGCTGAAACTGGGTGTGGCGGCACACACCTATAATCCCAGTACCTGGAAGCTGAGACAGGAGGGCCACAGGTTGGAGGCGACCCTCAGAAACTCAGTGGGACCCCGTTTCAAAATAAAGAATAAGCCGGGCTTGGTGGCACGCGCTTGTAATCCCAGCATTTGGGAGGCTGAGACAAGAGGATTCGCGGCCAGACTCAGCTACTTTGTGAGGCCCTTGGCAACTCAGTGAGATCCTGTTTCAAAATAAAGAATAAGAAATAGGGCTATGGGGGGTATAGCTCAGAGGTAGAATGCCCCTAGGTTCTATCCCCAGTACTGCAAAAATACATTTTTTAAAAATAAAAATGGCTGGGGTGTAGCTCAGAAGTAGAATGCCTCTGGATTATATTACCAGTACTGCAAAATTAATTAATTAATTAATTAAAAAAATAAACCAGGAGTGGTGGTGCACTCTTGTAATCCCAATACTTGGGAGGCTGAGACAGGAGGATCACAGGTTCATGGCCAGCCTCAGTTACTTAGTTAGACCCTCTGCAACTTAGTGAGACCCTGTTTAAAATTAAAGAATAAAAAATATATAAAGAATAAAAAATAGGGCAGGGGGTGTGGCTCAGAGGTTGAATGCCCCTGAGTTCCATCCCCAGACCAGCAAAAAAAAAAAAAAAAAAAAAAATATATATATATATGTATGTGTATGTGTGTGTATGTATATATATACACATATATATGTATGTATATATGTATATATATGTATGATATGTGTGTATGTATATATATACACATATATACATATACACACACATTATATATATATATATGTATATATATATATATATATATATATATATATAGTAGGTCTGGGAGTATAGCCCAGAGGTAGAAAGCCTCTGGGTTCCACCCCCAGTACCACTCAAAAATAAACAAATAAAGAAATAAAGAAAAAAAACCAGGCTTGGTGGCATACACTTGTAATCCCAGCATTTGGGAGGCTGAGACAAGAGGATCACAGTTCTCAGACAGCCTCAGCTACTTAGTGAGGCCCTTTGCAACTCAGTGAGACCCTCTTTCAAAATAAAGAATAAAAGATAGGGCTGGGAGAATAGCTCAGAGGTAGAATGCTCCTGGATTCCATCCCCAGTACCACACACACAAAAAAAGTAGGGCTGGGGGTGTAGCTTAGAGGTAAAATGCCCCTGGGTTCCATACCCAATACTGCAAAAAAAAAAAAAAAAATTGGGCTGTGGGCGTAGCTTGGATGTACACACACACACACACACACACACACACACACACACACACACAGGCTCCTTGAACTTGAGATCCTCCGGCCAAGTCACTGGGATGCCAGGCACGCACCACCACGCCTGGCTCACTTCGTGGATCCTTTCCTGTGCAGTATGCGGGGAGGTAATAATGTCCACTTGCAGATGAAAGATTCCGCCTTAGAGATAAGTGGCTTATCCAAAGCCATACTCCAGAGATGAATCTAGGTCTTAAAGGTCTTAATGACTCCAGATAATTCTCGTTCCGCTATATAATCCAGGGGAGTTAATAATAACTTCCTGAGCCAGGCACATGCAATCCCCAGCAAAACAAACAAACAAACAAAACCACCAATAAAACAAAAAAACAAATCTTCCTGAAAAACCTCTCCCTCTCCCTCCCCCTCCTCCTTCCCCTTCTTCTACTCACACACTCTCTCTCTCCTCTCTCTCCTCTCTCTCCTCTCTCTCCTCTCTCTCCTCTCTCTCCTCTCTCTCCTCTCTCTCCTCTCTCTCCTCTCTCTCCTCTCTCTCCTCTCTCTCCTCTCTCTCCTCTCTCTCTCCTCTCTCTCTCTCTCTCTCTCTCTCTCTCTCTCTCTCTCTCTCTCTCTCGGGCGGGACTGGGGATTGAACCCAGAGGCATTCTAACCCTGAGCTACACCCTCAGCCTGATTTTATTCTTTATCTAGAAACAGGGTCTCACTACTTGTGGAGGCCTCCCTAAATTGCCAAGGCTGGCTTCAAACCTATGATCCTCCTGTCTCAGCTTTCCACGTACTGAAATTACAAGCCTGGCTTCCCCTTTCTTTCTTTCTTTCTTTCTTTCTTTCTTTCTTTCTTTCTTTCTTTCTTTCTTTCTTCTTTTTGTGGATCTGGGGATGGAACCCAGGGGCATTCGCCCTCTGAGCTATACCCCCTGCCCTATTTTTTATTCTTTATTTTGAAAGAGGGTCTCACTGAGTTGCAAAGGGCCTCACTAAGTAGCTAAGGCTGTCTGTGAACCACAATCCTCTGGTCTCAGCCTCCTGAATACTGAAATTACAAGTGTGTACCACCACGCCTGGCTAACCTGGCTTCTTTTATTATGTTAATTTTTATTTTTATTATGGTACTGGGGATTGAATTCAGGGGCATTCTACCCAAGCACTATTTTATTAATTTGGAAACAGGTTCTTAGTAGATTGATGAGAGTCTCACTACTAGCTGAAATAATCCTTAAACCTGTGATCCTCCAGTCTCAGCCTCTCAAGTATTGGGATTCCAAGTATGCTCCACCATGACCAGCTTTAAATAATCTCTATTTGAAACAGAATAAAGGCTTCAGGTATAGCTTAGTGGTAAACCGGGCGTGGTGGCGCACGCTTGTAATCCCCGTGCTTGGGAGGCTGAGACAGGAGGATCACACAGGTTCAAAGCCAGCCTCAGCTACTTAGTGAGGCTCTCAGCAACTTAGTGAGACCCTGTTTCCAAATAAAATATAAAATAGGTCTGGTAGTATAGCCCAGAGGTAGAAAAGACCCTGGGTTCAACCCCAGTACCACCAAAAAATAAAAATAAAAATAAAAAATAAAATAGCTTAGTGGTATATCACTTTTGCAACATGTATAACCATGTTGCATCCCTAGCACTGGAAAAAAAAAAGTTGAAACTAGACATGGGGCCCCTGCCTGAAATCCCACTGCTTGGGAGGCTCAGATACAAGCAACAAAGGTTTCAACCAGCCTCGTTTAAAATATGAGACTCTGTTTAAAATATAAGCTGGGCATGGTGGTGCAGGTTTGCAATCCCAGTACTTGGGAGACTGAGACAGGAGACCCTGTTTCAAAAGAAAGAATAAAAAAATAGGGCTGGGGATATAGCTCAGAGGTAGAATGCCTCTGGGTTCAACCCTCAGGAACATACACACACTCACATGCACACCCACCCCCACACACAACTAAAATAAATAAATAAATATAGCCGGGCGTGGTGGCGCACGCTTGTAATCCCTGCGCTTGGGAGGCTGAGACAGGAGGATCGCACAGGTTCGAAGCCAGCCTCAGCTACTTAGTGAGGCTCTCAGCAACTTAGTGAGACCCTGTTTCAGTGGTGGCGCACAGTTATAATCCCAGCATTTGGGAGGCTGAGACAGGAGGATCAAGGTTCGTAGACAGCCTCAGCTACTTAGGCCCTTTGCAATTTTGTGAGGCCCTGTTTCAAAATTAAGAATAAAAAATAGAGCAGGGAGTGTAGCTTGGAGGTCAAATGCCCCTGGATTCAATCCCTAGTATCAAATAAAATAAAATAAAACAAAACAGAATGAAATGTTCAGAATGGGACACAGTGCTGTGTTTGAGTTAGCTGAGGTTTGGTTTTGGTTTTGGTTTTTGGTGCTGGAGAGTGAAGCCACGGCCTCACACACTTAGCGGCACACCGCGCGCCCTGGCTGAGGTTCCCTGGCCCAGGATGCTCTGCTCTCGGCCCCAGAAGACAACGTCCAGTGTGATTTAAAGCAATGTAGCAAGACTTCAGCCTGAGAGACTGGGTAGTTCACGGCTTCTCACCTTCTTTTTTTTGGGGGGGTGGGGGGTGGTACTGGGGATGGAACCCAGGGGCCCTCTACCTCTGGGCTACACTCCCAGACCTATTTTTATATTTTATTTGGAGACAGGGTCCCTTAAGCCAGCTGAGGCTGGCTTCGAACCTGCGTGATCCTCCTGTCTCTGCCTCCCAAGCGCAGGGATTACAAGTGTGCGCCACCGCGCCCGGCTTCACCTACTTTTCTTTTAATCTTTGATGCATTTATTTCTTCCTCTACTTATTGTACCCAGATATTATGACTAAGTGCTGGTGGGAAAAGAGAAAACAGGGAAGACAAGCTACCTGTCTTAAACCAAGTGCCAAATACATTTGAAAAATCCAAATGAAAGTGTCCAACAAACAACTGTATATGCGGGGTGTAGTGGGATTGAACCAGGGGTGTGCTATCTGAGCTACAGCCCAGCCCTGTTTTATTTAATATTTATTTATTTATTTATTTATTTATTTACTGGGGATGGACTCCAGGGAGCTTCTACCAGACCTTTTTTTTTTGTTTGGGATCAAGGTCTCCCTCAATTGCTGAGGCTGGCCCCCAACCTGCCATCTTCCTGTCTCAGCCTCCCAAGTACTAGGTTATAGGCTTGAACCACGACAATTGGCTTTTACTTTTTTTATTTTTTTATTTTTTGTTATGGTACTAGAGATGGAACCCAGGGGCATTCTACCTCCACCCTAACCCTAGTTTTTTTTTTTTTTTTTTTTTTTTTTTTTTTGTGGGTCTGGGGATGGAACCCAGGGGCATTCTACCTCCAAGCTACACCCCCTGCCCTATTTTTTATTCTTTATTTTGAAACAGGGTCTCAATGAATTGCAGAGGGCCTCACTAAGTAGCTGAGGCTGTCCGCGAACTGCGATCCTCTGGGTCTCAGGCTCCCAAATGCTGGGATTACAAGTGTGCGCCACCACGCCCAGCCTAAATCTAGGTTTTATTCTTTATTTTGAAACAGGGTTTCACTGAGTTGCAAAGGGCATAAGTAGCTGAGGCTATCTGCGAACCACGATCCTTTGGTCTCAGCCTCCCAAATGCTGTGATTACAAGGGTGCGTCACCACGTCTGACTTATATATACATTTTTTTCTGTGTGTTTGACACTGGGGATTGGACCAGAGGCATTCTGTCTCTGAGCTACACCCGTAGCACTAGGTTTTAGTGTGGTTTTTTTTTTTTTTTTTTTTTTGCAGTACGGGTATGAAACCCAAGGTATTCTACCTTTGAGCTAAAACCCCAGACCCATTATTTATTTTTAATTTTGAAACAAGGTCTCACTGAGTTGCAGAGGGACTCACTAAGTAGCTGAGGCTGTCCACAAACCGCCATCCTCCAGTCTTAGCCCCCCCCCGAATGCTGGGATTACAAGCGTGCACCACCACCCTGGCTGAGCAAGAATTCTTGCTTAAGTAATATCTTGGGAACATTTTCTTTTTCTCCAAGCAAACTCCCACCAGAGTGTGTCCCTGACTTCTAAGATAAAATGTTTCGAACTTCTTTCTCAACATTCATCCTGAGGAGTATTTTTTACCCTTATATTTTATATTTAGGAGTTTATGTACAAGGTAGCTTTTCTTTCCTTTGATTTTTAAATTAAATTTAATTTTATTATTATTATTTTTTGGCGGGTCTGGGGACGGAACCCATGGGCATTCGACCTCCGAGCTCCACCCCCTGCCCTATTTTTTATTCTTTATTTTGAAACCGGGTCTCACTGAGTTTCGGAGGGCCTCACTAAGTAGCTGAGGCTGTCTGCAAACTGCGATCCTCCGGTCTCAGCCTTCCAAATGCTGGGATTACAAGCGTGCGCCACCACGCCCGGCATCCCAGTCCTATTTTTAATTCTTTATTTTGAAACAGGGTCTCACTATGTAGCTGAGGCTGTCCACAAACCTGGATCCTCCTGTTTTAGCCTCCCAAGAACTGGAATTACAAGTATGTGCTACCACGTCTGGCTCCCAGCCCTAATTTTTTTTTTTTTTTTTTTTGGTGGTACTGGGGTTCCTGGAAGCCCTTCTACCTCCGGGCTACACTCCCAGACCTATTTTATATTTTTTATTTTTTTGAAACAGGGTCTCTTAAGCCAGCGGGGCTGGCTTCGATCCTCCTGTTTCTGCCTCCCAAGCGTGGGGATTACAGGTGTGCGTCACCACGCCCGGCTCCAGACCTATTTTTTTATACTTTATTTGGAAACAGGGTCTCACTAAGTTGCTGAAAGCCTCACTAAGTAGCTGAGGCTGGCTTTGAACCTGCGCGATCCTCCTGTCTCTGCCTCCCAAGCGCGGGGATTACAAGCGTGCGCCACTACACCCGGCTAAGAGATTCTTTATCAAAATAAAAAAATAAGGCCAGGCGTGGTGGCACACACTTGTAATCCCCGCGCTTGGGAGGCAGAGACAGGAGGATTGCACAGATTTGAAGCCAGCCGTGCTGGCTTAAGAGACCCTGTTTCCAAATAAAAATATTAAAAAAAATAGGTCTGGGAGTGTAGCCCAGAGGTAGAATGGCATCCAGGAACCTCAGTACCACCAAAATAAATAAAAAATAAATAATAAAATAAAATAAATAAATAAAAAATAAAAAAAACATAATAGGAAGCCAGGCGTGGTGGGAAATGCTTGTAATCATTCGGGAGACTGAGACTGGAGGATTGCGGTTCATGGCCAGCTTTCCATAACTTAGTGAGACTCTGTTTCAAAATATAGAATAAAAAATAGGGCAGGTGCAGGCATGGTGGCGCACGTTTGTAATCGCCGCACTTGGGAAGCTGAGACAGGAGGATCACACAGGTTCGAAGCCAGCCTCAGCTACTTAGTGAGGCTCTCAGCAACTTAGTGAGACCCTGTTTCCAAATAAAATATAAAATACGTCTGGGAATGTAGCCTGGAGGTAGAAAGCCTCTGGGTTCCATCCTCAGACCAGCAAAAACAAAAACCAAACCAAAAATAATGAATAAAAAATAGGGTTGGGGTGGCGCTCAGAGGTAGAACCCCTGCAATGGGTTCAACCCCCAGTACCGCAAAAAAAAAAAAAAAAAATTGTGTCCAGGGGTGTAACTCAGAGTTAGAATGTCCTTGGGTTCAATCCCTATCACCACACACCCAAACCCACACCCACACCCACACACAAAAAATAAATATAAATATAAATAAATAAATAAATAAAATAGGGTTAGGGGTTAGATCATCCCTGGGTTCATCCCCAGTAATACACACACACACACACACACACACACACACACACACGCACGCACACACACGAGAGAGATTTGAGCTATGCCTTACAACTCTAAATTACACACTAATTCCCATTCCTTAATCTAGTCAATAAACATATTTGAGCATCTGAGCCATAAGCTAGAAGCTGGGGAGGTGTGTGTGTGTTACTAGGGATTGAACCTAGAGGCATTCTACATCTTAACTATACCCCCAGTCCTATTTTATTTTTTATTTTGAAACAGGATATCACTACTTTGGGGAGGGCCTTCCTAAATTGCTAATCCTCCTGTCTCAGCCTTCTAAATACTGGAATTATGAGTATGCACCACCATGCCCTGACAATATTTTTTATTTTTATTTTTATTTATTTTTTTGGTGGTACTAGGGGTGGAACCCAGAGGCTTTCTACCTCCGGGCTATACTCCCAGACCTTTTTTATATTTCATTTGGAAACAGGATCTCACTAAGTTGCTGAAAGCCTCACTAAGTAACTGAGGCTGGCTTCGAACCTGTGCAATCCTCTTGTCTCAGCCTCCCTAGCGCTGGGATTACAAGTGCGCGCCACCACGCCTGGCAATGAGATTTTTTAAAAATACTGAACTCAGGGATACTCTACTACTGAGCTCCCCTGCTCCCCCCTTTTTTGATAATGGGGATTGAACCCAGGGGTGTCCTACTTCTGAGCTACATCCTATTTTAATTTTATTTATTTATTTAGCGGTACTAGGAATGGAGCCCAGGGCCATTCTACCTCCATGCTACACCCTCTGCCCTATTTTTATTCTTTATTTTTGTAACAGGGTCTTGCTGAGTTGCAAAGGGCCTAAGTAGCTGAGGCTATCTGTGAACCTTGATTCTCCTGTCTCAGCCTCCCAAATGCTGGGATTATAATCGTATACCACCACGCCCAGCTCTATTTATTTTATTTTTTTGTTTATCTATTTTTGGGATATTAGGATATCTATTTGGGATATCTATTAGGGATTGAACCCAGATATTCTACCTCCAAGCTATACTTCCAACCTGATTTTATATCTTATTTGGATATACAAATAATATACACTTATTAGTGTCTCACTAGGTTGCTGAAAGCACTGCTACTTTGCCAAGGCTGACTTCCAACCTGTGATCCTCATTGTCTCAGCCTCCCAAGAACTGGGATAACAAGCTTGTGCCACCACGCCCAGTTAGAGTGACTTTAACTTTTTATCATTCAGTGCTGGCGATTGGTTTCAGAGCATGTGCTAGGCAAGGGTCTGCCACTCAGCTGATTCACCTGTTTACTGGATTGCATTAGATCCAAGACTCCACAGTTCACCTTGTGTGGGTGTTGTCTTCTTTCTCTCTTTCTTTCTTTCTTTCTTTCTTTCTTTCTTCTTTCTTTCCTTCTTTCTTTCTTCTTTCTTTCTTCAGTACGGGGGATGGAACCCAAGAACATTTCACCTCTGAGCTACAACCCCAGCCCTATTCTTTTTTTTTTTTCTTTTTTTTCGGGTCTGGGGATGGAGCCCAGGGGCATTTGACCTCTGAGCTACTCCCCCTGCCCTATTTTTTATTCTTTATTTTGAAACAAGGTCTCACTAAGTTGTGGAGGGTCTCACTGAGTAGCTGAGGCTGTCCACAAACTTCAATCCTCTGGTCTGAGCCTCCCAATGCTGGGATTACAAGGGTGTGCCACCACGGCCAGCTTGTTTTGTTGTTTCTCTTTCTTTCTTCCTTCCTTTCTTTCTTTCTTTCTTTCTTTCTTTTCTTTTCTTTCTTTTTCCTTTTTTTTTTTTTTTGCAGTAATGAGGATGAAATCTAGGGGCATTCTACCTCTGAGCTACACCTCCCGCCCTATTTTTTATTCTTTATTTGAAACAGGGTCTCACTGAGTTGTAGAGGGCCTCACTAAAGAGCTGAGGCTGGCCATGAAACTTGGTCCTCCTGTCTCAGCCTCCCAAATGCTGGGATGTGCCACCATGCCTGGCTTGTTTTGTGGTTTCTTACTCTGTTTATCTCACTGGTTCACCTGGCCTTAAATCGCTGTGTGTGTGTGTGTGTGTGTGTGTGTGTGTGTGTGTGTGTGTGTGTTGCTCCCTTACTCTGGGGCTGCACCCACTTGCTGATGCTACCTGCCCTGATCCCAGTGTAGTTAAGGCTGGTGTGGAAATGATCAACCCCCCAGACCAAGATGTGGGTGGAAATGTCCATTCAGATAACGCCATTTAGAATGCCAATGTCTCCCAGGCCGCCTACTTTTCTGGGAATTTTGAGCATGCCTTTGTCACAGCCCTACGCAGGGAAGAATCCCAGCAGGCAATACCAAGGTGGCAGCCAAGCGGTCCTGTCTGAAGTAGCCTCTTTCTTCCTCCTCACTGGCATTCCTCAAATGCAAGGGTCTTTATGGAGGGTGGGGAGGAAGGGGCAGCTTTGCTGCTCAGAGGGCCGTCCAGGGCTCTCTGAGGAAGGCTGGACATCACTGGTCCTGGGCCCACAAGGTGCCAAGGGGGAAGGGCAGCTGGCGGCTTCTCTATCAGGCCCCTGTGTGGCTCCCATTTCTGTGGGTTCTCTGATTCAATGAGTCTCGGTCCCCACCTCTTTCTTCTCTCATCTTTCCTCTTGCAGCAACCAGCAGCTGCCTGCCCGCCACCCTAGCTTTCTGGCTCCTTAGTTCCCAGCAAGGTGGCCCGAGCCCATCCTGCTCTGACAGTGAGGTGGGAGGGGAGGGATTATGGGGACAAGGAAAAGCTCCCGGGAACACTTTCCTTTCCTTCCCCAGGCCGCAAGCCCCCAAGTCTACGCTACGCTAGGCCTCACTGGGGTCAGGACCAAGGACAGGCGTGGGGAGAAAGAAGGAGAAAAAGGTCAAAAGCACCGAGAGCAGGAGCCAGGGGTTGGGGCAGAGTAGGGAGAGGCGGGAGGCTCCCTAGGGAACAGGGTCGCCAGAGCCACGCAGGGGCCGCGGGCAGGATGGCGCAGGCTCTGACAGCCCGGCCCGGCCGAGGCCCCGGGTGTCCTGCCTCGCTTCTCTCAGCTTCTCTTGTGACATTTCTCCTCAGGGCCACTCCCACGTCAGCCCGTCTGTGTGCGTCTCAGCCTCCGTCAGGGTCTCGGCGACCGTCCGTCGGTCTCTCCATCTCGCGCCTGTCTGGGGTCTCGGGCTCCCTCCCCGCCTGGCCCTCGGGGTGGACGGAGCCCCGGAGCCCCGCCCCCGAGCGGCGCCATTGGCGGAGAGGTGGCGGGGAGGCGGGGTCTGGCCGGCGTCTGGCGCTGCGATTGGCGGGGACGGCCGGGAGGCGGGCCGGGGCGGGCCTCCGGGAGGCGGGCGGGGCGCTGGGGCCGAGCCCAGAGCTCCGGGCGGTCGCATTGTTTTCCTCCGCGGATCCGCGGCGGGAGTGGGGCTGCGACCCGGACCCGGGCTCCGGTGGCCCCGCTGCGCCCGGGAGCCCCGACCCCAGCGCCGGCGCGTCGGGACGCCCGTCGCATCGCACCCGAGCCCGGACCGCGGAATCCAACTCCGCGCCGCGCCGCGACCTGGATCCGCGACCCGGATCTCCGAGCAAGTGCCGGGCTGCGGGGGGCGGCGGCGGCGGCCTGGCGAGGTGCGGGGGGCGGCGCTCGGCGCCCGGCTGCGGGGAGGTCCGCGGAGTTGGGGTGCGCGGGAGCAGGGCCGGCCGGCCCCCTCCTGCACGGGGCCGGCTCCGGGCGCCCCTGGCGGCGGGTCTCTCCGAGTCGCGCCCCGCCGGGTTAGGGGGACGAGAGGGGAGCTTTTCCTTTTCTTTTCTCTCTTTTGAGGCGCGCAGCGTACGGAGGGTGGAAGTCTGGGTCCCTCGCCTCCCCCGCAGGGTAAGGAAGGCTCCCAGACTCGGGGAGGACCGGACCCGGCCGTGCCCCTGCGGGGCGTGAAGGGGTCGCGCCGTCCAGACTTTGCCTGGGGCTGCACCGTCGTCCTTGTGCAGCTGGAGTGCGAGCACCCCCTGGAGGGTCGGCTTGCGCGCAGGGTCGGGGAGTAGGGCCCCGAGAAACATGGGTCCCAGCGCCCGTCCTCCTCTCCGCCCCACTCGGCGCGGGCTTTGTTGGACCCCTCTCCCCGAGACAGCCGAGGCGCCCGCATCCCAGCTCCGGGACCCGCTCCGCGCGCCCGGGCCCGCCCTCGTCGGCTCGCAGCCTCTGGCCCTGCTCCTCGGGCCTGGGAGACCCGCCTCCGCCCCCCGCCCCGCTCGCGTCCCACTCGGGCTGCGCCTGCAGGCCCCTCCAGCCCCTCCTCCCGCTAACGTGGCTCTGGGACCCGGTCCCGGCCCAGACTCTGCTACCCGCCCCTCCTTGGAGCCCGGGCTCCAGCGAGGGGGAGACACGTCGAGCCCCTGGCCCCAGGCCCAGCTGTGGCTGCGCTAGGCACCTGGATCATCCTCTCTGGGGCTGGGTGGGAGGGGAGATAGGTGCCGAGCCCCGGGCTGAGAACTGAGGGTGGGGAAAGGTGCTGGGGGGGGGTGGTCGCCTGTTCCGTGAGGCTCCCCGCGCACCGCCGGTGCCCCCGAGGAAGGTGGACTGGGGCGGGCGACCGGCCAGGGGCTTCCTGCTATTGTCCCCAGCCCGGTCTCCCCTTCCCATCCCTTCCCCAGCCCCGCTAGACTCTGGCTATGACCTCGGCCACTCCCCAGAGGTGGCTGCCCCTCCAGGAAAGAGAAGAGGCTAGTTTCCTCTTCCCAGCAAGGGGAGCTCTAGGAAGGGACGGAAGAGTGGGCCAGGTCCCTCGCCGCCCGGCTGGGGGCTGGGTGGGAGGCTCCCAGATGCTGCTCCATCGATAGGATGGGAAACCCTCCTAAAAATGTCACAGTTGAGTGTAAGGGGCCCAGGCGAAGGCCCGCCAAGTATTTTTAGGGGCTGGCCTGATCCAGCCTCGAGTGTTGTGTGTGTGTGGGCCGAGGTGGGATGGGAGGGAGTCCAGGCCTGCTGTTCTCAGGGAAGAACCAAGGGGGCTGGGGGTGCTTAGTTATCAGAGCATTTTTCTGGAAATGAAGAGCATGCAAATGAAATGCAAATTAGCCTCTATTGTCCCTGGCTAGGGCTTCTTTGCTCAGAAGGCTGTTGGATTCGGAAGGTTTTGACAGGGGAGTGGTCTTCATGCCCTGCAAATCCTCCCAGTCACCCTTTTCCCCAAGGCTGGTCCTGTAGGTCTTGGAGTTTCTGGCCAGGGACCATCCCCAGCCCTCAAATCTCTGGGCATGAAGTCCAGTACCTTTTTAAGAAAACTAAATGTCACCTCCCCTCCCCCCCGGGGAGGCAGCATCTCCCTGACCCCAGCCTCAGCCCACCTGGCCTCATGCTCACCTTTACTTTAGAGATATTTGGTGAGGGAGGTGTAACTCAGCCTTTTCCCTCCTTTTGTCTCTTCTTTCAATCAGGTCCGAGGTCTCCTACCCCCTCTGAGGTCTTCTGTCTGTTTCAGTCCCCCACAGAGGTGACCGCTCCAGGTAAGGACAGTAGCTCCTGAGGGAGGGGCCGGAAGGGACTCAGCCAGGTGGCAGGAAGAGGGTCTGGCCGTCCTCCCCACTTGCCAGAGACCAAAGTTGTTTCCAGGGTGAAGATACCAGTTGCCCAGGGCAACTGGGGGGGGCGGGGCAGGTAGGAAAGCATAGGAGAGGAGCTGTGTCCCTTCTCTTCCCCCGGGAGCCCGGAGCGCGGGCATCCGGAAACCTGGCATGGGGGAGGAGGGTCGTTAGCTGGATTTCTGCAGCCCCTGGGGAAGGGGTCATCATTAGGCCTTCCCACCCCTTCCCTCCTCCAGCTCTCTCGGGGCCCCACCTGACGTCAACCTACCCATCAGTGACGCTGGATGGGCGGCGGTGGGGGGGGACACCTGGGTCCTGGCTTCAAGTGGAATTTATGGAAGTTGGAAGGAGGCCCGTGAGCCTTGGGTTTCTCCTTTAGGGGACTTGGTGGGGTGGTCCACAAAAGAGAAGATGCTTACCCTGTCTGACCTGGTTTCCAGAGCCTCCTCAGCCCCTCATTGTAAACTTTAGGGGTAGGCAGGAAGCTGGAGTGCACCTCCCAAGTGGGGGGGGGCAGGGTCAGCTGGCTGCAGGCGAGGATGGGTGGGACCAAGGCCTGTCTCATCCTCCATCCTTTCTGTCATAACCGTTTTTTTCTTGGACTTTGCACTACAATTGCTTGCCATTGAATTATTTATATTTCAATTTCAGAGGCAGTCCGAAATTGAAATCAGCCTAGACCCAAGTGTCCCCCCACCCCCAATCCAGGGAAGAGGGAAGAAAGGGGGGGCATGTCCAGCCATTTCACACCCCCCCCCAGTGGGCAGGTCCCCCACCCAGCAAGTACACACACTGGTTCTTAAGAGCCAAGGAGGGAACAGGGGGCTAGGGAGGCCGGGAGGGGGCACAGTGGTCGAGGAGACAGCTGCAGCCGGAGCTAAATTTAGCCTCTGATCTGGCTTGGACGCAGATTCATTTTTGGCTAAGACGCCCCCCCCCCTTCCCTGCACTGCCTCTTCCTTAGCAGCGGGAAGGGCCCTTGGAGCACAAGCTTGGAGTACCACAGTGACCCCGAGGCTGCCCCGCCATGTTCTTCCCCAGTCCTGGAGGGGACCTTGGCTTCTGCGCAGCCAGCCGCATCACCCCCAGGGCCAGCGGGGGTTTGTGAGGGAGGGGGAGGCCGCTGGCTCTCTCTCCCTCGCTCGCTTGGTGCCCTCTTCCTCCTCCCAGTGCCAAGGAGTCACTATTTATAATGTTAAGGCTTTAGCAGCTAATTATAGCTGAGAAGGGGTTAGCGCCAGGGGGAGTCAGAAGGTGTCACCTCCTAAGTGCCCCAGCCCCAGTCAGGGGAGGAGGGAAAGCGGGAAGGAGGGAGGGAGGGCGGCATGTCCTGTCCTTACCTGGGGTCAGGTCGCCAGCCCCTCCCCAGCCAGTCTGGACCAGCTGGAGAGGACATCCTGGAGCGACAGCGACAGCTGGCTGGCACTGCCGCTGGGGCAGCTTCTGGGGATAGACCTGGACAGGGGCCTGACCGCACGGCGGTGGCGTGGACAGAACTTGGTCCTCTCCCCCACTTGCCTCTGTTTCCCCTTCCAGGGCCAGCATATGGGTGAGGGGGCACCCCCTGGGGCCTGAGCTGCCCCCGCACAGGATGCCCCGTGCCCCCCACTTCATGCGCCTGCTGCTGCTGCTGTCGCTTCCCCATACCCAGGCCGCCTTCCCCCAGGACCCCCTCCCTCTGTTGAGCTCCAACCTGCAAGGTGAGTGACCCTGCCCACCTGGCCCCTCTGTGAGCAGGTAGAGATGAGGCGCCCACCCTGGTGCGTGCTTGCTTTCGAGGCCAGGTGCCCGGGGACCCGGCCCGGGGAAGGAACGGGTAGAGGGAGCCAGCATCTCAGCTGCTCCTTTCTCTTTCCTGGGTGGGTTTCTTAGAGATAGTGTCCTTTGATGGTTAAGAACAGGAACTTTTAGCTGGGCGTGGTGGCATGCACTGGCGATCTCAGTACTGAGGAGGCTGAGACAGGAGGATCGCAGGTTCTAGGACAGCCTCGGCAATTAGTAGTGAGACTTTCATCAACATAGTGAGGCCCCGTTTCCAAATAAAAATAAGAGAGACGGGTGTGGTGGCGCACACTTGTAATCCTCACACTTGGGAGGCGGAGACAGGAAGATCGCGCTGGTTCGAAGCCAGCCGCGCTGGTGTAAGAGACCCTGTTTCAAAAATATAAAATAGGTCTGGGAGTGTAGCCTGGAGGTAGAAGGGCTTCCAGGAACCCCAGTACCACCATCAAAAAAAAAAAAAAAAAAAAAAAAAAGGTCTGGGAATGCCAGGCGTGGTTGCGCATGCTTGTAATCCCCAAGTTTGGGAAGTGGAGACAGGAGGATTGCGCAGGTTCGAAGCCCCTTACTGGTTTAAGAGACCCTGTTTTTAAATAAAAATATAAAAAATAGGTCTGGGAGTGTAGCCCAGAGAAGGGTTTCCAGGAACCCCGGTACCACCAAAAAAAAAAAAAAAAAAAAAGGTCTGGGAGTATAGCCCAGGGGTAGAAAGCCTCTGGGTTTCACCCCCAGTACCACAAAAATAAATAATAAATAAATAAATTAATTAATTAAATAGGGCTGGGGAAGCCAGGCATGGTGGCGCATGCTTGTAATCTCAGTACTTGGGAGGCTGAGACAGGAGGATCGCACAGGGTTGAAGCCAGCTTCAGCTACTTAGTGAGGCTCTCAGCAACTTAATGAGACCCTGTTTCAAAATAAAATAAAATATAAAATAGGTCTGGGGCATAGGCCTCTGAGTTCCATCCTCAGCACCACAAAAATAAAAATAGGTCTGGGGATTTAGCTCTCCAGGGCCCCCCACACCCCAAAAAATTCAAACATGGTAGCAAGTGAGTACTTGTAATCCCAGTACTTGAGAGGTTAAAACAGGAGGATCAGCCAGCTTTACTTACTTGGTGAGGCCCTCCACAACTTAGTGAGACCCTGTTTCAAAATAAAAAATAAGAGCCAGGTGTGGTGGTGCATACCTGTAATCCAGTACTTGGGAGGCTGAGACAGGAGGATCACAGGTTCAAAAACAGCCTCAGCAAGTAGTGAGACTCTCATCAACCTAGCGAGAATGTTTCCAAATAAGGAATAAAACTGGGCTGGGAGTGTAGCTTGAAAGTAGAATGCCTCTGAGTGAATTCAGTCCCTAGTACACCAAGCAAACAAACAAACAAGCCGGGCGTGGTGGCGCACACTTGTCATCCCAGCATTCGGGAGGCTGAGACCAGAGGATCGCAGTTCGCAGACAGCCTCAGCTACTTAGTGAGGCCCTCCGCAACTCAGTGAGACCCTATTTCAAAATAAAGAATTAAAAAAAAAATTGGGCAGGGGGTGTAATTCGGAAGTCAAATGCCTCTGGGTTCCATCCCCAGACCTGCAAAAACAAACAAACAAACCATAAAAAGGTCTGGGGGTATAACTTGAGGAAGAAGGCCCTTGGGTTTAATCCCTGGAATTCACCAAAAGAAATAGATTAAAGCCACACGCTTGTAATCCCAGCATTTGAAAGGCTGAGATGGGAGGATCGTGGTTAGCAGACAGCCTCAGCTACTTAGTGAGGCAGGGGTTGTAGCCTGGGTCCCATTCCCCAGACATGCAAAAATAAAAAAATAAAAATAAAAATAAAGAAAAGAAAAGAAAAAGAAACAAAATACGTCGATTAAGTTAAATATAAAGGACTGAGGAAGTAGTTCAGTGGTAGAGCACTTGCCTAGCATGCAGGAGGCTTGGGGTTTGATCCCCAAAATTGGGAAAAAAGAAAGAAAAAACAGGATCTAAACTCTTAGCCAAGCTGGGCGTGGTGGTGCACACTTGTAATCCCAGCATTTGGGAGGCTGAGACAAGAGGATTGCGGTTCGCAGACAGCCTCAGCTACTTAGTGAGGCTCTTAGCAACTCAGTGAGACCCTGTTTCCAAATAAAGAATAATAAAAAAAAATAAGGCTGGGTGTGGCTCAGAGATAGAATGCCCCTGGGTTTCATCCCCAGTACCGAAAAACAAAACAAAACAAAACCTCAAAACCTCTTAGCCAGACAAAACCTGAGCACAGGAATCCCTGCTCAGCTGCTCTCCAGCGGGGTGGCCTTGTCAGCTTCTCAGCCTCCATTTGCCTCAGTCTCCTTATCTGCAAAATGAAGACAGTAATAGTATTCTACCTCATTGCAGTTATTTCTGGATTAAATGAGGTAATGCACGGAAAGTGGGGCGATCCCTGCCTGGCACAAAGTAACTGCTAAGTAATTGCTTTATATTTGTTTGTTATTATTCTTAGCTACAAAGTAAATGCCTGGTTCCCAGCATCTCTTAGTGTCTTAGCTTCCTCTCTCCTTTTTTTTTTTCTTTTCCTACTGGTTACAGAACCCAGGAGCTTTCTATGTCTGAGCTACACCCAGCCCTACTTTTTTTTTTTTTTTTTTTTTTGGTGGTACTGGGGATGGAACCCAGAGGCTTTCTACTTCTGGGCTATGCTCCCAGAACTTTTTTATATTTTATTTGGAAACAGGGTCTAAGTTGCTGAGAGCCTCACTAAGTAGCTGAGGCTGGCTTCAAACCTGTGCGATCCTCCTGTCTCAGCCTCCCAAGTGCGGGGATTATAAGCGTGCACCACCACGCCCGGCTCAGCCCTACTTTTTATTCTTTATTATTATTATTATTGTTTTGTTGTTGTTGTTATTGTTGTTATTATTATTATTATTATTATTATTATTATTATTATTATATTTTGGTGGTACTGGGGTTCCTGGAAGCCCTTCTACCTCTGGGCTACACTCCCAGACCTATTTTATATTTTTGAAACAGGGTCTCTTAAGCCAGCTGAGGCTGGCTTCGAACCTGTGCGATCCTGATCCTCCTGTCTCCGCCTCCCAAGTGTGGGGATTATTTTGCGGGTCTGGGGATGGAACCCAGGGGCATTTGACTTCCAAGGCACACCCCGCACTCTATTTTTATTCTTTATTTTGAAACAGGGTCTCACTGAGTTGCAGAGGGCCTAAGTAGCTGAGGCTGTCTGCGAACCACGATCCTCCAGTCTCAGCCTCCTGAATTCTGGGATTACAAGCATGCTTCACCACCACACCCGGCATCTTTATTATTATTATTATTATTATTATTATTTATTATTATTATTATTAGTTTGCGGTACTGGGGATAGAACTTGGGCATCGTACCTCCGAGCTACACCCCAGCTCTTTTTTTAGTCTTTTTTATTTGTGGAACTGGGCCTCACTCAGATGCGAAGAGCCTCCCTAAGTAGCTGAGACTGTCCGTGAACTGTGATCCTCTGGTCTCAGCCTCCAGAATGCTGGGACTACAAGCGAGCGCCAACACGCCCGGCTCCCACTTATTCTGAAAGGAGCCTGGATCTATTTGCAGGTTCCTGCTATCGATGTGGGGTGTATAGTGATCGTGAAGATGGAGGAATTGCAGTTGGGTTATTGGGGTTAATTGTTGGGGGATAGATAAGAATAGCAAATGCGTCTAAGCGCTTTGTGAATGTTAAATCCTCTGTCCCTGAACTGTCTCCCTTTGAATGCCGATGACTGAGGTTTCTGTGATGGGCCAGGCGATGGGCCAGGCGGGTGCTGGGTTGGTCAGGAGAGGCCTGAGAAGCGCCTCAAGGGCAGGGTGCAGAGAGAAGGCTGTGGGCGGGACTGGGTACCAGGTGAGTGGGGAATGCTAGCCCAGAGGCACTTCCAAGAAGTCCCTGGGCCCCCGCTCTGGAGACCTGGATCTAAATCCCAGCGCCTGCCACTTCCAACCGAAAGGAGCTCAGATAAAAGCCTCCACGTGCGGTGCCTCAGGCTGTTCATCCATAAAACAGGACCAGACTTAGGGCCTACGTCATAGGGTTAAAGTATCGCTGGGCATGGTGGCGGTGCATGCTTGTAATCCCAGCATTTGGAGGCTGAGACAGGAGGATTCAGGTTCGAGGACAGCCTCAGCTACTTAGTGAGGTCCTTTGCAACTCAGTGAGACCTTGTTCTTTATTAAAGAATAAAAAATAGGGCTGGGGTGTAGCTTGGAGGTCCAATGCCCCTGGGTTCCATCCCCAGTACCACTAAACAAACAAACACACAAACAAACAAATAAATAGGATGGCACGTCTAATGTGCTAGCCCAGTGGTTGGCGGAGAGTTAAGTGCTCAGTGTTATTTTTAATTTAATTTTATTAAATTAATTTATTTTTGTGGTACTCGGGATTGAGCCCAGGGGCATGCAACTTCTGAGCTACACCCCTCGCCCTATTTTATTTTATTTTTTGTTTTGGAACAGGATCTCTCTAGCTTGCTGAGAGGTTTGCTAAGTTACTAAGGCTAGTCCTGGACTTGTGGGTCTCCTGTCTCAACCTCCCAAGTACTGGGACTACAGGCATGTGCCATCATCATCATTATTATTATTATTATTATTATTATTATTATTATTTTGTGTGGAGTACTAAGAACTGAACCCAAGGACATTCTACCTTTAAGCCACACCCTGAGCCCTTTTTATTACTTATTTATTTATTTTTGTGGTACTGGGTGTGGGCATTCTACCTCCGAGGTACACCCCAGCCCTATTTTTTTTTTTTTTTTTTGCAGTATTAGGGATGTAACCCAAGGGAATTCTACCTCTGAGCTACACCCCTAGCCCTATTTTTTTATTCTCTATATTTTTTTTCAGTACTAAGGGTGGAACCCAGGGACATTCTACCTCTGAGTGACACTCCCAGCCCTACTTTTTTTTTTTTTTTTTTTTTTTTGGTGGTACTGGGGGTGGAACCCAGGGGCTTTCTACCTCCGGGCTACACTCCCAGACCTATTTTATATTTTATTTGGAAACAGGGTCTCACTAAGTTGCTGAGAGCCTCACTAAGTAGCTGAGGCTGGCTTCTAACCTGTGCGATCCTCTTGTCTCAGCCTCCCAAGCGCGGGGATTACAAGCGTGCGCCACCACGCCCGGCTTTCCCAGCCCTATTTTTAATTCTTTACTTTAAAACAGGGTCTCACTAAGTTGCAAAGGACCTCACTAAGTAGCTGAGGCTGTCCTTGCACCGCGATCTTTCCTGTCTCAGCCTCCCAAATGCTGAGATTACAAGCGCGTACCACCACGCCTGGCTATTCTCTGTTTTGAAACAGGGTCTCACTGAGTTGCAAAGGGCCTCCTTAGGTAGCTGAGGCTGTCTGCGAACCGCGATCCTCCTGTCTCAGCCTCCAAAAGCTGAGATTACAAGCATGTGCCACTGCGCCTGGCTTTATTTTCTGTTTTGAAACAGGGTCTCACCATGTGGCTGGGTCCCACTACGTGAAGGTTTCCTCAGATCTATACTCCTCCTATTTCAGCCTCCCATGCACCGAGATTACAGACATGAGCCATCATCATCATCATCATCATTATTAATTATTATTATGTGTGTGGAACTAGAGATTGAACCCAGGGGCATTCTACCTCTGAGATATACTCCCAGCTCTTTTTATTTTGAAACAGGTCTCGCTAGGTTGTTGAGAGTCTTGCTAACTTGCTAAGGCTGTCCCTTTTTTTTTGGGGGGGGGGTACTGGGGTGGAACCCAGAGGCTTTCTACCTCCGGGCTATACTCCCAGGCCTATTTTATACTTTATTTGGAAACAGGGTCTCACTAAGTTGCTGAGAGCCTCACTAAGTAGCTGAGGCTGGCTTTGAACCTGTGCAATCCTCCTGTCTCAGTCTCCCAAGCGCGGGGATTACAAGCGCGTGCCACCATGCCCGGCTTTTCTTTTCTTTTTTCCCCAGTACTAAGGATTGAACCCAGGGGCATTCTACCTCTGAGCTATACCCCCAGTCCTATTTTTTTTTTTCTTTATTTTAAAACAGAGTCTACAAAGTGGTAGAGGGCTTCATTAAGTAGTTGAGGCTGTCCTAGAACCTGCAATCCTCCTTTCTCAGCCTCTCAAATACTGGAACTATTGGAGTGTGCCACCACACCTGGCTCTGAATTATTATTATTATTATTATTATTATTATTATTATTATTATTATATATTTTTTTTGTGTGGTACTAGGCGTTGAACCTAGGGGCATTCTACTTCTAAGCTACACTCCCAGCCCTATTTCACACACACACACACACACACACACACACACACACACACACACACATTAATACATTAATGGTACTGGGCATGGAATCCATGGACATTCTACTTCCAATCTACAATCCCAGCTCTATTTTTATTTATTTATTTTTATGTTTTTATTTATTTTTATTTTGTGGTACTGGGAGTGGAACCCAGGGGCATTATACCTCTGAGTTACACCCTCAGCCCTATTTTTTTATTTTTTGTTTTGAAACAGGGTCTCACTGAGATGCAAAGGACCTCACTAAGTAGCTGAGGCTGTCCGTGAACTGTGATCCTCCTCCTGTCTCAGCCTCCCAAGTACTGGGATTACAAGCACGTGCCACAATGCCTGGCTTGGAGCCTGACCTTTTTTTTTTTTTTTTTGTGGTACTGAGGATGGAACCCAGGGGTGTTCTACCTCTGAGCTACACCCCCAGCCCGATTTTTTATTCTTTATTTGGAAACAGGGTCTCACTGAGTTCCAAAGGGCCTCACTAAGTAGCTGAGACTGGCTGTGAACCCTGATCCTCCTGTCTCAGCCTCCCAAATGCTGGGATTACAAGCCTGCACCACCACGCCTGGCTTGCTTGCTTATTTATTTATTTATTTATTTATTTATTTATTTTTGCAGTACTGGGGATGGAACCCAGGGGCTTTTCTACCTTTTGGGCTATACTCCCAGACCTATTTTATATTTTATTTGGAAACAGGGTCTCACTAAGTTGCTGAGAGCCTCACTAACTAGCTGAAGCTGGCTGCCAACCAGCGGGATCCTCCTGTCTCAGCCTCCCAACTACCAGGATTACAAGAGTGTACCACCACGCCCGGCTATTCTTTATCTTTTGAAACACGGTCTCATTAGGGTGAGGAGGGCCTCACTAAGTTGCTGAGGCTGTCTGCGAACCTGCAATCTTCCCGTCTCAGCCTCCCAAGTGTGGGGATTACAGGCGTGCGCCAGGCGGACCCCCAGCTGAATGTTCCTCCGCCTGTGGCTGGGTTTCATCGGGTGGAGAGGGTGTGGGGAAGCGTGGCCTCCTGGCTGGCCTCAGCACCTGGCTTCTCTGTCTCTAGGTGCCTCCCCGTTATCCTGGTTCCGGGGCCTGGAGGATGACGCCGTGGCCGCAGAACTTGGGCTAGACTTTCAGAGATTCCTCACCTTGAACCGGACCTTGTTGGTGGCTGCCCGGTAAACTGGCCAAGGCACCGTTGTGGGGCCTGTGCATGCTCCCGGGCGGACACACCATTGCATGGCCTCTGCGGCACCTTGCAGGGGACACATGCAGGTGCACGAGCCATGGGACAGCGGCATGCGTGGACCCAGAGTGCAGAGGCCCAGGCGCGCAGTGCAAGGGGCGGGGAGCAGAGGGCAGTGTGGTCCCTGAGCAGCCACCCTGGCCCAGCTCCCAGCAGTGGGTGCCGGGGCCAGCCTCACCCTCTCCACTGCCCCTCCAGGGATCACGTCTTCGCCTTCGATCTCCAAGCCCAAGAAGCAGGGGAGGGGCTGGTGCCCAGCAAGGTGAGGGGCCGCGGGGAGGACGCGCAGGCCTGGAGGTGAGGCCGGGAAGGCGGATCCACAAGGAGCCTCAGGGTGAGGAGGGGCAGGGCCGCACCTTTCCCTTCTGTGCTTCCTCCTCCAGTATCTGACATGGAGGAGCCAGGACGTGGAGAACTGCGCTGTGCGGGGCAAGCTGACGGTGAGCCTGGGAACCCAGAGGGAAGGACCAGGCGGGTCACCTGCTGCCGGCTCTGCCCCAGGGGCTCCTTTTTTTATTATTATTATTTTTTTTTATTGTGGTACTTGGGATGCAACCCAGGGGCATTTGACCTCCGAGCTACATCAGCAGCCCTAGTTTTTATTCATTCTTTGTTTTGAAACAGGGTCTCACTAAGTTGCAGAGGGCCTAAGTAGCTGAGGCTTGTCATGAACCTGAAATCCTCCTGTCTCAGCCTCCCAAGTACTGGGATTACAAGCATGAGCCACCACAACTGGTTTGGCTTTTTACTTTATTTTTTATTTATTTTTAGTACTGAGGATTGAACTCCGAACCATTTTACCTCCAAGCTACATCTCAGCCTTATTTTATTTTATTTTATTTTTTTGCGGGTCTGAGGATGGAACCCAGGGACATTTGACCTCCGAACTATACCCTCTGCCCTATTTTTTATTCTTTATTTTGAAACAGGGTCTCACTAAGTTGCAGAGAGCCTCACTAAGTAGCTGAGCTGTCCTCAAATTGCAATCCTCCTGTCTCAGCCTCCCTGGGATTACAAGTGTGCACCACCACACCTGGCTTCTTATTTTAATTTTGCCTTTTTTTTTTTTTGGAACCGGGGGTCGAACCCAGAGCGCCACGCCTGCAAAGCAGGTGCTTTTCCACTGAGCTACATCCCGGCCCCTTTATTTTGAAACAGGGTCTCCCTAGATTGATGAGAGTCTTCCCTGCTTGCCAATGCTGGCCTCAAACCTGCAATCCTCCTGTCTCGGCCTCCCAAGTACTGGAATTGCAGGCATGCGCCACCACACCCACCTAGAATTAATACTTTTAGTTCCCTTTACACACCTCACAATCAAAATGAGGCTCAGAGAGGCTGCGGGGCCACCTGCCCGATGGCTTAGTTGGGCTTTACCCACCTGGTTTTAACTGGCTCAGCAGCGCCTTAGTGACCCCGTAGTCCCGGTCCAGGCACCCCTGTCTCTGACTTGGAATTCTGGGCTTTCTAGGACGAGTGCTACAACTACATTCGCGTTCTGGTTCCCTGGGACTCCCGGACACTCCTTGCCTGTGGAACAAACTCCTTCAGCCCCGTGTGCCGCAGCTATGGGGTACAGAGGAGCCGGATGGGGGGCCAGGACGGGGTGGGAGGAGAACCCGCCATGGGTTGTTAGTTGCCGGGAAGGGCTAGGAACTGGGGCCTGCCAGTGGGACGGCCTGCAGAGCAAGGTCCAGGAGGGGTGCGGGGGAGCCCGTGGGACCCAGCGTGGGCTATGGCGCTGCGCCCCAGGGTTCCAGGGACGCCCCCTCTGCCCCCAGGTAGCTTCGCTGCAGCAGGAGGGTGAGGAGCTGAGCGGGCAGGCCCGATGCCCCTTCGATGCCACCCAGTCCAACGTGGCCATCTTCGCAGGTGTGCGCCGGCTGGTCCCGCATCCTCCCGGGAGGGTCGAGTCGGGGCGGGCGGGTCCAGGGGAGGCAGGAGGCAGGCCCTGAGCCCTCCCTGCCCCAATCCCTCCAGAGGGCAGCCTGTACTCAGCCACCGCTGCGGATTTCCAGGCCAGCGACGCTGTCGTTTACAGAAGCCTCGGGCCGCAGCCCCCGCTCCGCTCGGCCAAGTACGACTCCAAGTGGCTCCGAGGTCAGGGCAGGCCCGGGGAGGCTGGGGTCGGAGGCCGGGTGGAGGCCAGGCGGAGGCGGTAGCTATGGGCAGGTGTGGACGCTCTTCTATCCTCCCCCCACTCCCCACTTAGAGCCACACTTTGTCCACGCCCTGGAGCATGGGGACCACGTCTATTTCTTCTTCCGCGAGGTCTCTGTGGAGGATGCCCGGCTGGGGAGGGTAAGGAGGGCCCGGGGCAGGGTGGCTAGGGAGGCTTCTGCTGACCCAGGTCTCCACAACGCAGCGCCTCCATTCCGAGACACCACTGTTTTTGTTTTGTTTTGTTTGGTTTGGTGCTAGGGATTGAACCCACGGGTGTTCTACCTCTGAGATAGGCGCTCAGCCCTATTTTATTTTCTGTAGTGTGTGTGTATGTGTGTGTTGCTGAAGATTGAACCTAGGAGGGCTCTACCTATGAGCTACACCTATTAATATTTATTTATTTATTTATTTATTTATTTATTTATTTAGGAGTACTAGGGATGGAACCCAGGGGCATTCTACCTCTGAGTTACACCCCCAGCCCTATTTTTTATTCTTTGTTTTTTTTGTGTGTGGGTCTGGCGATGGAACCCATGGGCATTTAACCTCCGAGCTACACCCCCTGCCCTATTTTTTTTTTTTATTCTTCATTTTGAAACAGGGTCTGGCTAAATTGCGGAGGGTCTCACTAAGTAGCTGAGGCTGTCCGCAAACCACGATCCTCCAGGAGGTCTCAGCCTCCCGAATGCTGGGATTACAAGCATGCGCCACCACACCCGGCTTTATTCTTTATTTCTTTCTTTATTTTTTGGTGGTACCGGGGTTCCTGGAAGCCCTTCTACCTCCGGCTACACTCCCAGACCTATTTTTATATTTTTATTTGGAAACAGGGTCTCTTAAGCCAGCGCGGCTGGCTTCGAACCTGCGCGATCCTCCTGTCTCTGCCTCCCAAGTGCGGGGATTACAAGCGTGCGCCACCACGCCTGGCTTATTCTTTATTTTTGAAACAGGGTCTCACTGAGTTTCAAAGGGCCTTTACTAAGTAGCTGAGACTGTCCTTGAACCAAGATCCTCCTGTCTCAGCCTCCCAGGAGTGCACTATCATGCCTGACTTTATTTTCTAATTTGAAACAGGGTTTTGTTAAAGTTTCTGAGGGTCGAGAGGGCATGGTGGCATACACTTGTAATCCTAGTATGTGGGAGCCTGAGACAGGAGGATCGCAGGTTCGAGGCCAGCCTCAGCAAGTAGTGAGGCTCACATCAACCTAGCAAGACCCTGTTTCCAAATAAAAAATAAAATCAGTCTGGGGGTATAGCTCAGAAGTAGAATGTCTCTGGGTTCAATCCCCAGTACAAAAAAAAAAAAAAGGAAAGAAAGAAGAAAGAAAGAGAAAAGAAGTTGCTGAGGGTCTTGCTAAGTTGACGAGGCTGTCCTCAAACCTGCCATTCTCCTGTCTCAGCCTCCCTGGGATTATAGGCACGTACAACCATACCCAGCCTTTATTTTATTTTTTGTTCGAAACAGGGGCTCCCTAGGTTGCTGAGGGTCTTATTAAATGCTGAGGCTGACCTCAAACCTGCGATCCTCCTGTCTCAGCCTCTCAAGTACTGGGGTTCCAGGCATGCATGTCTGGCGTGAGCCCCCACCTTTGAATGGCCCCCAGCTCTCTCTCTCTCTCTGCCCCCCGTTGGCAGTGACCCTCGGCCTGACCCACAGCACCGCACCTTTGAGTGACCCCAGCCCTGGTCTCTGGGGGCTGACCTTCCCCGTGGCTCTCCCCAGGTGCAGTTCTCCCGCGTAGCCCGTGTGTGTAAGCGCGACATGGGCGGCTCCCCTCGGGCCTTGGACCGCCACTGGACGTCCTTCCTCAAGCTCCGGCTCAACTGCTCCGTCCCCGGGGACTCCGCCTTCTATTTTGACGTCTTACAGGCCTTGACCGGGCCGGTGAACCTGCACGGCCACGCGGCACTCTTTGGGGTCTTCACCACCCAGGCTAACAGGTTGGCACCGGGCCGGCGAGGGCGCCCCGTCTGTCCCCACGGGCATCCACACTGCCTCTCAGAGCCTCTCCAGAGGGCAGCGAGGGCAGCTTCAAGCAAGGCCAGGCCGCCTCCTGCCCTCCTGGTGCGGCACCCTGGCTGCCCCAGCCCTCAGTCCCCCATTTATTTATTTATTTATTTATTTTTGCTGGTCTGGGGATGGAACCCAGGGGCATTCGATGGGAGCCAGGCTGTCCGCGAACCCAGATCCTCGGGTCTCAGCCTCCCAAATGCTGGGATTACAAGCGTGCACCACCACGCCCAGATTTATTCTTTATTTTGAAACTGGATCTCACTGACTTGCAAAGAACCTCACTAAGTAGCTGAGGCTATCCTCGAACCGTGATCCTCCATTCTCAGCCTCCCAAATGCTAGGATTACAAGAGTGCACCACCACGCCCGGCTCAGCCGGCATTCTAATGTGAAACAAGTACTTCTTACCTGTGGGACCTCTGTGGCCCTATTTATTTATTTATTTATTTATTTATTTATTTATTTTCTTATTTATCTTGCCATACTGGGGATGAAACCCAGGGGCGTTGTACCTCCGGGCTATACCCCAGCCCTATTTTTTTTTAGTCTTTTTATTTGTGAAACGGTCTCACTGAGCTGTGGAGGGCCTCCCTAAGTAGCTGAGGCTGTTCTTGAACCACAGTCCTCTGGTCTCAACCTCCTGAATGCTGGGATTATAAGCATGCGCCAACACGCCAGCCTGTAGGCTCCCCACCCCCTTTTTTGCTGTAGTAGGGATGAAACCCAGGGGCATTGTACTGCTGAGCTACACCCCTGGTCCAATTTTTAGTTAGTTAGTTAGTTTGTTTGTTTTGGTGGTACTGGGGTTCCTGGAAACCCTTCTACCTCCAGGCTACACTCCCAGACCTATTTTTATACTTTTTATTTGGAAACAGGGTCTCTTAAGTCAGCGCTGCTGGCTTCGTACCTGCGTGATCCTCCTGTCTCCGCCTCCCAAGCACTGGCTACCATGGCCAGGCGTCTTTTTATTTTTTTATTTTTTATTTTTTATTTTTTGGTGGTACTGGGGTTCCTGGAAGCCCTTCTACTTCCGGGCTACACTCCCAGACCTATTTTTACATTTTTATTTGGAAACAGGGTCTCCTAAGCCAGCGCGCGCGGCTTTGAACCTGCGCGATCCTCCTGTCTCTGCCTCCCAAGCGCAGGGATTACAAGCGTGCGCCACCACGCTCGGCCCGTCTTTTTATTTTTTGAAACAGAGTCTCACTGAGTTGTGAAGGGCCTTACTAACTAGCTGAGGCTGTCTGCAAACCGCCATCCTCTGGTCTCAGCCTCCGGAATGCTGGGATTACAAGCGTGCCCGGCTCTGTACCCCTTTAATACCTGCCCTGCTGTCTTTCTGGGTCCTCAGCATCCCCGGCTCGGCAGTCTGCGCCTTTTACCTGGATGCCATCGAGCGCGGGTTTGAGGGCAAGTTCAAGGAGCAGAGGAGCGTGGACGGGCCCTGGACCCCCGTGTCCGAGGAGAGGGTCCCCTCGCCCAGGTACCCAGGGCCAGGGCGGCAGTGTCTGCTCCCGGGTGGGGCCGTGAGGAGGGTGATGCAGCCGAGGCCTGGGGAGGGGCCGCCGCCGGGGCAGCAGGATTCAGGTCAGTGGTGGGAAGGAGAGCCGTCGGGGCGCCTGGGTCACCCCCCTGCACCCACCAGGCCCGGGTCGTGCGCAGGCGTGGGTGGCGCCGCCTCCTTCTCCTCTTCCCGAGACCTTCCTGACGACGTCCTGACCTTCATCAAGGCTCACCCACTGCTGGACCCCGCCGTGCCCCCCGCCACCCACCAGCCTCTCCTCACACTCACGAGCAGGTATGGCGCCCCAAACCACTGGCTACGAGGCATGTGTGGCAGCTCACATCGCAGTTTTGAAGTGAGCCAGCAACTTAGGAAGATCCTGTTTCCAAATAAAAAATAAAAAGGACTGAGCCACGTGTGGTGATGCACACTTGTAATCCCGGCATTTTTTTTGTTTTGGTTTTTTGGGTTTTTTTTTTTGTGGGTCTGGGGATGGAACCCAGGGGCATTTGACCTCTGAGCTACACCCCCTGCCCTATTTTTTATTCTTTATTTTGAAACCGGGTCTCACTGAGTTGCAGAGGGCCTCACTAAGTAGCTGAGGCTGTCCGCGAACCGCGATCCTCCGGTCTCAGCCTCCTGAATGCTGGGATTACAAGTGTGTGCCACCACGCCCAGCTTTTATGCTTTATTTTGAAACCGGGTCTCACTGAGTTGCAGAGGGCCTAAGTAGCTGAGGCTGTCCGCAAACCACGATCCTCCAGGTCTCAGCCTCCCAAATGCTGGGATTGCAAGCGTGCGCCACCATGCCCGGCTTAATCCCAGCATTTGGGAGGCTGACACAGAAGGATCGTGGTTCGCTGACAGCCTCAGCTACTTAGGCCCTCTGCAAATTACTGAGATTCTGTTTCAAAATAAGGAATAAAAAGTAGGGCTGGGGGAGTGTAGCACAGAGGTAGAATGCCCCCGGGTTCAATCCCCATCCCCATCAAAAAAAAAAAAAAGTCTAAAATTTAAAAATAAAGCTGGGCGTGGTGGCGCACACTTGGAATCCCCGCGCTTGGGAGGCTGAGACAGGAGGATCGCTCAGGTTTGAAGCCAGCCTTAGCTGCTTAGTGAGGCTCTCAGCAACTTAGTGAGACTCTGTTTCCAAATAAAGTATAAAATAGGTCTGGGAGTATAGCCCGGAGGTAGAAAAGCCCCTGGGTTCCACCCCCAGTACTACAACAAATAAATAATAAAAAATAGGGCTGGGGCTGTGGTTTTGAGATAGAATGTCCCTGGGTTCCATCCCCAGGCCCGCAAAAATAAATAAATAAATAAATAAATAAATAAATATTAAAATTAAAAGAACTGGGTATAGCCCAGAAATAGAATGCCCTTGGGTTCAATCCCAACTACTACAAAATAACAACAAAATCCATCCCATCACCTCCTCCTCCCCCAGCCACTCTGCCCTTTGACCTCAGGAGACAAATCAGATTGGCAGAAGGGGGTATTCTCAAGTGTGGAAGGGAGAGGGCTAAGTAGGGAGCGCCCAGTGAGGGGAAGGACCAGATTCTCCTCGGCCTCCCAGGCTTTTGCTTAATTGGCTGCCCTGCCCTGTCGCTCCAGGGCCCTGCTGACCCAGGTGGCTGTGGATGGCACCGCCGGTCCCCACAGTAACGCCACCGTCCTGTTCCTTGGCTCCAGCGATGGGACGGTGCTGAAGGTGCTGCCCCCAGGAGGGCGACCCGGGGTGCCTGAACCCATCCTGCTGGAGGAGATCGATGCCTACAGCCCTTCCCGGTGAGGCCTTCGGAGGGCCGGAAGCTGCGTGTGGCTGGGAGGGTGGGAAGGGCGGAGCTGTGGGGTACAGAAAGGGCTTGGAGAGCCAGACATAATGGTGTGTGTCTGTAATCCCAGTCCCTGGGAGGCTAAGTCAGGAGGATCTCAGGTTCGAGGACAGCCTCAGCAATATAATGAGGCCCTCTGCAACTTGGCGAGACCCTGTTTCAAAATAAAGAATAAACTGGGTGTGGTGGTGCATGTTTGTAATCACAGCATTTGGGAGGCTGAGACAGGAAGATCACAGTTCAAAGACAGCCTCAGCTACTTAGTGAGGCCCTTTGCAACTCAGTGAGACCCTGTTTCAAAAAGAAGAAAAAAGCTGGGCATGGTGGCGCACCCTTGTAATCCCAATATTCAGGAGACTGAGACCGGAGGATCCCGGTTCTCGGCCAGCCTCAGCTACTTAGGCCCTTTGTAACTCAGTGAGACCTGGTTTCAAAATAAAGAAAAAATAGGGCTGGAGGTGCAGCTCAAAGGTAGAATGTCTCTGGGTTCCATTCCTGGTACCTCAAAAAAATTTTTTTTTAAATAAAAGAATAGGGCTGGGGGTGTAGCTGGGAGGTAGACCGCCCTGGGCCCGTGGTCAGTGTACATCTCCCCTCGCTGCCGTCTTCTCAAGGCTTCCTGCCTCCCCCAGGTGCGGTGGGAAGCGGGCAGCGCAGACAGCGCGGCGCATCACCGGGCTGGAGCTGGACGCGGAGGGTCACAGGCTTTTCGTGGCCTTTTCCGGCTGTATCGTCTACCTCCCTCTCAGCCGCTGTGCCCGGCATGGGGCCTGCCAGAGGTGAGGGGCAAGCACCTGGGCAGGGAGCACAGGAGAGCCGCAGACCTTGGGGGTGGGGGGGAGAGGGGGTGCTCAGGCTCAGGGGTTCTGGAAGTGGGCGGCAACCAGGGCGAGCGGGGCAGAGGTGTGGGAGGAACGGAATGTGGCTGGCTGGAGGGGGATCCCAACCTCATGTGACTCAGTTTCCCCTAGGAGCTGCCTGGCTTCCCGGGACCCATACTGTGGATGGCATAGCTCCCGAGGCTGTGTGGATATCAGGGGACCTGGAGGGTAAACGAGGAGCCCCTGCATCTTCCCAGGGTGCTGTTGGCATGTGGGCGGGACATGGCGCCTTCGAGCTGAGCCGCCTCCTTTTCCTCCTAGGAACGAAGTGGATCCGGTTGACAACCAGGACAACACGGAGCTCGGCGACTGCCAAGGTAAACAGACGGGGCAGCCATTCTACCTCCGAGCTACAGCCTTTTTTAGTTGTTATTCATTATTTATTATTATTATTATATTATTATTATTATTATATTATTATTATTATTATTATTATTATTATTATTATTATTATTATTTTGCTACTGGGAATTGAACCCAGGGGTCTTCTCCCTCCAAGATAAACCCCCAGAACTTTTTTTTATTTTTGCAGTACTGGGGATGGAACCCAGGGGCATTCTACTTTTGAGGATGCCCCCAGTGCCAGCCCTGTTCGTTATTTTGAAACAGGGTCTCACTGAGTTGCAAAGGGCCTAAGTACCTGAGGCTGTCTCAGCTTCCCGAATGCTGGGATTACAAGTGTGAGCCAGCACACCCGGCTCATTATTTTTATTTTGAAACAGTCTCACTAGATTGCTGAGAGACTGGTTAAATTGCTGGGGCTGGCCTCAAACCTTCAATTCTTCTTTTTTTTTTTTTTTTTTCGGGTCTGGGGATGGAACCCAGGGGCATTTGATCTCCGAGCTACACCCCCTGCCCAATTTTTCTTTATTTTGAAACAGGGTCTCACTGAGTTGCAGAGGGCCTCACTAAGTAGCTGAGGCTGTTCTCGAACCGTGATCCTCCGGTCTCAGCCTCCCAAATGCTGGGATTACATGCGCCACCACGCCCGGCCTTCAATTCTTCTGTCTCAGCCACCCAAGTACTGGAATTACAGGCATGTGCCACCACGCCTGGCTCACCCTCAGCACTTTTTATTTTGAAACGAATCTCACTAAATCGCTGAAGCTAGTCTTCAATCTGAGATCCTCCTGTTTAAGCTTCCCAAGTACTGGGATTATAGGTGCACTTGACCATGCCCGGCTCCCGCCATCTTTACCCTCTCTCTCTCCCTTCATAGATGGAGCTACAGGGAGTCGCTCTGGTCCTGGGGATTCTGCATATGGTAAGTCCTTTATCCCAGCCCCCCCTTGCCTGACCATCACATCCAAGTCTGTGCCCCATGGAAGCCCGACCGGCTGACTGTCCTTGACCTCTCAGAAGAGGCCCAGCATCCTCCCGCTTGGCTCACAATAGGATGCTTAATAAATAGTTTTTAAACAAATAAATGAAAGAATGCCCTGCATGGTGAGGCCCCCCCACCCCAGGAGTGTTGAGGCTGGAGTCTGGACCCTCGGGTTCCAGGGGAGGAGGGCGCCCTTGGGTGGGTGTTGGGTGAGAGCCGAAGCCTCACTGGCTCTGACCTGGTCTCTGTCACCAGTGCTTCTGGGTCCTGGCCCTCCCCCTGAGACCCCCAGTCCCCCCAGTGATGCCCACCCGGGGCCCCAGTCTTCCACTCTTGGAGCTCACACTCAGGGTAAGGGGGTTAACCGGGAGGGACAGGAGTGAAGTGCGGCCTGCTGGTCCTTGCCGAGTTCTCGCTGGGCGCTGACTGGTGCCTGGTGCCCACTAACACCTGTTTGGCGCCAACCCCTCCCCTGGGCTGGGCGAACCGCCCCGCTTCCTTCTGCACCCGCAGCATGGCTGTAGGGGCCGGAACCGGGCTGGGGACCCCCCTGGCCCGGCTGGCCTGCGTGTGAGGGTAGTGCAGAGGGGCTGTGTGTTGAGGGGTCGGGGGCGGTGAGTCCCGAGGATAGACGGCCAGAGCCGCGTGGCGTGGAGCTCAGCAGCAGCAGCGGCGGCGGCGGCGGCGGCAGCAGGAGCCGCCCTGGGCCCTTCTAGACCCCGCGGTCCTCCCCCCAGCCCCGGCTGAGCCGCCCTCCTCCCTCTTGGCCGGCAGGGGTGCGCAGGGACCTCCTCCCCGCCTCGGCCGCCCGCTCCGTCCCCATCCCACTCCTCCTGGCCAGCGTGGCCGCCGCCTTCGCCCTGGGCGCCTCGCTCTCCGGCCTCCTGGTGTCCTGCGCCTGCCGCCGCGCGCGCCGACGAGGGAGCAAGGACGTGGAGGCGCCGGGGCTGCCGCGGGCGCTGTCCCTGCGCAGCCTGGCGCGGCTGCACGGCCCCGAGCCCCCCGCGCCGCCCAAGGACGCGGGCGCCGCCGCGCCGCCGCCGCCGCAGCTCTACGCCGCCCTGCTGCCGCCCCCCGACGGCGCGCCCGCGCCCGAGCTGGCCTGCCTGCCCACGCCCGAGGCCACGCCCGAGCTGCCCGCCAAGCGCCTGCGCGCCGCGGGGGCGCCCTGGGCCTGGAACCACAACCGCAACAACGCCGCCGCCGGCCGCGCCCCCGCGCCCCGCGTGCTGGTGCGGCCGCCCCCGCCGGGCTGCCCGGGCCAGGCGGCCGAGGTCACCACGCTGGAGGAGCTGCTGCGCCACCTGCACGGCCCGCGGCGCCCGGACGCGCCCCCCGCGCGCAAGGGCGCCCCCCGGCTGGGCGTGTCGGGCGCGCGCCGGCCGCCCGTGCCCGCGCACCGCGCGCCCCCCGCGCTGCTCACGCGCGTGCCCTCGGGGGCCCCCGGGAGGCCCCTGCCGCCCCCGGCCCGGCCCGACGCGCGCGGCCGCGCCCCCAGGCGGGCGGACCTGGAGAAGCCCCCGCCGCTCCCGGGCGCCCCCGCCCGCGCCGGCGCGCTGCAGCTCTGAGCCCCCGGCCGCCCGGGTTATTTATTGACTGTCCCGCCCCGTCCTCCGGGGGGGGGGGAGCTGCGCCCTCGCGGAGCCAGCGTTTGGGGGGCCCGGCACGCCCCCCGCCCTCCAGCCAAGCTGCCTTAACGCGCCCCCCACCCCCGGGCCCGGGGCCTCGGGACGGGGCGCGCCGCCTCCTACCGTGTAGGAGCCCCCGCCCGGTGCAGCCCGCCCGGGAGGAGGGCGCTCGCCGCCGCCCCGCACCCGCCCGGCCCACCCCGAGCCTCCGGGAGGGAGGCTGCGGCCCCGGCGGGCTGATCCAGGAAGGTTTTCCTGGCAGAGGCAGGAGAAGCGGTGCCGGGGCCGGGCGGGGCCGTCGGGGCGCCGCGCTTCGAGACTGAGGTTTAAGAAAATAAAAAAGGGACCTTTTCACGACCTGTTCTACAGGGTTGGGGGGAGACTTTGGGGGAGAAATAAAACGAAGCTGCGGCGTGATCTGAGTTTGACATCGGGAACTCTTGTCCTAATGAGGATTTGGCTGAAGAGTGCGGGTCGCCCGAGGGGTGACCCGCACCAGGCGGCCAGGCACTCAGCACTCAGCACTCAGCACTCAGCACCCTGCTGGAGGCGAAGGTGGGCCCGGCGGTCCCTAAGGCGCATGCGCGGCGGGCGTCGAGATGCTGCGGGCGGCGGCGGAGCCCGGGCCGGGGGATGCGCCGCCTGCGCCTCTTCCCTGGCTGGCGCTGGCTGCATCATCCTGGGTACCAGGACCTGTGCATCATCTTGGGTACCAGGACCTGTTCATCATCCTGGGTACCAGGACCTGTGCATCATCCTGGGTACCAGGGAAAGAGGCGAGCAGGACCACCTGCTCGCCCACCACTTTAAGGCCTGGCGCGGGACACTTAAGGCCTCTTAAGGACACTTAAAGCCGCGCGTGGGCTGCGGTTGCTTTTGGGGATTTGCAAGGCACGGCGTGGTTTTCGCCCGCGCGTGGCCGGAGTAGCAGCCCAATTAGAGCCCTAGGCACCGCCCGTGGGCGCCCTCTGGAGGCGGGACCGAGCCCTGCAGCGGAGGAAGCCTCCCTGGTCCCTCTCCCTTGGCTGCCCCTCCTCCTCCTCCTCCTCCTCCTCCTCCTCCTCCTCCTCCTCCCCCTCCTCCTCCTCCTCCTCCTCCCCCTCCTCCTCCTCCTCCTCCTCCTCCTCCTCCTCCCCCTCCTCCTCCTCCTCCTCCTCCCCCTCCTCCTCCTCCTCCCCCCCCTCCTCCTCCTCCTCCTCCTCCTCCTCCTCCTCCTCCTCCTCCTCACAGGGAATTGAACCCAAGGACATTCTACCTCTGAGCAGCACCCCCAGCCAATATTTTTAAGCTTTTCAAATAGGGTCTCACTAGGTTGATGAGATTCTCTCTGCTGAGGCTGTCCTCAAATTTGTGATCCTCTTGTCTCAGCTTCCCAAGTACTAGGGATTATAAACGTGCATCACCACGCTTGGCTTCTTTAAATATTCTCAGCAGGAGCCGGGCGTGGTGGCGCACACTTGTAATCCCCGCGCTTGGGAGGCTGAGACAGGAGGATCGCACAGGTTCGAAGCCAGCCTCAGCTGAGTGAGGCTCTCAGCAACTTAGTGAGACCTTGTTTCCAAATAAGTTATAAAATAGATCTGGGAGTGTAGCCCAGAGGCAGAAAAAGGCCCTGGGTTCCACCCCCAGTAACACACACACACACACACACACACACACACTGAATAAATATTCTGAGCAGTTTCCTGCTGAGATCATTGTGGCCAAGAACCCTGAATTTGTCTCTACCTCCTGCCCTGTAGCTTTGACACTGCAAATCGGCCCTAAGCCTCCTAAGCCTCCGTTTCTTCCTCTTCTGAAGAACTATTGAGAGGCTGAAGGACTGCAGTGTTCAAACCTTTTCTAAAGGGGAAAGCATGAGATAACGGTTCATCCAGACTCATGCGGAAGCTATTCCTGACCTTGCAATCCGATTTTACTCTCGGCATCTGTCTCTTTGTATCCATGTAACTTTCACTTATAGGTTTTACTCTCAAGGTGTGTGTGTGTGTGGGGGGCTGGGTTTACTCTCAAGGTGTGGGGGGCTGGGTTTTTTTGGGGTACTGGGGTTCCTGGAAGCCCTTCTACCTCCGGGCTACACTCACAGACCCATTTTCTATATTTTTATTTGGAAACAGGGTCTCTTAGCCAGCGCGGCTGGCTTCGAACCTGCAGGATCCTCCTGTCTCCGTCTCCCAAGCGGGGGATTACAAGCCTGCGCCACCATGCTGGCGGAGGCGGGGTTGTTAATTGAACCCAGAGGCATTCTACCCCCAGTTACATCCCCAGCCATTGTGTGTGTGTGTGTGTGTGTGTGTGTGTGTGTTGGGATACTGGGGATTGAGCCCAGGGACATTCTATCTCTAAGCTACACCTCCAGCTCTATTTTATTTTTATTTGGAAATAGGGTCTCCCTAGGTTAATGAGAGTCTCACTGCTTGCTAAGACTGTCCTCAAACCTGTGAGTCTCCTGTCTCAGCCTCCAAAAACTGGGATTACAGGTGTGCACCATCACTCCCTGCTTTCCAGCCCTTTTTATTTTGTCTGTGTGTATGTGTGTGGAACTGGGGATTGAAACCAGGGGAATCCTATCACCAAGCTACGCCCCCAGCTATATTGTATTTTTAATTTTGAAACACTAAATTGCTGAGGCTGGCCTGGAGGCTGGCTTTGAACCTGCGTGATCCTCCTGTCTCAGCCTCCCAAGCACTGGGATTACAAGCGTGCGCCACCACCACGCCTGGCCTTGATTTTTTTTTTTTTTTTTTTTTTTGGTGGTGTTTGTAGTATTGGGGATCGAAACCTCTAAGCTACACCTCCAGCCCTGTGTATGTATGTATGTATTGTTGTGGTACTAGGGATTAACCCAGGGGAGTTCTACCTCTGAGCCACCCCCCAGCCCTATTTTGTTTTTTAGCTTGAAACAGGGCCTATGTTGTTGAGGCTATCCTCCAACCTTCAGTCCTCCTGTTTCTGCCTCCCATGTACTGGGATTGCAAATGTATGCCTCCACGCCTAGATTATTTTTTATTTTTATTTATTTTGTGTGTGGGGGTATTGGGATGGAACCCAGGGGCTTTTCTACCTCCAGGCTATACTCCCAGACCTATTTTTTATACTTTATTTGGAAACAGGGTCTCACCAAGTTGCTGAGAGCCTAAGTAGTTGAGGCTGGCTTCAAGCCTGTGCGATCCTCCTGTCTCAGTCTCATTTGGCCAAACTTGGCCGTCCACCAGAGTGCAAGCTCCTTTTGCCTGACACTCGTTTTACCAGGTGGGGGCAAATGGGAGAGACCAAGAGCAGCTATGACCAGTGTCCAGGTCCAGTTCACTTCCACATACTGTGATCACAAACACTGCCATCAAATCCATTATCAGGAGCCGGGCGTGGTGGCGCACGTTGTAATCCCAGCATTCGGGAGGCTGAGACCGGAGGATCGCGGTTCACAGACAGCCTCAGCTATGTAGTGAGGCTTTCCATAACTTAGTGAGACCCTGTTTCAAAAAAAAGAATAAGCCGGGCGTGAGGCACACACTTGTAATCCCCGTGCTTGGGAGGAGGAGACAGGAGGATCACGCAGGTTCGAAGCCAGCCGTGCTGGATTGAGACCCTGTTTCCAAATAAAAATATAAAAAAATAGGTCTGGGAGTGTAGCCCGGAGGTAGAAGGGCTTCCAGGAACCCCAGTACCACACACACACACAAAAGAATAAAATATAGGGCAGGGGGTGTAGCCCGGAGTCGAATGCCCCTGAGTTCCATTCCTAGACCTGCAAAACAAACAAACAAACAAAAACAACAACTGAGTCAGGCGTGGTGGCATGCTTGTAATCCCAGCATTCGGGAGGCTGAGACAGGAGGATCATGGTTCACAGACAGCCTCAGCTACTTAGTGAGGCCCTCTGCAACTCGGTGAGACTCAGTTTCCTCTTCTTCCTGCTCCTCCTTCTCTAATTTTTAATTTTTCTTCTCTGTTTCTGTGGTGCTGGGGATTGAACCAGGGACATTCTATCCTCAAGCTATACCTTCAGCTGAATTTTTTTTTTTTTTTTTTTTTGCAGGTCTGGGGATGGAACCCAGGGGCATTGAACCTCCGAGCTACATCCCCTGCCCTATTTTTTATTCTTTATTTTGAAACCGGGTCTCATTGAGTTGCAGCGTGCCTCACTAACTAGCTGAGGCTGTCCGCGAACCGCGATCCTCCAGTCTCAGCCTCCCGAATGCTGGGATTACAAGCGTGCGTCACCACGCCCGGCTGAATTTATTTTTTATTTGGAAACAGGGCCTTGCTGGATTGCTGAGAGCCCTGTTAGGTTCCAGGGCTTAGAACCTGTGAACCTCTGTCTCAGCCTTTTACATACTGGAATCACAGGCATGTGTTCTCTCAGCTGTGTGTGTGTGTGTGTGTGTGTGTGTGTGTGTGTGTGTGTTCGCGTGTGCAGTACTGAGGTACATTCTACATCCCAATTACACACCCAGCCCTATTTTAGTTTTATTTTGAAAGAGGGTCTTGCTAAATTAATGGGAGTGTCACTACTTGCCGAAGCTGGCTTTGAACCTGTGAGTCTCCTGTCTCAGCCTCCCACGTACTAGGATTACAAGCGTGCACCACCACGCCTGGCTTTGGCCTTCAGTTTTTTGGTTAGGAATAGAAAGTATGCCTATAGGGATTTGTAAAGTACCATATAAATACAGGTTTAAATTGTTTTGTGGGAGGCGGAGACAGGAGGATCGCGCAGGTTCGAAGCCAGCCGTGCTGGCTTAAGAGACCCTGTTTCCAAATAAAAAGTATAAAATAGGTCTGGGAGTGTAGCCCGGAGGTAGAAGGGCTTCCAGGAACCCCAGTACCACCAAAAAACAAAAATTGTTTTGTGGGACGGGTAATAGTTGTATACTACTAAAATCCCAGTACTTGGGAGGCTGAGACAGGAGGATTGCAGATTCAAGTTGCTGCCAGCCTCAGCCAGTTGGTGAGACCATGTTTCAAAATAAAATAGAATGCCGGGCGTGGTGGCGCACGCTTGTAATCCCCGCGCTTGGGAGGCAGAGACAGGAGGATCGTGCAGGTTCGAAGCCAGCCGCGTGTGCTGGCTTAGGAGACCCTGTTTCAAAAAAAAAAAAAAAACTATATATAATATAGATCTGGGAGTGTAGTGTAGCCCGGAGGTAGAAGGGCTTCCAGGAACCCCAGTACCACCAAAAAATAAATAAAATAAAATAAAATAAAATAAAATAAAATAAAATAGAGCCGGATGTGGTGGCGCACACGTGTAATCCCAATACTTGGGAGGCTAAGACAGGATGATTGCAGGTTCCAGGCCAGCCTCAGCAACTTGTGAGGCCCTTTGCAACTTAGTGAGACCCTGTTTCAAAATATAGAATAAAAATAGGGCTGAGAGTATAGCTCGGAGGTAGAATGCCCTTGGGTTCCATCCTGTGCCAGGAAAAAAAAAGAAAAATCAAAACATGGCCAGGTGTGGGGGATGCATGTTTACAATCCCAGTACTTAGGAGGCTAAGACAGGAAGATCATAGGTTCAAGGGCAGCCTCAGCAAGTAGTGAAGTCTCATCAACCTAGGGAGACCCTGTTTTATGCCGGGCGTGGTGGCGCACGCTTGTAATCCCCGCGCTTGGGAGGCGGAGACAGGAGGATCGTGCAGGTTCGAAGCCAGCCATGCTGGCGTAAGAGACCCTGTTTCAAAAATATAAAAAAAATAGGTCTGGGAGTGTAGCCCGGAGGAAGAAGGGCTTCCAGGAACCCCAGTACCACCAAAAAAAAAAAAAAAAGAATAAAAAATAGGGCAGGGGGTGTAGCTCGGAGGTCAAATGCCCCTGGGTTCCATCCCCAGACCTGCAAAAAAAAAAAGAAAATAAATAAATAAAATAAATAAATAAATAAAATAAAATAAAAATAAAAGCCAGGTATGGTGGCACACACCTGTAATCACAGCACTTGGGAGGCTGGGACAGGAGGATTGCACAGGTTCGAAGCCAGCCTCAGCTACTTAGTGAGACCCTGTTTCCAAATAAAGTATAAAATAGGTCTGGGAGTGTAGCCCAGAGGTAGAAAAGCCCCTGGGTTCCATCCCCAGTATTACACACACACGCGCGCGCGCACACACACACACACACACACATACAAAATAAAAAAATAGGGCTAGAGGTGCAGCTTGTAGGTAGAATGCTCCTGGGTTCCATCCCCAGTACTGAAATAATAACATAAAATAGGGTTGGTGGTATAGCTCAGAGGTAGAATGCCCTGGGTTCAATCCCCAGTGACACACACACATCTCACACACACACACACACACACACACACACACACACACACACACACACACATAAATAATAAATAAATAATAAATAAAACTAAATAAATATTAGTTTGAACTCTGCCTTTAGAAAACCCAGAACGTGCTAGCAGAAGGTGAGAGTCTTCATCCTGGGGGATTTCTGATTTCTCAGAGGCTCCCCGGGAGGTTAGAGAGAAACCAGGGCCCCAGCAGGCAGAGTCCATTAGCTTGGGCAAGGCTTTGGGGACCTGGGAGACAAGAGGTTTCACAGTTACAGAGCTGCAAAAGCTGTTCAGCATCTTGAGCTCTTTGGGGGTTAAATCACAGGGGCCCGAGCTATTACTGTCTCTCAGATTTCTGGCTCCTTGCTTGGAACCACAGGGTATAAGTCAGTCTGCATCTTAATCCACAGGTGCCCTTCAGGACTGCTAACTCAGAACAATTCCTGGCTCTCTACATAAAAGGTTCAAATACATAGATAAAACACGAAGCCTACGAATCCAGAGCATCGCCTACTGTTAGGTGTGTTGGATAGGGTCCAACAGGAGTCAGATGACGAACTCAAAATAATAAAAATGAGCCGGGCGTGGTGGCAAAGCTTGTAATCCCAGCATTCGGGAGGCTGAGACAGGAGGATCACGGTTCGCAGACAGCCTCAGCTACTTAGTGAGGCCCTCTGCAACTCAGTGAGACCCTGTTTCAAAATAAAGAATAAAAAGTAGGGCAGGGGGTGTAACCCAGAGGTAGAATGCCCCTGGGTTCCATCCCCAGTACTGTTAAAAAAAAAAAAAAAAAAAAAAAAGAGCGGATTTTATTTTTTGGTACTGGGGATTGAACCCAGAGGCATTCTATCTCCAAGCCACGCCTCCAGCCCAATTTTTTAAAAAATTTTGAAACAGGGTCTAATTTGCTGAGCATCTCATTAAATTGTTAAAACTGGCTTCAAACCTGAAATATTCCTGTCTCAGCCTCCCAAGTACTGGGATCTTTTTTTTTTTTTTAATATACTGGGGATTGAATCTAAGGCACCCCAGGCTAATTTTTTATTCTTTATTTTGAAAAAGTGTCTCACTATGTTGCAGAGGGGCCTCACAAGTTGCTGAAGCTGGACACAAATCTGTGATCCTCCTGACTCAGTACACGGATTACCAGCATTTGCCACTATACCCGGCTGCTATATTCTTTTTCTTCTTTTGTTTGTAGTAGTGGGGATGAAACCTAGGGGCATTTTACCTCCAAGCTACACCCTAACCCTATTCCTTGTTTTTTATTTTGAAAAAGGGTCTCACTGAGTTGCAAAGGGCCTCACTAAGTAGCTGAGGCTGTCTGCCAACTGCGATCCTCCTGTCTTAGCCTTCCGAATGCTGGGATTACCATTGTGAGCCACCACGCTGGGCTCAGAGTCTCACTACTTGCTGAGGCTGTCCTTGAACCAGGGATCCTCCTGTCTTAGCCTCCCAAGTATTTGATGACAGGTGTGCGCCACCACATTGGCCCAATGAAACCACTTTTGAGAGCACCGTACACTGGACTGGGCCACTCTCCAGCTAAGTAGACTGGTCTCTTCAAGCCTGGCTATCAATGGGGATTGTGCGACGACTACCAGACTGCTCCTTGTACTTAGTAAATGTTTGCTCAATTTGGACAGAGATGGAAAAACCTTAATAACTAAGAATAGCTGAGCCAGCAGCAGAGCAAGTCCACTCTTTCCCTGAACCCTGTGCCCCATCTCAGCACTGACTCCCACACAAGATACAGAATAATTTCCTACAGTTATTGTTCTCCTCCCGGGGTTGTTTTCTTTTAGAGAAAGGGGCAGGGGATACAAAGAGGAAGGAAAAGGTGCTCTTCACAGGCCAGCCAGAAGCTCTACTTCTCACTGGGCTCAGCCCTCAACTATGAACCGCAGGAGGCCCCACTAGGGAGGGAGAAGCACAGGGTGTGAGCAGGACCATGAGCACATAGAATTTTTTGCATAAGAGATGATAAAAAACCAGGCGTGATGGTGCACACTTGTAATCTCAGCATTCCGGAGGCTGAGACAGGAGGATCGCGGTTTGAGGCCAGCCTCAGCTACTTAGCAAGGACCTCCACAACTTAGTGAGACCCTGTTTCAAAATAAAGAATAAAAAAATAAACCTGGCTGGACGTGGTGGAGCACGCTTGTAATCCCAGCATTTAGGAGGCTGAGACAGGAGGATCCTGGTTTGCGACCAGCCTCAGCTACTTGGTGAGGCCCTTGCAACTCAGTGAGACCCTGTTTCAAAATATAGAGTAAAAAATAGGGCTGAGAATGTAGCTCAGAGGTAGAATGCCCCTGGGTTCCATCCCCAGACCCGCAAAAAAAAAAAAAAAGAGATGATAAAAGAATTCAGTAACACTCTGAAATGATAAGACTTTGACATTTTATTAAGAAACATCTTTATTTTAAATGACAGTACAAAAATTGCATATATAATATAGATCTGCAGAGGTATATATATATTCACATAATTGCTCATCCATACACACATATATACAAACTTGCTCATCAGATTCAAACTCTATTTTATCCTAAATAAAAAAAGTATATTTAAGTTTTCCTAGAAAATACTGTACATAAAGCTGTGAGACAACCTGAAAAACTGAGGACATTGTGAAAAGAACTGGGGCCCCCCTTCCGCTCCCCCACGGCAATGACCTTGGCAGCCGTGGGCAGCCGGGGACAGAGTTACTGTTGATAAAGCAGTATGCTTGAAACGAACTGGGAAGCACGCTAGACAGAGGGCGTGACCTACATTAACTCGCAGAAACAAACCACAGCAGAATAAACAAAATATGTGGTGGTGGGGGGGGGGTGGAGAGAAGAGATAAGGCCCCTGGATTAGAAATGACCTACTAATTGCGTTCTAGTGCCTGGGAAAGACGCGGCGAGATAAGGACCCTGGGCTCAGAGAGGCATAAGTCGTGGGGCCTGGCAGAGGAAGGGAGCGGGAGACAGGGAGCCATGATTTCCTGCTATTAACAAGCCGGACTGCTACTTGGAGAGCCTAGGAATGTCACCCCTCACCCCATCCTGCAAAGGCTAAACATCACAAAAACTTAAAGGGCAGCAGCAGAGGCTCAAAGCCTTTCAGTCTGAATTCATCCCCTTCATTCCTCTACTCTTGTTAAATAGATCGGCATGAAAACAGGGCACTAACTCAGACGGGTAAGAATCGCCACAGAAATGGAGAGTGCTGCGAGCCCAGAGTGCACACAGGTGGCCGCAACACCACCTGCCGCGCTAAGGCCCCTTCCCTGCCATCAGACAGGGGTCTGCGCAGAGAGAAGCGGAAGCTGTTCACTAAGAAAGCTGGCCCCCTAGGCCGGGCGTGGTGGCGCACGCTTGTAATCCCTGCGCTTGGGAGACGGAGACAGGAGGATCATGCAGGTTTGAAGCCAGCCTCTCTGGCTTAAGAGACCCTGTTTCCAAATTAAAATATAGAAAATAGGTCTGGGAGTGTAGCCCGAAGGTAAAAGGGCTTCCAGGAACCCCAGTACCACCAAAAAAAAAAAAAAAAAAAAAGTTGGCCCCAAACTGATTCCCACTCATCACTGAACTAGGAAGCTGGGCGCTGTGATGCAGGCCTGACATCCTTGTACTCAGGAGGCTGAGACAAGAGGATCATAGGTTTGAGGATAGCCCCAGCAACTTACCAAGACCTTGTTTCAAAATTTAAAAAATAGAAGCCAGGTGTGGTGGCGCACGCTTGTAATCCCAGCATTTGAGAGGCGGAGATGGGAGGAACGCAGTTCATGACCAACCTCAGCTATTTAGTGAGCCCTCTGCAACTCAGTGAGACCTGGTTTCAAAATAAAGAATAAAATATAGGGCTGGGGGTGTAGCTTGGTAGAATGCCCCTGGGTTCCATCCCCAGTACTGAAAAAAAAAAAAAAAAAAAAAAAAAGGGCTGGGGTGTATGGGTTTCTCTGTCATGGCCCTTTATGTTTTTTTTCCTGGGGGGAGGGCTGCTCAGAGGTGTAAGGGGTTTTATGTGTCAGTCAAAACTGTTTCCACAGGAGGATCACAAGCTGGAGGCCAGCCACAGTAATTTATAAGACCCTATTTAAAAAAAAAGGCTGGGGTGCAGCTTGGAGGTAGAATGCTCCTCGGTTCCATCTCTAGTACCAAAAAAAAAAAAAAAAAAAAATAGAAAAGCTTCCATAGTGATTGGGATACAAGAGAGACTCCAGATAAGAGGTGAGACCTCAGTGGAGCCAGGGAGGAGAGACAAGGGCAGAGTGGAGGAAGACTGAGGCTCACTGATAGCAACACTACCGCGGGCTGTGTGTACACGTGTGAATATACACCCATGCCAATCCGGGCTCTCTGCGTTGGGAGGGAGGGAAGGGGGAGCGCACTGAGAGTGTGTACGTGTGTCGTCGTCAACATCATTTACATCAGGATGTGATAGAATGCACCAATAAAACCACACACACACCAAAAGCTTCCACAGTAGTGAAGGAGGCCAGCCCCTCCCTGTGTTTTCCAAACTGGGCGTGGTGGCGCACGCTTGTAATCCCAGCATTTGGGAGGCTGAGACAGGAGGATCGCAGTTTGCAGACAGCCTCAGCTACTTGGCGAGGCCCTCCGCAACTCAGTGAGACCCTGTTTCAAAATAAAGAGTAAGGGGCCAGGACATAGCTCAGTGGCAAAGCGGCTGCTTTGCAAGTGCAGCGCTCTGGGTTCAATCCCTGGTCCCAAAAAGTCAAAACAAACAAACAAAAAAACCCAGAGACTCTCTTAAATAAAATAAGCTAAGAACAGCCGGGCGTTGTGGCGCATGCTTGTAATCCCAGCATTCAGAAGGCGGAGACTAGAGGATCTGTGGTTCCCAGATAACCTCAGCTACTTAGTGAGGCCCCTTGCAACTTAGTGAGACCAGGTTTCAAAATAAGGAATAAAATGTCGGGTGTGGTGGCGCACGCTTGTAATCCCCGGGCTTGGGAGGCTGAGACAGGAGGATTGCAGGGTTCAAAGCCAGCCTCAGCTACTTAGTGAGGCTCTCAGCAACTTAATGAGACCCTGTTTCCAAATAAAGTATAAAATAGGTCTGGGAGTATAGCCCGGGGATAGAAAAGCCCCTGCGTTCCTCCCTCAGTACCACCACCAAAAAAAAAAAAAAAAAAAAAAAAAATAGGGCTGGAGGTGGAGCTTGGAGGTAGATTGCCCCTGGGTTCCACCCAAAAAAATGTCTATACCTATATCTATATATTTTTCAGGTTATACCAGGTACTTCAGAGCTGAACCTCAAATAAAGAGACAAGTGGGAAAATCCTTATTTGCAAACATAGACACTAATATGCCCCGACCCCACACTGCCCTTGTCATAAAATATGTACCTCTACTGGAAAAAATCTCTAGTGAATTCATTTCTTTCTTTCAAACACTTAACTTCAACTACAGAAATCTCTAGTAAATTCATTAATTTTTTTCTTTCACATATGTAACTTCAACTAGAGAAATCACTGGTTAATTCATTGTGTGTGTGTGTGTTACTGGGGATTAAGCCCAGGGGCATTCTACCTCCAAGTGACACCTCCAGCCCTATTTTATTTTTATTTTGAAACAGTCTCACTAGGTTGATGAGCCTCACTACTTGCTGAGGCTGTCCTTGAACCTGTGACCCTCCTAACTCAGCCTCCCAAGTACGCCACCATGCCCAGCTCCAGTTCAAAAATTTAATATAGCAATAGCAAAGTGGGAAATACAATGTAAAAAATAACAATATATATCTGAGTATATATCAACAGCTTTTTTTGTGTCAGTGTGGTACTAGAGGTGGAACCCAGGGGCTTTCTACCTCCAGGCTATATACTCCCAGCCCTGTTTTATTTATTTGGAAACAGGGCTTCACTAAGTTGCTGAGGCTGTCCTCAAAGCTGTGATACTCCTGTCGCAGCCTACCGGGTTACAAGCATGCTCCACCACACCTGGCTGAAAGACATCTTTAAGGCACTGAGTTCAAGCCAAGTTCTTCCATATTTCAACCAAGGGACCTCAAGTCTGGTATTACAATGAAAAGATCCCACAGAGGTAGTGATAGGAAAGGAAGGCACATTTATATATTTATAATTAATTTCCATGAAGCTAGGAAAAAGAACAGAAGTATTACAATTTTTTTTCTTTTGGAGGGGTGGGCTTAAGACCAAAATGCAAATGTAAGTACTAAAATGTTTAGCCAGAGCTGGGCGAGGTGGCACATGCTTGTAATCCCAGTCCTTGGGAGGCAAGACAGGACTACAGATTCACAGCCTGCCTCAGCTACTTAGTAAGACCCTCCCTCCATAATTTAATGAGACACTGCTTCAAAATAAAGAATAAAGAGCCAGGCGTGGTGGCACACCCTTGAAATCCCAGTACTTGGGAGGATGAGACAGGCAGGTTCAAAGCTAGCCTCAGCAACTTAGTGAGACCCTGTTTCCAAATAAAATATATATATATTTAAAAAATAGGTCTGGGGGTATAGCCCGGAGGTAGAAGGCCCTCGGGTTCTATCCCCAGTACCAAAACAAAAACAAAACACCCAAAATTAAAAATAAAGCCAGGCTTGGTGGCGCACACTTGTAATCCCAGCATTCAGGAGGGTGAAACAGGAGGATCACGGTTCAAGGCCAGCCTCAGCTATTTTGTGAGGTCCTTTGCAACTCAGTGAGACCCTGTTTCAAAATAAAGAATAAGAAATAGGAGCTGGGCGTAGTGGCACACGATTGTAATTCCAGCATTTGGGAGGCTGAGACTTGAGGATCACGGTTCGTGGACAGCCTCAGCTACTTATTGTGAGGCCCTCCACAACTTAGTGAGACCCTGTTTCAAAATAAAGAATAAAAAATAGGGCAGGGGGTATAGATCAGAGGTCGAATCTGGGTTCCATCTCCAAAAAAAGAAATAAGGCTGGGTGTGTAGCTTGGAGGTAGAATGCCCCTAGGTTCAATTCCAAGTACAAAAAAAAAAAAAAAAAAAAAAAAAAAATCCGGACATTAGTACTGCTATTATTCTAACGTGGAGAACCATTCTATGCTCCGAGTTTCTCCTGCTCGAGCACCAACTCTGAACCAACTGTCAGTCACTTGATTCTCAATAATCCAACCTTACCAATTAACCAGTTACAAATACCATAACTGAAAAGATCTAAGCCATTTTCCCACTTCCACGACTCACTCCGAAAGGTGTACAAAATCATGAAATGGTACTGCAGTTCAGCATTCAATATTAATTCCTAACTCCTATGAAGCATCCTGACCTACCCTTCTCTTCATGGTAATGTAACTGGAGATCAATCCTATTTCTCTTATCTGGGGTGCTAGAAGGTCTAGTCCACGTAAATAAAAATTAATGCCTTTTTCCTACCCACCCCTCTTTTCTGTGGTTCTGGGGATTAAACCCAGGGGCATTCTGCCTCTAAGCTACACCCCCAGCCCTATTTTATTAGGGTCTTGCAAAGTTGCTGATGGTCTTGCTAAGTTACTGAGGCCTCAAACTTGCAATCCTCCCGTCGCAGCCTCTCAAGCACTGCATTATAGACATGCACCACCACACCCGGCTTGCCCACATATTTTTATTTTTTTTATTATGTTTGTGGTGCTGAAGATTGAGCCCAGGGACATTCTACCTCTGACCTATACTCCCAGCAATATTTTACTACTACTACTTCTCCTTCTCCTTCTCCTTCTCCTTCTCCTTCTCCTTCTCCTTCTTCTTCTTCTTCTTCTTCTTCTTCTTTTCTTCTTCTTCTTCTTTTTTTGCATTACTAGGGGCATTGAGCCCAGGGGCACTCAATCTCTGAGCTACACCCCCAGCCCTATTTTTTATTCTTTACTTTGAAACAGGATCTCACTAAGTTGCGGAGGGTCTAAGTAGCTGAGGCTATCTGTGAACCTGCGATCCTTCTGTCTGAGCCTACAAAGTACTGGGATTACAAGCATGTGCCACCATGCCTGGCTTGTATTTTACTTTTATTTTTGCAACAGGGTCTCACTAGGTTGACGGGAGTCTCACTACTTGCTTGTTGTCCTCAATCCGGCGATCTTCCCGCCTCAGCCTCCCAAGTACTGGGGTTACAGGTGTGCGCCGCCTTGCCTGGTTTACCTACACCTTTTTAGACATTTCCCTTTCTTTCAGCGTAGCTCAGCCTCTCCTCTAACAAACCCCTATCTCAGAGACCCCATCACTGAAAATGACTTGGCCTATAGGAGAAATTTTTTTTTTGGGTGGGTAGGAAGCTATGTTCTGGAGAAACAGTAATAAGAAGTAAACGGTTCTTCCCAAGAGTGGGTTTTGTATGCTCGGAAGGGAGTGAACATTCCCCATCCCCAATTAACGTCCACCCCCTCAGTGGGCAGGTTAAGGTCATAGATACACCAAGAACATAAGCTAAAGAGATCTAAAATGATACTTGGGGGAAGAAAGAAAAAACCTGACACTTGGTCCATCTATAGTGAATCTAAGGTTCTGAAATGCCACACATAGCGGCTTATTGTTAGCACCTGGTCCCCAAAGGACTCAGGAAAAAGGAAGGCACTGCAAACAGGAACGGGATGCTACAGTTTCAGCCTCGCCTCTACCCAGGCCCTCGCTGCACTGCCCTGTCGTCCCCAGAGCCCAGAGGATTTTTCGTCACCTGGGAAGCGCTAGGTACGCGGAGACATGAAGAAAATCTGGCTAAAGCGGCCAGCAGCCAAGGTTAATTTCAAAACTGGTATTTCTGCTAAAAACTTCTGCTAATTCTTTCCAATTTGATTTGGGGAATTATATTTCCAGTCTATTTTGATCCCCAAATGGTTCTAAATCTCTGAAGCACTGAAGCAAATTACTTTTCTAATCAAGGTAAACAGAACCACGTTAACTGTCTAGGTTTTCTTCCAAATTAAGAATGCATGTGTTCCCCGTGACCGCTAATTAAGAAAACCATAGTCTAAGCAGCCGTCCCAATGTTTACTTGGCTCATCTCCCTCTGGTTTCTTCTCCTAATTTACAACAAAGCAAGCAAGTCTAGGATGATGAGGCCGGGCTCAAAGGCAACAGCCTCTGCGCTGTAACCTCTCCGCACCCTCGCCCTCTCCATCCATGCACCCTCTTTCTTTGGGAAAAACTTCACAAAAAGAAAACCCAGCAAGGAAATGCTTTCCAAGGTCTGGCAGAGGGAGAGGCTGTGGCGGGGAGAAGGCAGGAGGGCAGCCTAGCTCTGCGGCACTGAGAACTGTCACTCCTTTCGACAGCACACGAGGGAGGCACAGGGCTCCACAGGGCCGGCTTGTGGAAAGGGGGTGGTGCTCCCGGCCCCAGTCCAGGAAACGCGTGCGCCTCCTTCTCTTTTTTTAGCACATAGAAGGACATAAGCTCCACAGAAAAGCACACTGTGCTGTGTGGCACAGAAAATCCAACAAGGGTTGATAAAACTATTAAATCCGAACTTGATTTTATATAAATACATGTTTGGAAGCAAGTTGTTCCAACAACAGACTACTCTCCTGATTATCATTTGATAAAATCCTCCCGGCACAAAGTCAGGATCTCCAGACCCGAGTTCCACAGTCCCATGAGCTGTTTCTTGGCCACTTTCCACACTCTGGAAACAACTGGAGGATTTGGGTTTATCTACACTCTCCCACATACACAGACTTCTTTCCCTTTCCAGTTTTTTTTTTTTTTTTTTGGTGGTACTGGGGACTGAACCCAGAGGCATTATATCTCCAAGCTGTACCGATTTTATTTATTGGGAAACAGGGTCTCATTGTGTTGCCAAGGCTGAATTGCCAAGGCTGGCTATGAACCTGCGATCCTCCCATCTCAGCCTCCCAAGTAATGAAATTACAAGTATGTACCGCCACGACCAGGTTTTCCTTTCCAGTTTTTAAAAATTCAATTTCAGTATCTTTTTTTTCCCCTGATGCTGTGGACTGAACCCAGGGCCTTGTGTGGACCAGGTAGCAGTTCTACCAAGAAGCTGAGTCCCAGCTGCTTCAGCCTCTCTCCTCTATCTCCCTCTCCTGCTCGCTCCCCCCCCCCTTCTTTCTTTTCTTTTTCTTTTTGGTACTGGAGATTGAACCCAGGGGCATTTTACCTCAGAGCTATACCCCAGTCCTATTTTATTTTATTTTGAAACACAATTTAGCTAGGTTGAAGAGAGTTTCAGTCCTTGCTGAGACAGTCCTCAAACTGTGACCCTCCTGTCTCGGCCTCCCACGTACTGGTATTACAGACGTGTGCCACCAGGTCCAGTTTTTTCTTTTTTTCTTGTGGTACTGGGGATTTAACCCAGGAGCATACTATCTCTGAGCTCTACCCATAGCCCTTTTTAATATTTGAAACAAGGTCTCATGAAGTTACTGTCCACTGGTCTTGAACCTGAAATCCTCCTGTCTCAGCTTCCCCAGTTTCGGGGTTACAGGCATGTGCCACCATGTTTCAGCTTCATAAACTGGCCTCTGCGCTATGGACACACCATGGACACAAATCTGTCAGGCAATCACAAGTTTCCTTTCAGTGAAATAAACTCAGAACAGCTGGGAGCACCTGCAGCATTATAAATGGAACATATTCCTCTTCTCTTCCCAAGCTCATTTCTAACCTTTCTCCTAATTAGTTTCATAAATTTAAGGCAGAAATCCAGGTCACTTGGTGGCATAATTATTAAAGGCTCTTGGTGTGTGTGTGTGTGTGTGTGTGTGTGTGTGTGTGTGTGTGTATTATGAGTATTATCTTAAAACCTTTTAATAGAAAGTCAGTTATTTAAAAAAAAATCAACCCACAACTTTCAGGACTTTTACCTCTAGGACTAAAACAAAGATGTGAGCTGAGAAATTTGGTCCTTATTTTTTTGGTGTCTCAGAAGAAGTATTCCCTAAATATGGCTTTCAATTTTCCAGTTGCAACAGAGCCTTCTTGGGCCCAAGCACTGTACCCTGCTAGAGTTTTCTTCTTAAGGAATGTTCACTTTCCTGTATTTCCTTCGTTAAAAAAGGAACAAGATGAACCCAGTGTGAGCTGTGGCCCTTGTATGCTAAGATGCGAGCGTTCCCATGGAGACTCCAGAGTGAGGCCCCGCGGTCCCTCCTGCCCTCGTCCCTTCTGCCTCTCCGCCTTCCCCCTCCTCCTCGGTGACCACTGCACTGGCCTCCGCCACCTCTTCCACCATGGTCACCTCGGCTCCGTTGGGCTGCTGCTGGGCCATGGCCTCCAGCCGCAGGCGATACTCCTCCGCCTCCTGCTCTTTCTTCAGGAGTTGGTGTCGGTATTCCTGGGCTCTTCGATGCGCTTCCTGGAGCTGCTGCTGTAGTAACTCTCTTTCTCTGCCTTCCTGTAAACCAAGGCATCACCAGGTAAGAATTCCTCATCACAAAATCCAGAAAGTAGACAAAAAGACGAAGAGGCACCAGGTCTCAAGAGCTGTGGCTTCGGGTCTTCCTCTTCTCTCCATCACTGCTGAAAGAGCATTACCTTGCCTCCCTCCACACTGCCTGCCGACGCTGCCATCTTCGGTTTCTTTGTCAATGGCAGCTTCTCTGCTTCCTCCTCTTCTTCTTCCTCAATTATAGTCTCCTCTGCAACCTGCCCGGCAGGTACAGTTAGAACTGCGAGTCAAAGGACACCAATTGGAAGTGATTGAGTACATGGTAAAACAAATAGGTTTTGCTTGCCTTTAACCAGAAAACAAATCAAACATATTCTCTTTCTTTTTTTTCTTTTCTTTTTTTTTTTTTGGTAGTACTAGGGACTGAACCCTGAGACATTGCAACTCCACACTACACCCCCTGCCCTATTTTATTTTTATTTAGAAACAGGGTCTCCCTAGGTTGATGAGAGTGTTACTGTTTGCTGAGGTTGTCCTCAAACCTGCCATCCTACTGTTTCAGCCTCCCAAGCACGGGGATTACAAGTGTGCGCCACCACGCTGGGCAAATAGATTCACTTTTTTTTTATATATATATATATGTTGTTTTTTATATCTCTTAAAATTTTAGGATTAAATGGTAAAGCATGGCCCAGGAGAAACAGAAGAGATTAAACAGGAACTAAGAAGGGATTAAAAAGGAAGGGTATAAACCAGGTGTGGTAGTGCACACTTGTAATCCCAGCACTTGAGAGGCTGGGGATGTAGCTCAGAGGTAGAATGCCCCTTGGGTTCCATCCCCAGTACTGCAAGGCAAAACAAAACAAAAATAAATAAATAAAAATAAATAATAAAATAGGGCTGAGGGTGGAGCTTGGAGGTAGAATGCCCCTGGTTCAATCCCCAGTTCCACACACACACACACACAAAAGGGGTGGGGAGGGTATAGATTTCCAGGCTCACAAGTCACAGAGGTAAATCCCAGGTGTTAGACTCTCTCTCTTTCTTTCTTTTTTTTTACAGTACTGGGAATTGAACCAAGGGGCATTCTACCACTGAGCTACACCCCCAGCCCTATGTTTTAGTCTTTTTATTTTTGAAACAGGGTCTCACTGAGTTGTGAAGGGCTTTGCTAAGTAGCTGAGGCTGTTTGAGAATCATAATCCTCTGGTCTCCGCCTCCTGAATGCTGGGATTACAGGCATGCACCACCATGCCTGACCTTTTTCTTTTTTTAGTACTGGGAATGGAACCCTGGGGCATTCTACTTTTTAGCTACACCTCCTGCCCTATTTTTTTTTTTTTTTTTTTTGCGGGTCTAGGGATGGAACCCAGGAGCATTCGACCTCCGAGCTACAGCCCCAGCCCTATTTTTTAGTCTTTATTTTGAAAAAGGGTCTCACTGAGTTGCAGAGGATCTAAGTAGCTGACACTGTCTGCAAACTGCAATCCTGTCTCACCCTCCCAAATGCCGGGATTACAAACACCATGCCCGGCTTTATTTTCATTCTGTATTTTGGAACAGGGTCTCACTGAGTTGGGGAGGGCTTCACTAAGTAGCTGAGGCTGGCCAGGAACCTGGGATCCTGTCTCAGCCTCTCAAGTACTGGGGTTAGAGGCGTGCACTTCCATGCCTGGCTGCTATTTGTCTTAATGCCTCAGTTTTAGGGAGTGTGGAGTATCTGAAATGTCTTTTAGTAAACAGTTGCCTACCAGGATAACTCACCTTGCTGTCCATCCTGCATTGTGACAATGAACGGCTGCCCAACGCCTCCAGCAGGGATTGCAGTTTGGATATTACCCAGAGATACTCCATCAGTCACGATGGTGATGACCCTCTGGCCTCCACTCCCCATCATCTGCTGGACTGAGGAGTCAACAGAATTTCCCTCTATGATTTCTTCTGAATTGGCTAGGAATGACAAAAATAAATTTGAAAATTCAGTCATTTGGTATTGAGGCTTGACCTCAGTGAATTCTACCTTAGAGCTACACCACAGCCTTACTTACTTTATTTATTTATTTATTAACTTATTTATTTTTGTGGTACTGGGGATGAAACCCAGGGGCATTCTACCTTCAAGCTACAACTCAGCCCCATTTTTTATTCGTTTTTTGAAACCGGGTCTCACTGAGTTGCAGAAGGCTTCACTAAGTAGCTGAGGCTGTTCACAAACCATGATCCTCCTTTCTCAGCTTCCCAAATGCTGAGATTACAAGCATGGGGCACCACGCCTGGCTTCTTACTTTATATTTTATTTGGAAATAGAGTCTCACTAGTTGCTGGGATTACACGTGTGCACCACCACGCCTGGCTCCGGCTTTATTTTTGAAACAGGATCGTGTTAGTCTCACTATCTGCTGATGCTGTCCTCCAACCTGACTATCCTATCTCAGCCTCCCAAGTACTGAGACTACAAGCGTGGGCCACCACACAAGGTTTGTATTCACACTTCTTTTTTTGGTAGTATGGGGATGGAACAGGGACATTCTACCTCCCAGTTATACCCCCATCCTTATTTTAATCTTTTAAATTGAAAAGGGGTCTCACTAAGTTGTGGAGGGCCTCACTAAGTAGTTGAGGCTGGTCGCGAACCTGTGATTCTCATGTCCCTCCCAAGTACTGGGACTGCAGGTGTGCACCACTATAGCTATATTCATACCTCTTAAAACCAACAAAAGCTAAATGTTATAGCTGAAAGGGTCTTGATCCATAACCCAATCTGACTGTCATACCGGAGAGGAGGAAACTAAGACCTGGAGAAGTGACTTATCCAAGGCCAAGGAGCAAAGCAGAAGAGCAAAGGGCACATTTGACACATTGCCTCTCCCTCTGCACCACGCCTCCCACTCCTGTGCATCTGAGAACCTTCCAGCCAGAAAAGTAGGCCTGCACTCAGAGGAATGTTCTCACCACCAAAACGTCACTGGCAGAAAGAAATCAGAGCAATCTGCTTTCATTGATGACAGAGCAGACTGCTATATATTCCAAAAAGATTTCTAGATGACTACTGAGCCCTGTCCATGACTACTTGTCCCTGCCTATGTGAAGCCCTAAAACTTATCCTTTGGTGATCACGAGCTCTGGTAAGTGACTTGGAAAAAAATAAAACTTTTCGGAGCCTGCCGGGTGGTGAGACCGGTGCCAGGGCCTCGGAGGCTGGGATCGGAGCTTGCTGGGTGGCAAGATCGGTGCCAAGGCCTGTGAGGCCGGGATCAAAGCCTGCCATGTGGTGAGGCTGGGGTCAGGGCCAGCGAGGCCAGGATGGGAGCCTGCTGTGAGATGAGGCCAGTGCTGGGGTCAGCAAGGCCGGGATCGGAGCCTGCCATCCGGCAAGGCCAGTGTTAGGGCATTTGAGGCTGGGATTGGAGCCTGAAGTGCAGCATCCACAGGGAAATATCACAAAAAAATAAAAAATCAGCTGGGCGTGGTGGCGCATACTTATAATCCCAGAGTTCGGGAGGCTAAGACCGGAGGATCACGGTTCACGGACAGCCTCAGCTACTTAGTGAGGCCCTCTGCAACTCAGTGAGACCTGTTTTCAAAATAAAGAATAAAAAATAGGGCAGAGGGTATAGCTTGGAGGTTGAATGCCCCTGGGTTCCATCCCCAGACTCACAAAAAGAATTAAAAAATTAAAAAATCAGATGCTTTCCCTAATATGTAAAAACTAGGGAGAAATGGGTAATAGGAGGAACTCTAGTTGAAGAAGGGGCCCTATAGAGGAGCAATCAAGGTGACCTACCTGTGGGGATGGGAGGGGGAAGATGGAAACTCTTTAAAGCACATGATGTACTTAAACAAACATATCAATCACTATTCAAGCATGGGATCGAGGAGGGGGAGGGAATGGGATGGGGATCGGATAAAGGCTAATTGGGTGATGAGTGCTTGTGTATCCTCACAAGTCTTGTATTCCATTGAGATGTTTGACTACAATGCACCAATAAAAATATATTAAAAAATACTTTTTTTTGTTTGGTGTGCTGCTGAGATTTGAACCCACAGGGATTCTACCTCACAGCTACACTCTCAGCCCTATTTTTATTTTGAAACTAAGTTGCTGAGGGTCTTGCTAAATTGCTGAGGCTGGCTGCGAACCTGCAATCCTCCTGTCTCAACCTCCCCAGTACTGGGATTACAGGCGTGCATCACCGCACCGGGTTGAAACCTTTTTTAAGTATCTGCCCAACTCCATTGGGTATGCCAAAATGATATCTCCAGGAAAAATAAAAGTAAAGCTTTTAAGTGCAGAGGATATGAGAGTGAGAAAGGTTACACACACACACACACACAATGGTTTTTTTTTTTTTTTTTGGTGGTACGGGGGACTGAACCAGGGGTATTCTACCTCCAAGCTACATCCTCATCTTTATTTCGTATTCTTTACTTTGAAACAAGGTCTCATTAAGTTGTAGACGGCCTAATAGTAGCTGAGGCTGGCCTCCAGCCTCAATCTTCCTGTCTCAGTCTCCCAAGTACTGGGATTACAAGAGTTCCAAATATTTTAATACTTTAATACAAGATATGTAGGTATTACTTTAAATAATTTTTTTTTGGTATTGGGTTTTTTTTTTTTTTTTTTGGTGGTACTGGGGGTGGAACCCAGAGGCTTTCTACCTCCAGGCTATACTCCCAGACCTATTTTATTTGGAAACAAGGTCTCACTAAGTAGCTGAGGCTGGCTTCAAACCTGTGCGATCCTCCTGTCTCAGCCTCCCAAGCGCGGGGATTACAAGCGTGCACCACCACGCCCGGTATTGGGGTTTGAACCAAAGACATTTTACCTCCAAGTTATATCTGCAGCCCGATTTTATTCCTTTTTTGGGAACAGGATCTCACTAGCTTTCTAAGAGCCTCACTAAATTGCAAAGGCTAGATTTGAACCTGTGATCCTCCTGTCTTGGTCTCCCAAGTACCAAGCGTGCAACACCATGCCCAGCTTGAATCAGTTTTTGATGCCATTTGTCAAAACGTAGACTATCTTGAAAACAACCTGCTAACCTAAGGATAAAGTTTCAACCTGAAAAAAGCGAAGTCTGGGTGAACAAGCTTCAAACTGTAAAAATACAAAGAAGCCAGGATTGGAGTGCATGCCTATGATTTCAGGGAGGCTGAGAAAGGAGGGTACGAGGACAGCCTCAGCAAGAAGTGAGACTTTCATCAACCAAATGAGACCCTGTTTTAAAAACAATATAAAGTAAGGCTGGGGGTAGAGCTTGGGGGTAGAATTTCCACCGGGCTCAACCCTCGGTACCACAAAAAGAAAAAGAGAAAAAGAGAAAAATCTGGTGTGATCTGAACCACGCATATGGAAAAGTTTATAAATGTTCTGATCACATAAGTGTGTATGTGTGTGTAAACACACACACACATACATATGTACATGTATACATATACTTTTTTTTTGAGGTATTGGGATTGAACCCAGGGACATTCTACCTCTGAGCTATACCCCGAGCCCTATTTTTATTCTTTATTTTGAAACAGGCCCTCACTAAGTAGCTGAGGTTGGCCAAGAACCTGTGATCCTCCTGTCTCAGTCTTCTAAGTATAGGGATTATAAGCATGTGCCACCTCACCTGGCTTACATATACATACTTAGTGGCACTGGGAATTGAATCCAGGGGCTTTCAACCTTTTAGCTATACTGCCAAACTGGTTTTATTTTATTTACTTATTTTTATTGGGAAGCAGAGTTGAGGCTGGCTTTGAATCTGTGATCTTAGCTTCCCAAGTACTGGGATCACAGGCATGTGCCACCACACTTGGATTTTCTTTATTTATTTGTAGTATGAGGAATTGAAACCAAAAATTCCCTCTGAATTACACTCCCATCTCTGTTAATTTTTATTTTATTTTATTTGTGGGTCTGGGGATGGAACCCAGGGGCATTCGACCTCCAAACTATACCCCCTGCCCTATTTTTTATTCTTTATTTTGAAACCGGGCCTCACTGACTTGCAAAGGGCCTAAGTAGCTGAAGCTGTCTGTGAACCGCAATCCTCCGGTCTCAGCCTCCCAAATGCTGGGATTACAAGTGTGTGCCACCACGCCCAGCTTTTTTTTAAATTTTGAAATAGGGTCTTACTGGTTGTGGTGGTGCATTCTTGTAATCCCAGTATTTGGGAGACTGAGAGAGGAGAATCGTAGATTTGTAGCCAGCCTCAGCAATTTAGTGAGACCATGTTTCAAAATAAAAATACCTGGGCATGGTGGCACATCCTTGTAATTCCAGTACTTGGGAGGCTGAGACAGGAGACTTGCAGGTTTACAGCCAGACTCAGCTACTTAGTGACTTCTGTGCAACTTAGTGAGACCCTGTTTCCAAATAAAGAATAAACAAAATGGGGCTGGGATGTAGCTCGGTGGTAGAAGGCCCCTGGGTTCCATCCCCAATATCACACACACACACAAAAAGCAAGGTTGAGGTAGAATTCCCCTAGATTCAATCTCTAATACCAAATAAAAATCACTTAGCTTAAGGTTTGTGATTTAACTTATTTAAATAAGTACTGATAGTATATAAAATGAAGGTCACTATTGCCCCCTTGTGGATAAGACACAGTCATCCTTCACTGAGAAGATATATTTGCATTTATGGCTATCATTTAAGCCCTGTTATAAAATGGTCACATAAGCTGGGCATGGTGGCGCACGCTTGTAATCCCCGCGCTTGGGAGGCGGAGACAGGAGGATCGTGCAGGTTTGAAGCCAGCCGTGCTGGCTTAAGAGACCCTGTTTCCACATAAAAAAGTATAAAAATATGTCTGGGAGTGTAGCCCATGGAAGTGTAGCCAGAGGTAGAAGGGCTTCCAGGAACCCCAGTACCACCAAAGAAATAAAGTGCTGAGGGTATAGCTCAGAGGTAGAATGCCCCTGGGTTCCATCCCCAGTACCGCAAAAATAAATAAAATATAGGGCTGATGGTGTAGGGGTGTAACTCGGAGGTAGAATGCCCCTGGGTTCCATCTCCAGTACCACACACACACACACACACAAAAGAAAAAGAAAAAAGAAAAAAAAAAAAAGAAAAAGAGAAAAGGTAGCCAGGCGTGGTGGCGCACACTTGTAATCCCCGCACTTGGGAGGCTGAAACAGAAGGATCGCACGGGTTCGAAGTCAGCCTCGGCTACTTAGTGAGGCTCTCAGCAACTTAGTGAGACCCTGTTTCCAAATAAAATATAAAAAGGTCTGGGAGTATATCCCAGAGATAGAAAGCCTCTGGGTTCCACCCCCAGCACCACCACCAAAAAAAAAAAAAAAAGGTCTTACTAAATTACTAAGGCTGGCTTTAACTGGTGATCTTCCTGTTTCATCCTCAAATACTAGAATTATAAGTGTGTGCAATCATGTCTTCCTATTTTTATAATTTATTTTTGTGGTACTGGAGATTGAACCTGGAGCATTCTAATTCTGAACTATACCGTCAATCCTATTTTTATTTGGAAGCAGGGTCTTGCTAGGTTAATGAGAGTCTCTCTACTTGCTAAGGCTGACTGTGAACCTGTGATCCTCCTGTCTCAGCCTCCTAAGTACCAGGATTACAAGCGTGCCACCATGCCTAGCTTATTTTTTTTAATTTTGAAATAGGGTCTCACTAAGCTGCTGATGTTTGCTGTGAACCTGTGATCCTCCTGTCTAACCTCCTAAGTACTGGGAATGCAGGTGTGCATCACCATACCTAGCACACCTCTGGGTCTTTACGACCTGCCTTCTCACTTTTTTTTTGAGGTACTAGGGGTTGAACCCAGTAACATACTATCTCTGAGTTATACCCCCAGCCTTTTTTACTTATTAATATGGAAACAGGATCTGAGTTGTTGAGGGTCTCACTAAATTGCAGAGGCTGTCCTTGAACCTGAGGCTCTCTTGTCTTAGCCTCCCAAGTGCTGGGATTACAGGGGTATGCTACCACACCCCGCTTATCTTTGACTTTCAGATAGGATCTCTAAATTCCCCTGGATGGTCTGAAACGTTCTATCCTCCTACCTCAACCTCCAGAGTAGCTAGAATGAATGACAGGTGTGTGCCACTGAGCCCAGCCAGTTACTTAAAAAATTTTAAGTGAAAATCAGAAAAAAAAAAACCATGAGTCATATTAAAAAATTTATTTAAATGAGAACACAATTTCCTCCGTCAAAAAAACACAAATTTGGCCGGGTGTGGTGGTGCATGCTTGTAATCCCCATGCTTGGGAGGAAGAGACAGGAGGATAATGGAGGTTCAAAGCCAGCCACGCTGGCTTAAGAGACCCTGTTTCCACATAAAAAAAAAGTATAAAAATAGGCCTGGGAGTGTAGCCCGTGGGAGTGTAGCCGCAGGTAGAAGGGCTTCCAGGAACCCCAGTACCACCAAACAAACAAACAAACAAACAAACAAACAAAACCCCACAAATTTGTTGAGGCTGAGACCGAAGGATCACGGTTTGCAGACAGCCTCAGCTACTTAGCGAGCCCTTTGCAACTCAGTGAGACTGCGTATTCTACCTTTGAGCTATACCCCAGCCCTAATTTAATTTTTTATTTTAGGGATTCTGGGGACAAAACCTAGAGGCATTCTACCTCCTAGCTACACCCCCAGCCCTATTTTTTTAGTCTTTTTATTTTTTTGAAACAGGGTCTCACTGAGTTGTGAAAGCTTTTGTTAATTAATTAGCTAAAGCTGTCTGAGAACTATGATACTCCTGTCTCAGCCTCCTGAATGCTAGATTACAAGCGTGCACCACCACACCCGGCTTTTTTCTTTTTCTTTTCTTTTCTTTTTTTTTTTTGTGGCACTGGGGGTGGAACCCAGGGGCTTTTCTACCTCCAGTCTATACTCCCAGACCTATTTTATACTTAATTTGGAAACAATCCCTATGTATAATTTTCCTTTCCCCAAAAGAGAGTGTCATGACTTTAAGATCTATCATAAACTGAGTACAGTGGTACATGCCTGTAATCCAAGGGATTCTGGAGGCGGAGGCAGGAGGATCATAAATTTGAAGCCAGCATTGTTGACTTAGCAAGACCTTATCACAAAATAAAACTTTTATAAAAATGAATGAGAGTGCCAGGCATGGTGGTACATGCTTATAATCCCAATGCCTGGGAGGCTGAGACAGGAGGATTGCACAGGTTTGCAGCCTTAGCTACTTAGTGAGGCTCTCAGCAACTGAGACCCTGTTTCCAAATAAAGTATAAAGTAGGGAGTATAGCCCAGAGGTAGAAATGACCCTGGGTTCCACCCCTAGTACCACCAAAAAAAAAAAAAAAAAAAAAAATAGCTGGGCGTGGTGGCACACGCTTGTAATCCCTGTGCTTGGGAGGCAAAGACAGGAGGATCACGCAGGTTCAAAGCCAGCCTCACTGGCTTAAGAGACCCTGTTTCCAAATAAAAATATAAAAAATAGGTCTGGGAGTGTAGCCCAGAGGTAGAAAAGTTTCCAGGAACCCCAGTACCACCAAAAAAAAAAAAAAAAAAAAAAAAAAAAGGATGGGAGTCAGGCATGGTGGCACATGCTTATAATCCCAGTATGTGGGAGGATAGGAGGATTGTGGTTTGCGGCCAGTCTCAGCTACTTAGTGAGGCCCTCTACAACATAGTGAGACCCTGTTTCAAAATAAAGGATAAAATATAGGGCTAGGAATGTAGCTTGGAGGTAGAATGCCTCTGGGTTCTATCTCTGGTAACACAAACAAACACACACACAAAAAGAAGAATAGAAAAAGAAAAGAGAAGAAAAATAAAAGGACGGGATGCAACTCAGTGGCAGAGCACTCCTGGGTCAAATCTTCCCTATATACATATGTGTAAATTAATTAATCAAGTATAATTCTTTTGTTTGGTGAATATTTTTATTTAAAAAATTTTTTCAGCTGGGCATGGTGGCACATGCTTGTAATTCCAGCATTTGGGAGGCTGAGACTGGAGGATCACGGTTCACAGACAGCCTCAGCTACTTAGTGAGGCCCTCCGCAACTCAGACCCTGTTTCAAAATTAAGAATAAAAAATTGGGCAGGGGGTGTAGCTTGGAGGTCGAATGCCTCTGGGTTCCATCCCCAGACCCACACGAAAAAAAAATTTTCTACTACTAGGGATGGAACCAGGGACATTCTACCTCTTAGCTATATCCTAGCCCTAAAGCTCTATTTTTTATTCTTTTTTGTTGCTGTTGCTTTGTTTTGTTTTTTTTAGTGGTACTGGGGTTCCTGGAAACCATTCTACCTCTGGGCTACACTCCCAGACCTATTTTTTATATTTTTATTTGGAAACAGGGTCTCTTAAGCCAGTGAGGCTGGCTTCAAACCTATGCGATCCCCTTGTCTCCACCTCCCAACCCCTGGGATTACAAGTGTGCACCACCATGCCCGGCTATTTTTTATTCTTTATTCTTTTTTTTTTTTTTTTTTTTTTTGCGGGTCTGGGGATGGAACCCAGGGGTATTCAACCTCTGAGCTACACCCCCTGCCCAATTTTTTTTTTTTTTATTTTGAAACCGGGTCTCACTGAGTTGCGGAGGGCCTCACTAAGTAGCTGAGGCTGTCTGAGAACCGCGATCCTCCGGTCTCAGCCTCCCAAATGCTGGGATTACAAGCATGCGCCACCACGCCCGGCTCTATTCTTTATTCTGAAGCAGGGTCTCACTAAGTTTCAGAGGGTCTCACTAAGTAAACTGAGGCTGGATGTGAACCTGTGATCTTCCTGTCTCAGCTTCCCAAGTACTGGGATTACAAGCATGTGTCACCACACCTGGCTTAATACTTTTTTTTTTTTTTTTTTTTTTATACTGGGGACTGAATCCAGAGGCATTTTATTTCTGAGCTATTTTTATTTTGAAATAGGGTCTTGTTAAACTGTTAAGTGTCTGGCTAAATTGCCAAGGCTGGCCTTGAAACTGTAACCCTCCTGTCTCAGTCTCCTAAATCCTGGGATTATAGGCATGTGGCACTGTGCCTGGCTGTTTGGGAAAAATTTTTTTTTTTTTTTGCGGGTCTGGGGATGGAACCCAGGGGCATTCGACCACCGAGCTATAACCCCTGCCCTATTTTATTTATTTTTATTTTGAAACCAGGTCTCACTGAGTTGCAGAGGGCCTCACTAAGTAGCTAAGGCTGTTCACAAACTGTGATCCTCCAATCTCAACCTCCTGAATGCTGGGATTACAAGCGTGCGCCACCACGCCCGGCTCTGTTTGGGAAATATTTTAATAAATAAGTGGGTATTTTGTCAGACAGGATATACATTCCTCTCGAGCAAAACTTGCAGTTCCGTTCTTGTTTAAGTCTAAGATCCCCGCTGCCGTATCAGATGTTACCTGAGTTGGTTCTGGTGCCTGCTGAGGGAACGAGGCTGGCGAGGTTCACGACCTCTCCCGAGGTGAAGATGAAGGGGGCAGCCACAGCCAGGGGCTTAGTCACAGGGCTGGCGCTCTCGGGGTCAGCAGTCACCTGATTCTGCATCGCTTCCTACCAAACAAGAAAGATTTCAAGTCAGCTGCTTATAGCTCAGCTCTGTAGTTACTGAGCAGCCCCCTCACCCCTGTGCGTTATCAAGTAGAACTGCTTCCCTGCGTGCAGAGCTCACTCCAAGGCCACTGCTTTTTTTTAAACCAGAGCAACAGAGATGGTAGGTGGTTTCCCCAGACTTCTCTCTACCTGAGAAAAGCAAAGGTTTATTTAAAAACTTCTATTTATTTATTTATTTATTTATTTATTTATTTATTTATTTATTTATTACGGTACTGGGTGAACCCAGGGGCATTCTACCCCCAAGCTATACTCCCAGCTCTATTTTTCAGTCTTTATTTTGAAACAGGGTCTCACTGAGTTGCAAAGTAGTAGCTGAGTAGCCGAGGCTGTCCCACAACCACGATCCTCCTGTTTCAGCCTCCCAAATGGTGGGATTACAAGTGTATGCCATCAGGCCAGCTGAAACGTCTAGATAAGTCACTTAAAAACCTCTTAGATTTTCTTTTTATTTTTATTATATTTTATTTGGAAACAGGGTCTCACTAAGTTGCTGAAAGCCTCACTAAGTAGCTGAGGCTGGCTTCGAACATGTGCGATCCTCCTGTCTCAGCCTCCCAAGCACGGGGATTACAAACATGCACCATCATGCCCGGCTAACCTCTTAGATTTTCTAAAGTTATATTTACTTGTTTGTTTTGGTGCTGGGGATTGACCCCAGGAGCATTATACCTCTGAGGTACACCCCCGGCCTAATTTTATTTGGAAACAGGGTCTCACTACGTTGCTGAGAGCCTTGTTAAATTGCTGAGGATGGCTTTGAACCTGCGATCCTCCTGTCTCAGCCTCCCAAGTACTGAGATTACAAGCGTGCACCACCGCACCTGGAGCTTTATTTTTTGTTGCAAAATGCAGGAACTGAAGGGTCTAAAAACTAACTTATAGCACTAATATTCTGTGATCAATTATCTACAAGTCAATGTGCTAGCAAAAGCTCCCTGTAGAGAACCTAAAGAGAAAAACATCCTCTAGGGTTTGTCCAACTGCTTGTTCCATTCTGTCACGAAAGAAATTCCCAAGGGAATATGTAACAAGCAAATAAGTGAGAGCCAGATTTTAAGGTCTCTTGCCATATGCTATACTTTTGCTTCAAGAGATATTTGCTCAATTTTGGTAAAAAGATGCTTATCTTTATTTTATTTATTTTTTTTCTTTCAGAAGTTTTCTACAGATATGATCACTATTTAAAAAGTCCAGTTATGAAAATTCAATTTGTAATAAGAATTACAAATTGAAGAGGATAGTCTTTAGGGAGCCATCTGTCAGGAAAAACAAACAAAAATCTGAAAATGCAGCAGAAATGGCTATTTTTCACAAATAATTTTCCCCTCAAATAAAAACTTCAATTGAAACAGATTAGCCATTCTCTGGATACTGTTAAATTCAGTCTATCCCCCCTCCCCCCGCTGTAGTACTGGGGATTGAACCCAGAGGCATTCTACCTTCGAGCTACACCTCTAGCCCAATTTTATTTCTTATTTGGAAACAGGGTCTTGCTAAGTTGATGAGACTATGACTGCTTGCTGAGGCTGTCCTGGAACCTGTGATCCTCCTGTCTCAGCCTCCCAAATACCAGGATCACAAGTGTGCACCACCACATCCACCTAAATTCAATCTTTAATGCACCACTTTTTTGGTGTGTGTGGTACTAAGGATTGAACCCAGAAGCTTTCTACCTCTGAGCTATACCCTCAGCTCATTTTACATTTTTGGTTTGGAACAGAGTCTCACTAAGTTGTTTCAGTGGGCCTTGAAGCTTTGAGCCTCCAGTCCCAGCCTGCCAAGTACTGTGATAACAGGTGCACCACACCGGCTCTGCCACTGTAACCTCCCACTCTCACGTCCTTGGTGGGAGCCTTGTAGGCACTGGCTCGGCCTAATCAAAGTCCCCATATAGTCACTGAGCATCATCTTCTCTCTCCAATCTGTGTGCCACATGCCTGTGTGTGTGTGTGTGTGTGTGTGTGTGTGTGTGTGTGGTACTAGAGATTGAAACCAGGGCATTTTATCTCTCAGCTATACCCGTCCTATTTTTATTTTTTATTTTGAAACAGGCTCTCACTAAGTTGCTAAGGGCCTAAGTTGCTGAGGCTGTCCTTGAACCTGTGATCCTCCTGTCTTAGTCTCCCAAGTACTGGGATTACAGGCGTACGCCAACCATACCGGCTACAGTCATCTTTCAAAAAATATATAATCACATCAATCCTTTATTTAAAAGCTTCTACTGGCTCCCCACTGCTCATATAATTCAATCCTTCACAAGGCATGTAACACTCTTATGTTTATTTTTTTGGTACTGGGGATGGAACACAGTTATATCCCCAACCCGATTTTATTTCTTATTTGGAAACAGCGTCTCACTAAATTGCAGAGAGCCTCGCTAAGTTGTCAAGGCTGGATTTGAACCTGCGCGCCTCCTGTCTCAGTCTCCAAAGTACTGAGATTCCAAGTGTGCGTCACCACGCCTGGCTCACAACGTACATTTAGAACCCAGCCTGCGTCTTGCCACATACCACTTGCAAACACTACTTTCTTTGCGTATTCTCTGCAAAATTGCTTATATTTTTTTGTGAACATTCCATGTTTTTTCACACGTTATTCTCTTTTCTTTTTTTGGTACTGGAGATTGAACCCAGGAACAATCTACCCCCAAGCTACACCCCTTGCCCTTTTATATTTTGTTTTGAAACAGAGTCTCACTGAGGCTGGCCTAAACTTGTGACCCTCCTGTCTCAGCCTCCTAAGTATTGGGATTACAAGCATGTGTCACCATGCTTTTTTTTTTTCTTCAGAATTGAGGATGGAACCCAAGGGTATTCTACCTCAGAGCTATACCCCAGTCCTATTTTTTTTTTAAGGTACTGGGGATGGAACCCAGGGGCATTGTACCTCCAAGTGACATTCCCAGCCCTAATTTTTATTCTTTATTTTGAAACAGGGTTTCATTAAATTGTGGAGTACCTCACTAAGTATCTGAGGCTGGTCATGAACCTGCAATCTGCCTGTATCAGCCTCCAAAGCACTGGGATTACAATGCCACCAAGACTGGCTTTTGTCTTTATTTTTAACAAGCCGGGCGTGGTGGCGCACGCTTGTAATCCCTGCGCTTGGGAGGCTGAGACAGGAGGATCGTGCAGGTTCGAAGCCAGCCTTAGCTGGTTTAAGAGACCCTGTTTCCAAATAAAATATAAAATAGGTCTGAGAGTGTAGCCCGGATGTAGAAAGCCCCTGGGTTCCATCCCCAGTACCACCAAAAACAAAAAACAAAAACAAGCTATAACAAGCAGGGCCATCTTCTATTAATTTTTTTCTTTTTTGTGTGTGTGGAACTGGGGATAGAACCTTTGAGCTATACCCTCAGTCTTATTTTTTATTCTTTTATTAAAATTTTCAGGTCTAGGGATGGAACCCAGGGGCATTCTATCTCCGAGCTATACCCTCAGCCCTATTTTTTATTTATTATTTTGAAACAGGGTCTCACTGAGTTGCAAAGGGCCTCACTACGTAGCTGAGGCTGTCTACGAACTGCGATCCACCTGTCTTAGTCTCCTGAATCCTGGGATTACAAGGATGTGCCACCATGCCGGCTCTCCAGCCCTATTTTTTAATTCTTTATTTTGAAACAGGGTCTCATTGAGTTACAAAGGGTCTCAGTAAATAATAGCTGAGGCTGTCTGCGAACCACGATCCTCCTGTCTCAGCCTCCCAAATGCTGGGATTGCAAGTATGTGCCACCACGCCAGGCTACTATTAATTTTTATATCCCCCATCCTCTTGTTCCCTTATATACAAGTCTGTCTTAGGAAATTAATGGACAAAATCATCACAGCTCATTTTTAATTTGAGATGATTTCCTTATGTTCCAATATGTTTCAGAGCTATATTCTGTCTTATATCAGTTGATATACATTCAGAAAATATAAAAATGACTTTTTTTTTGCAGTACTGGAGGTGGGACCCAAGGGTATTTTACCTCAAAGAGGCACCCCCAGCCCTATTTTTATTCTTTATTTTGAAACAGTCTCACTGAGTTGCAAATGGCCTCACTAAGTAGCTGAGGCTACCTGCAAACCGCGATCCTCCTGTCTCAGTCTTCCAAATGCTGGGATTACAAGTGTGCGCCACCACACCCGGCTCAAAAATGACTTTCGATATTATCTGAAATCAAGTTTAATTAGAAAGAGAAATTTGGGGGAGGCTGAGAAAGAAGGAGTATAAATTTGAGCCCAGCCTGGGCAACTTATTAAAACCCTGTCTTAGCCATGTATGGTGGTGCACCCCCACAGGGTACACCCCCTGTAATCCTAGTACTTGGGAGGCTGAGACAGGAGAATGGCACAGGTTCAAAGTCAGCCTCAGCAACTTAGTGAGATCTTGTTTCCAAATAAAATACAAAAATAAGTCTGGGAGTATAGCCCAGAGGTAGAAGGCCCCTGAATCCTACCCTAGTAACACACACACACACACACACACACACACACACACACACACACACACACGTTAAAAAATAGGAATGGGAGCCAGGCGTGGTAGCACAAGCTTGTAACCCCAGCATTTGGGAGGATCATGGTTCATGGACAGCCTCAACTACATAGTGAGGCTCTTTGCAACTCAGTGAGACCCTGTTTCAAAATAAATAATAAAAAATAGGGCAGGGGGTATAACTCGGAGGTAGAATACCCCTGGGTTCCATCCCCAGTATTGAAAAAAAAAAGTTATTTTTGTTCTGGGCAAAACACTTTTTTCTTTTTTAATATAACATTATTTGAGCAAAGAAAGATTTCTAAATCAGGCAAACTTTAGAACAAGAAGAGGTTCAGGGAACTCCACTCTGCAGTGTGGGTACTGAGTATTTCTACAACACTGTTCTTTAATAACCATGAATAATTCAGGACTTCATAGCCTGTTTCCTGTTTTGTGACACTAGTAATAGTGCCCAGTGACAGACTACCTCTGAGCTACATTCCAGCCCCAATTTATTTTTTATTTTGAAACACCATCCCCCTAAACTGCTGGGGTTTTGCTAAGTTGCCTAGGCTGGCCTTGAGCTTATGATCGGCCTGTCTCAGCCTCCCAAATGCTGGGATTACACTTGTGTGCCACCATGCTGGGCTGCCTGGAAATACTACTCTTATCAGATAGGGAAAATTCAGTTGGGTTTTTTTCTTATTTGCAGAACTGGAGATTGAATCCAGAGGCATTCTATCTCTGAGCTATACCCCCAGCCCTATTTTTTATTCTTAATTTTGAAGCAGGGTCTCATTAAGTTGTGGAGGGCCTCACTAAGTAGCTGAGGCTGGCTGCGAACCTGTGATCCTCCTGTCTCAGCCTCCCAAGTATTGGGATTACAAGTGTGTCCCACCATGCCTCACTTGAAAATTCAGTTTTAACTCCCACAAAAAAAATTCCAACTGGGCGTGGGGGCGCACGCTTGTAATCCGAGCATTCAGGAGGCTGAGACAGGAGGATCTTGGTTCATGGCCAGCCTCAGCTACTTAGTAAGGCCTTTTGTAACTCAGTGAGACCCTGTTTCAAAATAAAGACTAAAAAATAGGGCTGGGGGTGTCACTTAGAGGTAGAATCCCTGCCTCTGGGTTCCATCCTCAGTGCTGCAAAAAAAATAAGTAAATAAATAAATAAAATTCTCAAACTTCAATTGAAGACGACTCTGGGAGTATCAAAGGAAAACCGTACCTGGAGTATGACCAGAATCTCAGCATTGTCTTTCTCCAGGGCAATGTCAAAAGCAGACTTATCAAATTTGCTGAACGCGTAAACATCGGCTCCGTATTTGACAAGCAGCTCGACCACGTCCCGATGGCGCCGCTCCGTAGCCCAGTGCAAGGCTGTCATCTTCAGCATGTCCTTGGCGTTCACATCCGCACCGTTCTGTCACAGACAAGCCACGTTTGCAACACACTGGGTATGGTGGCCCAGGGGCGAGAGCACATCACCAAAGGCAGAGGCCTCCACAGAGACTGAACGTACTTAAGTTTACATCACGTTTAAGGGCTAAGAGAAGACATTTCTCAAATTCTCCTGACTCCCGACAGACATGATGCCTTCAATGTGTGGGTCTTCTAAGGACACCACTGGGAAATTATAACAGATGGGAGAGGAAGGAGGAAAGAACAGATTTTTGCTGCACTTATTAACACAAAGCTGAGTGCCTGAAAAAAAGAGGCATAAGTACCGAGAATAACTGCAAAAACTGAAGAGAAATCAATAAAATCTGTTTAGCCTTTAAAAAATGAGAAAACAAACTTTTCATAGCTGTGATGACTCTTGAAGAAGAGGCAACTCAGTGCCCTAAAGCACTGACACTTAATCATCCCCAGCCCAGTTTCCTTCCACTACTTAAGAGAACAGGGAGGGAGACATCTTTTACCACGCGGCCCCGCCTCCATTCTTGCTTTACCCTAACAAGCAGTTCCACGATGTGCGCATGTCCATCAGCTGCGGCCATATGCAAAGGGGTCCTGTCCACTTTGGTCCGAGCATCCCTGCTAACGCCTGCTCGGAGGAGCACTTCTGCTGTGGAATAATGACCATACTGGGCGGCAAGGTGAAGGGGCGATGTTCCAAGCTGTAGGAAAATAAAACTCCCTGAGTATCTACTGTGTGCAGAGTCCTAGATCCTTGCTTGGGAGACAGGCATACAGACAAGAGTGAATTCTATGGCTCCCATCCTTGGAGAGAGAATCTGTTTGGGAAGATATAACTGCAGAAATGATCCAGTATAATTAATATACAAAGCCAGGTGTGGTAGTGCGTGTCTGTAATTCCAATACTGGGGAGGCTGAGATAAGAGGACTGCAGGTTTTTGGCCAGTCTCAGATACTTAGTGAGACCCTATTTCAAAAATAAAAAATAGCTGGGCGTGGTGGCGCACGCTTGTAATCCCAGCATTCGGGAGGCTGAGACAGGAGGATCGCGGTTTGAAGACCGCCTCAAGCTACTTAGTGAGGCCCTTTGCAACTCAGTGAGACTCTGTTTCAGAATAAAGAATAAGAAGTAGGGCTGGGGGAGTAGCTCGGAGGTGGAATGCCCTGGGTTCCATCCCCAGTACCGAAAAAAAAAAAAAAAAAAAAAAAAGCCGGGTATGGTGACACATGATTGTAATCCCAGCATTTGAGGTTGGCCAACAACTTCAGCTACTTAGTGAGGCCCTTAGCAACTTAGTGAGACCTGTTTCAAAATAAAAATAAAAAATAGGGCTAGAGGTATAGCTTGGAAGTAGAATTCCCCTGGGCTTCATCCCCAGTACCAAACAAATAAACAAACAACCAAACAAACAGCCAAAAATAAAAAATAGATCTGGGGCTGGGCGTGGTGGCACATGCTTGTAATTCCAATATTCAGGTGAACTGAGAACGGAGGACTGCAGATCACGGACAGCCTCAGCTACTTATTGAGGCCCTCTGCAACTCAGACCCAGTTTCAAAATAAAGAATAAAAAATAGGGCAGGGGGTGTAGCTCGGAGGTCGAATGCCTCTGGGTTCTACCCCCTGGCCCATAAATAATAAATAAATAAATAATAGGGCTGGGGTATAGCTCCAAAGTAGAATACCCCTCGGTTCAATCCTTAGTACCACAAAAAAATAAAAAGAGCCAAGGGTATAGCTTGCAGGTAGAATGTCCCTGGGATTTGAGCTTCAGTTCCACTTAAAAAAAAAAAGATCAATCTGAGTCAGGGACAGAGGAAAGAGGTAGGTATGTTCAAAAGAATTGTTAGGAAAAGATCAGAGATTAGAAAGTTACGTGTGGATTTTTTTCCCCCTGGTACTGGAGATGTTCGGAACCCAGGGCATTCTACATCCAAGCTACACCTCCAGCCCTATTTCTTATTCTTTATCTTGAAGCAGGGTCTTACTGAATTGCAAAGGGCCTCCTTCACTAAGTAACTGGGGCTGTCTTCAAACAGCGATCTTTATTTTGAAACAGGGTCTCAATGAGTTGCAAAGGGCTCACTAAGTAGCTGAGGCTGGCTGTGAACCTGAGAGCCTCCTGTCAGCCTCCCAGGTACTGGGATTACAAGTGCATGTCACCACACCCGGCTTACATGTGGAATTTGGGGTCAGATTTGATTGGCCAGACCTTTTGCCACAGTAAAGCACAACACATGATTGATAAGTGGCAGTAAAGATTTAGCAATGAGCCAGCCATGGTGGTACACGCCTGTGATCCCAGTACTTGGGAAACAGACGAGAGTGCAGGTTCAAGGCCAGCTTCAGCAACTAAGTGAGACCCTGATTTAAATAAAAAATAAAAAGGGCTGGGGGTATAGTTCAGAGGTAGAATGTCCCTGGATTCAATCCCCAGTAACACACGCAGCACTGGTGTGCCAATAGTAGCAAGCAAGTCTGTGTGGTCTCAAGGGAACCCTTGTAAGGGCACCTCTGAGCACTGGATTGGGAGCGCTTTCCTTCTTTATATTATACTCTGTGTTAAGCCTATTCTGTTTATTCTTGCTCTTCAGATATTGAGCCTCTGTGCCTAACGGGGTTGAATCCATATTTCTCTCTTCATGTTTACTGACAGAATGATTGTACCATCATTCTACTGCAGTGCTAGGGATGGAACCCAGGAGCATTCGACCTCCAAACTACCCCCAGCCCTATTTTTTTATTCTTTATTTTGTTTTTGTTTTTTGGTGGTACTGGGGTTCCTGGAGTCCTACCTCTGTGCTACACTCCCAGACCTATTTTTTATACTTTTTTTATTTGGAAACAGGGTCTCCTAAGCCAGCGCGCGCGCGATCCTCCTGTCTCCACCTCCCAAGAGCGGGGATTACAAGCGTGCGCCACCACGCCCGGCCTTTATTCTTTGTTTTGAAACAGGGTCTCACTGAGTTGCAAAGTGCCTCACTAAATATTAGCTGAGGCTGTCTTTGAACCTCGATCCTCCTGTCTCAGCCTCCCGAATGCTGGGGTGACAAGCGTGCCTTCCTTTTCTGCGTGTTAATGAACTGCTAAGCACCTGCTGGCCTCTGAGGTTATGAATCATCACCCCATGAAGTCACTTGCTTATCAAAACTGTTAACATCAGTCCGTGCTCACAGATCTGTGACTGGTGAGAAGGTCACGTTATCACTTGGCCCAGGAGCTTCTGAAACACCCCGATCTCTGAGCTGCTGGTCTAGGCTCATTAAACTACACCTTCCTCTTAAATGTTTCTAAGAGCGGTAAAGGAAACAAAAAAGCGATTCTTCCACATGGACCAGGACATACTAGAGAAAAGGGAACAGAGTTGATTACTTTAGCAATACACTCTTGGGATTGGGGTATAGCTTAGTGATAGGCCACTTGCCTAGCATACACAAGACCCCAGGTTTGATCCCCAGCACTAAAAAAGAAAAAAAAAAGTAAATAGATGAGATGGGGAGTACTCAGGGTAGTATGGCCGTAGACAGATGAAGTAAACTAAAATGCACTCTTATTATACTGATTTCAATTTCTAGATTATCACGGAAGCCTATACCCAAGTACATTTCAGAGAGAATTAAACATTTAGGAAATACTCTTAAAAGCACCATAGAGGATCTTAAGTATACAACATCTTACAATGACCACTTTTATATATCACAGAAGGCTCTTGCAATTTAGAAAGCTAAAAGAAAACCACATATTCAGGTGAGACAAAGAAAATAATACTCTGAGCCGGGCGCGGTGTACATGTCTGTAATGCCTGTACTTGGGAGGCTGAGACAGGAGGGTCCGGTTTGAGACCAGCCAGAGCAACTTAGCGAGACCCTGTTTCAACATAAAAAATAAAAAGAGCTTGGGGGGTGTAGCTCAGAGGAAGAACACCCCTGGATCCCATCCCCAGTACCCAAAACAGAAAACTCTTACAAGGGGGAACAAGGTAGAAGGGGAATGAAGAAGAGCCAGCAACGTCTACTTAGCCTTTCACAAGGAGGCTGGCGAGGGCAGCGTGGGGGCGCGGAGGCCCCGGCTGGCTTACCCAGTCGGTGGTGAACGGGGCACCATTGGCCATCAAGGCTCGCACTTCATCATCCTGGCCTTTTCTTGCTGCTTCCAGCAACCTCTTCCCCAAGTCCATCAAAGACATCTTCATGCATAGGAACAGAAGTATTCAGGTGCCTGTAATTAACACACAGCAGAGCTGCCTGTAAGATGGCTTTAGGACACTTCTTGTGGTATGCAAGTACCTATGCATATTCAATTGGTACTCTGAATAAGTAAAAAAATAAGTAAAACAGAATAAGTAAAAAAAAAAAAAAAAAAAAAAAAGGTGGGCTGCTTTCTTTCTATCTCATCTAACACAATCTGCGATTTGAGGATGCTTCAGGTCCTGAAACATTCAACCTCTGGAAAAATACTTTGGAAATATATATGCAATGCTACAACCTTTGGAGGTTTTTTTGTTTGTTTTGGGGTTTTTTTTTTTGCACTATTTGGGATGGAATCCAAGGGCATTCTACCTCTAAGCCACACCCCCAGCTCTATTCTTTATTTTGAAACAGGGTCTCACTGAGTTGCAAAGGGCCTAAGTAGTGGAGGCTGGCCGCAAACCACGATCCACCTGTCTCAGCCTCCCGAATGCTGGGATTACAAGTGTGCACCACCGCGCTCGGCTTTATAATTGCATATTTATTTATTTATTTTTGTGGGACCCAAATTATTATTTTGTGGAACCCAGGGCACTATAGCCCCGAGCTACACCCCCAGTCCTATTTTTTATTTTTTTATTTTTGAAACAGGATCTCACTGAGTTGCAAAGAGCCTCACTAAGTAGCTGAGGCTGTCCCTGAACTGCAATCCTCCTGTTTCAGTTTCCCAAATTCTGGGTTACCAGTGTGCACCACCACGCCCAGCAACTTTTGTGTGTGTGTGTGTGTGTGTGTGTGTGTGTGTGTGTGTGTGTGTGGTGTGTGTGTGTGGTATTGGGGATTGAATCCAGGGGCATTCTAACTCCAAGCTACACCCCCAGCCCTAGTTTTATTCTTTATTTTGAAATAGGGTCTACCTAATGGGAGGCCTCACCATTAGGCTGCTACAACATTTCTAATGTAGGGAATCAATGAAATAGCATCTCATCCTCTTGAAATGACCAATGGAGCTGGGTGTGGTTGTACACACTTGTAATCCCAGTACTTGGGGGGCTGAGTCAGGAGGATCATGGGTTCAAAGCCAGCCTGAGCTACTTAGTGAGGCTTTCTGCAACTTAATGAGACCTAGTTTCAAAATAAAGAATAAATTGGGCATGGTGATGCTCACTTGGAATCCCAATACTTGGGAGGCTGAGACAGGATGATTGCAGGTTCATGGCCATCCTCAGCTACTTAGTGAGACTCTCTGCAACTTAGTGAGACCCTGTTTCAAAATAAAGAATAAAAAAATAGGGCTGGGAAGGCCAGGTACACGCTTTATGATGGCACACACTTGTAATCCCAGCATTCGGGAGGCAGAGACCAGAGGATTGCAGTTCGTAGGCAGCCTCAGCTACTTAGGCCCTTTACAGCTCAGAGAGACTCTGTTTCAAAATAAAGAATAAAAAACATAGGGCTGGGGGTATAGCTCAGAGGTACAATGTCCCTGGGTTCCATTCCCAGTACCACACACACACACACACACACACACACACACACACACAAAAAAAAAAAAAAAAAAGGAAGAAAGGAAGGAGAGAAGCTGGGCATGGTGTATGCTTGTAATCCCAGTACTTGAGAGACTGAGACAGGAGGATTGCAGGTTTGAAGTCAGCCTCAGCAACTTAGTGAGACCCTGTTTACAAATATAAATATAGGGCTGAAGGAATAGTCCCGAGGCAGAAGGCCTCTGGGTTCCACCTCCAGTACCACCCCCCCCACACACACACAAAATAAAGAAAAAGAGAGAAACAGAAAGAAGAAAAATAAAAGAGAGAAACGGAATAAGAGAAAGAGGAAGAGAGAAAGAAAATAGATGCTTTAGAACATTTCCACTGGACTGGGTGGATCTAATGATATGATGAAAATATAGTCCCAAATGGCCAAAAACATTGTGAAATTGTTGAAGGTACGCCACAGACTGATTGAGAGGGAGGGAGAAGCCGGGTGTGGCGCACTCTTGTAATTCTAGCACTTGGGAGGCTGAGACAGGAGGATTGCACAGGTTCGAAGCCAGCCACATCTGCTTAGTGAGGCTCTCAGAACTTAGACCCTGTTTCCAAATAAAATATAAAATAGGTCTGGAGTACAGCCCAGAGGTGGAAAGCCCCTGGGTTCCACCCCCAGTACCACAAAAATTTTTAAAAATAAAAAAGGAGAGAGGGCACATATCAGGAATCAGCTAACAGGGAAGTCTTTATGAGAAATGGGAGAGGAACGAGATCACTTAAGGAAATCTGCAAGAATAGGAGAAAGTAAGCCGGGCTTGGTGGCGCATGCTTGTAATCCCAGCATTCGGGGGGCTGAGACATGAGGATGGCGATTCGCGGACAGCCTCAGCTACTTAGTGAGGCCCTTTGCAACTCAGTGAGACCCTGTTTTAAAATAAAGAATAAAAAAAAGGGCAGGGGGGGGGTGTAGCTCGGAGGTCAAATGCCCCTGGGTCTTATCCCCAGACCCAAAAGAAAAAAAAAAAAAAAAAAAAAGAACAGGAGAAAGCAAAAGGGATGAAAACAGCAACTGAAGAGTCCACAGTCAACTGTTTTTTGTTTTGTTTTTTTGTATGGCACGTGTCTTCACCGAGCTGCCAGCTGTACAAACAACCGTGCAAGAACTGAAGAAGGCGGTGGTGGCGTGGTGGCGCGCGCTTGCAATCCCCGCGCTTGGGAGGCTGAGACAGGAGGATCGCACGGGTTCGAAGCCAGCCTCAGCTACTGAGTGAGGCTCTCGGCAACTTCGTGAGACCCTGTTTCCAAATAAAGTATAAAACAGGTCTGGGAGTGTAGCCCGGAGGTAGAAGGCCTCTGGGTTCCACCCCAGCACCACCAAATAAATAAATGAAAAAGGAAGAAGGTGCGGCCTTCCCGCACACCGTCCTTCAGGCCGCCGAGCCCACTGGGCTCTCGGACCCCGCGAGCGCCGTCCGCTCCACCTCGGGGCGCGCGGCTCGGCTCTCGCAGGTCTGTTCCGCGCCCGCCCGCCCGCTCCGCCCGCTCCGCGCGCCCCCTGGCGGCCGCCCGCGCCGCCCGCGCCCCTCCCCGCCCGGCCCCCTCCTCCGCTCGCGGGCTCCCGCCGTCTCGGCCCTCACCTCCTCGCCGCCGGCCGCGCGGGCGCCGGGCCCGCCAGCTCGTCCCCGCGGGCCCCTCTGGCTCGGCCCCCGTCAGTGGCGGGTCCTCTTTGGCTTTTTCATATCTGCATACTTGGGGGCCTTCACCCCCCCTCGTGGAGCAATGGAGGCCGCAAAATGGCGGACCCGGAAGTGCGGGCCACCGACGCGGGCCCCGGCGGAGGGATCTGCGGCGGCGCACGCGGGAAAAGCTCACATTTTGGTGCGGGCAGCACCGGGACGCGCCCGCGGGGCGCATTCTTGCCCCCGGCCCGGTCTTCCGGCAGCTTCTGGAGCTGGGAAGTTGGTTTCGGAGGAATTCTGGGAGAGACTATTTGATGGGCGGAGGGTTTTGGGCGACGCGCCGTGTAGTTCCGGCGGGGACGCACCCGCGGCTTGTTTGGGCGCCAAGAGCCCGACCTGACTCCGGGGCCTGGAGCTTGCCTGGTGCGCGGTCCTTGGCCGCCTCGCCTGGGGTCCAGCGCGGGAGTGGACGGGGAGGCGCTGTTTCCTTGCCCCTTCCTCGGGTGGAAGTGTTCGGGCATTTGCTTTGTGTGTAATCGGGGCTGTGATGTTTGTCGGACGCTTGGAGCCGGTGAGAACTGCAGAAGAGGCAAGCTTTCAGAGCGAGTCGTGAAGCCAGGGGCTGCCATTGCTTTCAAGGGACCTGGAAGAGGATGAAGAATGAACTTGCAATTTTTTTTTCTTTTTCTGGTACTGGGGATTGATCCCAGGGGCGTCCTGCCTCCAGGCTACACTCCTAGCCCTTTGTATCACTTTTTTTTTTCTTTGTGGTACTGGGCATGGAACCCAGGGGCATTATATCTTCGTGCTACCCTCCCAGAACAATGTTATATTTTATTTTGGAAATAGGATCTCGCTAAATTAATAAGAGCCTCACTAAGTAACTGAGGCTGGCTTCGAACCTGGGATCCTCTTGTCTCAGCCTCCCAAGTACTGGGATTACAAGTGTGAACCATCACGCCCGGCTCTTCCTTTTTCTTTTGAAGCAGGGTCTTACTAAATTGCTGAGGCTGGCCTCGAACCTGTGATCCTCCTGTCTCAGCCTGCCAAGTACTGGGATTGCTATTGTTCTCCACCAGGCCCGGTTTTTCCAATTGTTTTAGTGACTTCATCTGCCAAACTGTTGATCCCAGTCTACACCCACCAGTTTCCATGACTAAGGACGGCGGGAAATCTGGAAAGAAGTCCTTCAAAAGTCAGTAACAAATCTGGGCGTGGTGGTGCACACCTGTAATCCCAGTACTTGGAAGGCTTCAAGGCCAGCCTCAGCAATTTAACCAGGCCCTCAGCAACTCAGTGAGACCCTGTTTCAGAATAAAAAGGGTTGGGGGTGTAGCTCAGAGGTAGAATGTTCCTGGTGTCTTTTCATATTCTCTCACACACACACGCGTGCGTGCGTGCACGCATATATAAAAAGACTTTTTGTGGTCCTGAGGATTGAACTCAGGTGTGTTCTACTTCTAAAGTATACCCCCAGCCCGATTTTATTCTTTCTTTCTTTTTGTGGGTTTGGGGATGGAACCCAGGGGCATTCATCCTCCGAGATACAACCCCTGCCCTATTTTTTATTCTTTATTTTGAAACCGGGTCTCACTGAGTTGCAGAGGGCCTCACTAAGTAGCTGAGGCTGTCCGCGAACCGCGATCCTCGTCTCAACCTCCCAAATGCTGAAATTACAAGTGTGTGCCACCACGCCCGGCTCTAAAGATATGTTTTTTTGTATTATTATTATTATTATTATTATTATTATTATTATTTTGATGGTACAGGGGTGGAACCCAGAGGCTTTCTACCTCCGGGCTATACTCCCAGACCTATTTTTATATTTTATTTGGAAACAGGGTCTCACTAAGTTGCTGAGAGCCTCACTAAATAGCTGAGGCTGACTTCAAACCTGAGCGATCCTCCTGTCTCAGCCTCCCAAACATGAGGATTATAAACGTGTGCTACCACGCCCGGCAATAAGTGACTTTTAAAAAAACATATCTTTAGCCGGGTGTGGTGGCGCACGCTTGTAATCCCAGCATTTGGGAGGCTGAGACTGGAGGATCGCAGTTCGGGGACAGCCTCAGCTTCTTAGGCCCTCTGCAACTCACTGAGACCCTGTTTCAAAATAAAGTATAAAAAATTGGGCAGGGGGTGTAGCCCCCAGGTCAAATGCCTCAGGGTTCCATCCCCAGACCCGCAAAAAAGGAAAAAAAGTCGTTTATCCCTCCTTGCCCCATTGTTTATTAGCTTTTGATGGTTGATGATTGCCCTTTCAAGGACTAAGAAGAGAGCCTGGCATGTGGCACATACCTGTAATCCCAGGACTTGGGAGACTGAGACAGGAGGGCAGCCACAGTGACTTATTAGACTCCACAACCTAATGAGACCCAGTTTCAAAACAGAAAATAAGGCAGGGCATAGTGTCGCATGCTTGTAATGCCAGTACTTGGGAAGCTGAGACAAGAGGATCCGGGTTTGCGGCCAGCCTCAGCTATTTAATAAGGGCCTCTGCAATTTAGTGAGCCCCTGTTTCAAAATAATAAAATAATCGGGCTGAGGGTATAGCTCAGAGATAGAATTTCCCCTGGGTTCAATCCCCAGCACCACAAAAAGCAAAACAAACAAAACAAGCCGGATGGGGTGGTGCACGCTTGTAATTCTAGTATTTGGGAGGCTGAGACAGGAGGAACCGGGTTTACAGACAGCCTCAGCTACTTAGTGAGACCCTTTACAACTCAGTAAGACCCTGTTTCAAAATAAAGAATAAAGCCGGGGTGGTGGCGCACGCTTGTAATCCCCGTGCTTGGGAGGCGGAGACAGGAGGATGGATCATAGCTGGTTCGGAGCCTGCCTCGCTGGCTTAAGAGACCCTGTTTCCAAATTAAAAAATATGTAAGATGGGTCCGGGAGTGTAGCCCGGAGGTAGAAGGGCTTCCAGGAACCCCAGTACTACAGAAAGAAAGAAAGAAAGAAAAAGAAAGAAAGAAAGAAAGAAAGAAAGAAAGAAAGAAAGAATAAAAACATTGGGCAGGAGGTATATGATAAGGTAAAATAAAAAATTAATGCGAGTAAAGTAAAAATAATGTGAGTACGGCAGAGTGTGAAAAACACGAGAGAGGTCCGGTACACATGGCATGTAAAGTTTTAATGGCACGGCTCTCCCGGGGATCAGGGAAAGGCAACATGGGGCCCGGGCACCTGTCCTGTCCGAAGCTTGAGGACGCGGGCTCTCCTTTTCAAGGTATGCATCTCGCGAGATGAGGGTTTACTCGCGGGAATGCCCAATTCTCACGGGGGTTTCAGCCCCTCCCTTGCCCTGCAGAGGTCATGTGACACAAAGTCACATGAGTGCAGGACCCAACTTATCAGTATAGCTTGGAGGTAGAATGCCCCTGGGTTCCATACCCAGTACCACAAAAAAGAAAAAAACAAAAAGGGCTGTAGAACTAAGGTGTGGTACACGCCTGTAATTCCAATTCTTGGGAGGCTGAGACAAGAGGATCACAGGTTCAAAGCCAGCCTTGGCAACTTAGTGAGGATCTCAGTAATCTAGTAAGACTGTTTCCAAATAATAAAATCGGCTGGGGATGAAACTTGAAGGTCGAATGCCTCTGGGTTTAATCTTCAGTACCACACAAAACAACTGGATTTAACTCTGAGATAGAGTGCTCCTGGGTATAATTCTCAGTACCACAAGTTAAAAAGGACTAGGAAGAGGATTTACATATCTCCCCTCATGTAGATAACATCTCTATAAAGTGTAGCGCACTGGCTGATGTATCCATATTTGTTTATTCTGGTATTGGGGATTGAACCCAAAGGTATTGTACCTCCCAGCTGTACTTTCAGCCCAATTTTATTTCTTTTTTGGGAACAGTCTAACTAGGTTGCTGAAAGCCTCACTAAATTGCTGAGATTAGCTTTGAACCTGTGATCCTCCTGTCTCAGCCTTCCAAGTACTGGGATTACAAGCGTGCACCATCACACCTAGTTCATATTGGTTTGTTTATTTATTTTAGCGGGTCTGGGGGTTGAACCCAGGGGCATTCCACCTCCGAGCTCCATCCTCTGCCCAATTTTTAAATTTTATTTAGTTATTTTTGGTGGCACTGGGGTTCCTGGAAACCCTTCTACCTCTGGGCTACACTCCCAGACCTATTTTTATACGTTTTTATTTATTTGGAAACAGGGTCTCTTAAGCCAGCGCAGCTGGCTTCAAACCTGCATGATCCTCCTGTCTCCGCCTCCCAAGAGCGGGGATTACAAGCGTGCGCCACCACGTCCAGCCATATTGTTTTTTTTTTTTTTTTTTAAGTTTGAAAGTCAGAATCTTACAGCATTCCTGCTTACATCCTCTCATATTGTGTCTTTCAACACAAAACCTATTGATAAATGAGTTTCAAATAGTTTTTTGGGATGAGGTGAGTTTCAGCTAAGCAGGTAACATTGGAGTGCATTAGTTTTATTTCATAGGCATTTAGGAAAATTTTAATATGCTGGTAGCCAATGGGCAAGCAGAAGAGTGGTTGGTTGTAGCTTTCTAACTACTCTAATTTTAGTTGATTTCCCCTTTTTCTTTGTTGCATATGTACCTAACCAGAAGTTCATCATTTAATGGACAAGTATTTAAATCATCAGCCCATGGAGGGGCATGCTTGTAATCCCAGTACTTGGGAGGCTGACACACGCACATCACAGGCTCAAGAACAGCCTCAGCAAGTAGAGAGACTTTCATCAACCTAGCAAAAGCCTGTTTCAAAATATAAAAATAAGATTAGGCTAGGGATGTAGCTCAGGGGTAGAATGCCCCTGGGTTCAATCCCCAATTCCACAAAAACCCAACTTTGATGAATAATAAAAAAGTATTCATCAAGGATGAAAATTATATAAAATGTAGAAGCTGAATGAGAAAACATGGTCAGTTTCTCTGGTTAGTACTACTTCCTGGTGAAGAGAGAAAACCAGAATCCAGTCTTGGGATTGAACATCTTTATTAACTGGCGGCATAAATCAGTAGCAATAATTTTGGGAGGGGTAGGGACAAGGTGTAGGGTCCGAATGTAATTGTTTCTTGGTCTTAAGGAGCTGAAGAACGGTGCCTGAGGCCTGCCGATCCCTTACGTGGCCAATGCAGGAGGGGCGAGGGGCAAGACTAAGAACCACTGCTATTACTTTCAAAGACTGAACCAGAACCTTACAAATTAGCCAGATAGCAAGGTTTCTTCTTAAGACTTAAAACCTCATTTTTACAAATACCTCATTTTACTAACTTTACAAAGATGTAAAGTTAGTAGTCTAAAGAACACACTTGTAGCCAGGTGGGGTGGTGCACATCTGTAATCCCAGTACTCGGGAGGCTGAGACGGGAGGATCCAGGTTCAAGACCAGCCTCAGGAACTTAGGCTCTCATAACCTAGTGAGACCCTGTTTCAAAATAAAGAATAAAATAGGGCTGGGGTGTAGCTCAGAGGTAGAATGCCCCCGGGTTCCATCCCCTGTACTGCGCGCACACACACACAGACAAAAAACAAAAACACCCTTTTGGGAAAGAAAGTTTAGCTATTTCTGAAATGATTCAGTGCTTTCATTTATTTTCATTTTCCATGCTGTATTTTTTCCTCTTATTTTACACATTTGCCCCCAATTTCTCTGGGAAAAAAGAGTATGAGAAGGAACAGGATCAAAAAGCAAAGAGTCTCATCATAGTAGCCTTTAAAAATGCTATTTTTGAATGACCCCGGGTTCAATCGACAGTACCACTAAATAAATAAATAAATAAATAAATAAATAAATAAATAAATAAACTAAAAATCTTACTTTTTGTGGCAAATCATCTTGATTTAAACATGTAAGATTTTTGCTAACTCGAAGAAGAACTTAACGTTTACTGGCTTTAGAATGGGAAACCACAAAGGTTGGACAATCTTCATTGTTATTTCTGTGTGGTGCTAGGGATCCAATCCAGGGTTTTGCTCAAGCGAAGCCCGTGAAGCTACAGTCCTAGTCCAGTTTGAACAATCACTGCAGTTTAGAAATGTAATTAAAACCCAGTCTTCCATTCTGCACTATTTTCCTACGCCCTGGTGTCTCCAGAAGGCCTATTTTCTGGGGGTTCATAATCCCTTTGGGGGTGAGGACCTAATACTCCATTGCTTGAACCCTTTACTCTGTGGCTTGAAGGCTTTGGAGAGAAATGGAGTAGATAGATAAATGAATAAATAAATAAATAAATAAATAAATAAATAAACTGGCAGATTCATCAGCACCACCAACACAGTAGAGAGAAAATACCACTGCTCTGGGAAAGGGGCGGACAGGCAGGAGCTGGGCAGGGATGGGGTGGAGGGCGAGGCGGTGGGAGAGGGCAGTCTCAGACTCAGAGCAGGTCCAGTTCGAAGGCGTGGACGCTGGCAATGGGAGCTCTCCAGAAGTTGAAGGTGCTGTATTCACAGAGGAGGTCGCCCTCGGGGTTTTTCTCCTGCTCTGGCCCGGTCGCTTGCCCAGTCATTTTGCCAACGCTGGTGTCCTTGGTCTCGTAGGTGGGTGTATCTGACAGACCCAGGCCTTCTAGCTCCGACAGGTCCAGTTCAGGGATGGGCATCCTCCAGAAAAGAAAGGAGCTGTACTGGCTGCTCACGGGGTCCCTCATGGCTTCCTAGAAAGAAACCACTTGTCAGTCTTCAGGCTGAAGCAACCTTGGTTTGGCCCCTGGCCTTTGCTTTTTTTCTTTCTTTTTATTTTGTGTGTGTTTGTGAGAGAGAGATACTGGGACATTCTACCTCTGAGCTATAACCTCCAGACTCCCTCCTTTTTTTTTTTCCAACAGGGTCTCACTAGCTTGAGTTGCTGAGGCTGCCCTTGAACCTGTGATCCTCCTGTCTCAGCCTCCCAAGTACTGGTACTACAGGTGTGCGCCACCAGGCTCGGCTCCAGTTTGCCTCTATAAATAATTCAGTTCAAGCCAGGCGTGGTGGCGCACGCTTGTAATCCCCACGCTTGGGAGGCTGAGACAGGGGGATCACAAGGGTTCAAAGCCAGCCTCAGCTACTTAGTGAGGCTCTCAGCAACTTAGTGAGACCCTGTTTCAAAATAAAATATAAAATAGGCCTGGAAGTATATCCCGGAGGCAGAAAGCCTCTGGGTTCCACCCCCAGTACTACAAAAAGTAAAATTAAATTAAATTAAAATAAATAATTCAGTTCCCCAGGATAAGCATTAGGAATTCTTCCTATATTGTCATTTTCTACCTTTTCCTAACTTCTCGTGGAATGACTAGTTTACTTGGTGTCTACCGCATCAAGGTGATCCTGGGTCTGATTTTCGAGGCCTTTCAAAGTCTGGCCCACTCTTCTAGCAATAGAATAGCCTCTGCTAGTTTTGGCTAATTTCATTCCAATTTTGGGTAATTCCTTCCACCCTCTACTTTTAAATACTTCTGAGCCAGGCATGGTGGTGCATGCTACATCCCCAGCCCTATTTTATTTAATTTTTTAAAATTTTGAAACAGGGTCTTGCTACATTAGTGCGGTCTTCACTAAGTTGCTGAGGTTGATTTAAAACCTGTGATCTGCAGTCTCAGCTCCCAAGTGCTGGGGTTATAGGTATAAGCCACCAGGCCTGGCTTCTGTTTTTTTTTTTTTTTTTAATACTGTTGATGGAACCCAGGAGCATTCTACCTCCAAGCTATACCCCCAGCCCTATTTTTCATTCTTTATTTTGAAACAGTGTCTCATTGAGTCTCAGAGGGCCTCACTAAGTAGCTGAGGCTGTCCTCGAACTGTGATCCTCCTGTCTCAGCCTCCCAAACACTGGGATTACAAGCGTGCGCCACCACGCCCAGCTCTCCCTGTTTAACAGGTCTATTAGTCCACAGATAAGTCTGAATAATCTACTTCTCTCTAGCCTACCTCTCACTCAGAACAAAACCCAGATGCTAGGGTTTTTCTATGCTGTAACAGGTTCTCTTTCCTCTGCAATGCTAGATTATAGCTGAAGATAAGGAATGCACATGGATGGGAAAGTCCTGGTAAGGAAGGAAAATTGAGGTTGGAAAGAGAAGGTACCTTGACAGGATAAGATCTTTCCCATGCATTAATGAGTAGTTCGAAGCCTGGGATGGTGGCATACACCTTGTAATCCCAGTTCTTGGGAGGCTGAGATGGGAGGATTGCAGGATTGAGGCTAGCTTCAGCAAGTCAGCAGGACCCTCAGCAACTTAGTGAGACCCTCTCTTGGAGGAAAAAAAAAAAAAAAGGGCTGGGGTGTAGCCCAGAGGTGAAATGCTCCTGGGTTCAGTCACCAATATCAAGAGAAAGTTTGAGCACTATTTATCCTGCCCACACCCGGCTTGATGTTGTATGACTCTTCAGCTCCCTGGAGCCTCCGCCCTGCCCCTTACTCGCCAAGAGAAGGGGGGCAAGAAGCTTTGGTTAAAACGTTCCCAAAGGAGCAAAAAGAACATTCCACTGCCTCCAAAAATAGAACCCTAAACTCCAAAAGGCCTTTCTCCCACAAACCTCCCTGGCTCTCGCTGGACCCGGGACTCCTAAACAGTGTCCTTCAGGAGCTTCCCAAGTGCTCCCGTAGAGTGCGAGAGATCTCCTGAGGCAGAGAAAGAAAGCCCTAATGAAGACCACGGCGATGCGCAGGACTACGGGGCTCGAGGAACTGTGGCTGGGTCGGTTAGGATGTTTTCATGTTAAGAGCACATTCTGAATTAAGCTTTTGCCTCTGAGGCTCAGGCTCCAAAATAAGCCCTGGGAACGGAGCATTACTCAGCACAGAAGCTGCTTAGGAGGAGGCTGATGCCGGGACTGGAGCAGGGCGGGGGATGTGTTGGGAAGGTGAGGTCATCGTCCTAGGATCTACCCGCATCAGCTCCACGGTGATTTGCAGAAACATGGGCAGAAAAAGGGTGGGAGGGTCGTACCTATTAAGCAGCCAATCGCTGCTTAGATCTGGGACTACAGAGATCCTGAGAAGAAAGGCTTAGAAGCCAATACTGTTTCTGACTCTACCTTACTATATTACTAGTCCCCGACCCCCTTCTTTTAGGTCCCCTCCCTTGTAAGTCTCCTAAGGAACGACCTTAGTGTAATAATAGGTTCTTTAAAAAACAGGGTCATAAGGCAAAATAATAATGATGATGATGATGATGTAGATAGGAATTTAAAACTAGAAGACATCTTAGAACTTAGTGACTTGTGAAGTCTTCCTGCCAGTTTCTGTAGAACTCAGATCTCGTCATTCCCAATCTAATCTTTTCTGTGTTATACATAATTGCCCACCGCTTTAAGTAATCCTCTATCCATATTCTCGAACCTTACGATAACTTAGTTCTTTTTTTTTTTTTTGGTGGTACTGGGGGCGGAACCCAGAGGCTTTCTACCTCTGGGTTATACTCCAGACCCATTTTATATTTTATCTGGAAACAGGGTCTCACTTAGTTGCTGAGAGCCTCACTAAGTAGCTGAGGCTGGCTTCGATAACTTAGTTCTTGAAGGACAGATACTCGTGGGTCAGTAGTCGACCGCTCCTGCGATTCTGCTCTGAACAGTCAGGTGCACAGGGCAGGACGGAGGAAGCTGAAATCTGAGAAAAGGGGAGAAGCCCTTCGACAAACTGACTCCTTTTCTTATAACTACTGCATGTATAAAAACTGCCCCAGCTGTCCCTGAATGTCTGATGGAGCTAACTCATGATTAAATAAGCTAAAGGAAACCCTGTGAAATATTAACTCAAGACTAAGATCTTTAGCTATGCCACTGACCCCGAGGTATGTACAGAGTACAAAATGCATTCCAGAAAGACACACAGACAAGTTTATGTGGCTTTAAAATCGAGTCAAGAACATAATGTAAGACTACACAGAAAACTGAAGCCAAGACGCCAAAGGATACTTACTAATAGAAAGACATTAGTAATGATTTTTTTTTTTTTTGTGGTACTGGGGGGGTTCTGCCTCTGAACCACATCCAGCCCAATTTTTTAATTTATTGGTACTAGAGATTGAACCAGGGGCATTCTATCATTCCAAGCTATACCCCCAGTCCTTTTTATTTTACAATGGTCCCTTACTTATTAAGTTGCTGAGGCTGGCCTCGAACCGGTGATCCTCCTGTATCAACCTCCCAAGTGACAGGACTACAGGTGTGTGCTCAAATAAAAAATGTGATTTAATACAGTATTAATAAGTCTTCCAAATTTTGCAAAAGGTCCCTGTTCAGCGAGCCTCCCGTCCCTCCCCAATGCTCTCCATCCAAACGTCATCTCTCTTTACATCTGTTCTTTACTTGCCTCACCTTAAAGGGTTGGCCAGTGCCCTGTACCATGATATAGGCTCAAAAACGCTTCCCACTCTCCTCAATTTAAAAGTATGCAGATATTTTAGGCAAATGTAATTTTGAAGCATCAATGTCTATCTTTAGAGGCACATGACTAATAAAAATACAGATGGAAAAGGATACACTTTGTGAACCACACAGACACGCCCAGCTCCCTTTGGTCCAGCCCCTGGTGGGCATCCCAGGCCTGTGCAACAGGCCTTGCTGCGTCATGCTGCCACCATGGAGTGGGGAGGAGGCCCAGGATCCCTCCCCCAGGATCCACGTGCGGTCTCACTCCGTGCTTGGATTTTCCAGTTAGCCATGATGTCCCCCCACCTCTTCTATTGAGCTGTAAATAAAAAATCTGTCCCCAGCCGGGCATGGTGGCACGCTTGTAACCCCAGCATTCGGGAGGCTGGGACCGGAGGATCACGGTTTGCAGACAGCCTCAAGCTACTTAGTGAAGCCCTTTGCAGCTCAGTGAGACCCTGTTTCAAAATAAAGAATAAAAAAATAGGACAGGGGGTGTAGCTCGGAGGTCGAATGCCCCTGGGTTCCATCCCCAGACCCGCAAAAAAAAAAAAAAAAAAAAAAAAATCCACATTCCTACGGGATCTGGATTTCAATATACAACTAAGGCGTTCTGCACAGAGGCCCCGCCTTTCTTTCCTACCTCAAGCTGCTTTCTTTGGAACAAGAAGGAAAAAAAAAAATATTTTTTTCATTTTATTTTTATTTTGGAGCAAAATTTTGAGGTAACGAGAGAGAAAGGTCAGGATTACTCTCAATATTACCCTATATCCCCCCCCAAAAAAAAACCCTCCCTTCTACAGAGACAGAACACGACAGGAGAAAAAAAACTGGAAATGTGGGGAAGTCGAGGCTAGAGGTATACAGCAAGGTTAGAGGTTCACCAAATAACGGGTAGAAAGAATTATAGCTCGATGAAGACAGATAACCAGACTGAAGAGAGTGAATACACACGACGGCAAATGATAGGAAGGAAGATGGACACCTGAAATAAGCAATGGCATGTCAATCGCTAGGAATTGATGCCCGGTCCAGGATAACAAGGCACGGGCGGCGGTCTTCGAAAAGAGACGTAAATCGGAGGAGACCCATTGTTCAGAGCGCCCCCTTTTCTCCTCTGGACCTGTTCCCCGCCTCGATCCCCGTTGGGGTCTTCAGTGTGACCAATGTAACCAGGAGAGGCTCTTCCTTTGCAGCCTCGGGTCCCTCGCCCTCGGTTCAGCTCACCTGTGATCAATGAATGACTAGCGGGCTTCAGAGAAGTCGGGGGTGCCTCGGGGGCTCCGGGCTCGGCGCTGGGCTGGAGAAAAAGGGAGTCGTTGGGGCTGGGGCTTTGTCTCGCCCCTCCTGCTCCCTCTTCAGCGACTGAGTCCGCCTGCTCAGTCTCCCCTGCAATGCAGCCCCTCCTAGGCAGAGCGGAAGGACTCCCCGCCCCCTCCCTGCCTGAGGCGGATTCAAATGACAGGTTCCAGCGCGCTTTGGGGAGGGCGCCCCGGGCATCTCCCCGGGCTCAGTCCTTCCCCGCACCCGCGCGCTGGCTGGAGTGCAATGACTGAGCAACTAATTGTCCCTGATTTAATTTAGGGGCTTAGAAAAACATAACCCTTCACTCGAGACATCAGTGGAATGCAGTCGGGCGGTCAGTCTGTCTGTCTGTCTCCACCACTTTAAAGGCCTCGGCTTCCTAGGGGTCTGGGGGCATCAGTAGTCCCCCGTCCTTCCCGCCTGGCCTCTCCGCTCGCTCACCTTGGCGAATACACCCAGCCCTAGTCTATGAGGGACGGAGCACACGAGGCTGGGGAAGGTGCTCCCGCGAGCAGGCCCGGGGTTGGGGACCGCGGGGCGTGGCCTGGCGAGGGGCGTGGCCCGGAGGGGCGTGGCCCGGGCGGGGCGAGCGCCCGCCGGTGTCGTCACCGCGTCGCCGCCGCTTCCGCCTCGGCCCCGCCCCCGGCGCGCCTCGCCCTCCGCCGCCGCCCGCGCCGGCACAGGAGCCCCAGCGCGGCCGCCGCCGCCGCCGCCACCGCCCGCCCGTCGCCCAGCGGCGCAGGTGAGAGCGCGGGCCCGGGGCGGCGGCGGGGCGGGGGCTCGCCGAGCTCCGACCCCACGGGGTGCAGCGCGGCCGGGAAGCCCCAGCCCGGCGACGGAGCCCTGGGACTCGGGCCCAGCCCTGGGCCGGGCCGGGACGGAGGCTTTCCGGGTGTGGGGCAGAAATGGAGTCTGTGATTGAAGGTCTTGGGGGAGGGGACCCTTCGGGCCTCGTTCGCGTCCTCTGGAGCCCCCCCGGGACCCTCCTGGGGAATGGCAGGGTGGGTGCTGGGAGAGTGCCCGCGCAGGGCCCGGCGCCTGGGGGTCTGCACCCAGGGACCAGCTGCATCCCTGGGCTGACGGCCAGAGTTGCCCCCTCCGTTCTCGGTTCTCTCTCTTTCTCCCCAGCTGCTTCTTGTGAAGGCTTGTCAGGCAGCGGCTTGGAGGCTTGGGGCGGGAGGGACCGGGAAAACCGGTTTGGAGCGCGAGTGGACCGGGAAACTAGCCCTGAACATCCTTCCTCCCTGGCACCTTCCTCGCATCCCTCCTGCCTGCTCCCAGGGCTCTGATGCTCTCGGGTCCGTGCGACCTTGGTGGCGGTTCTGGCTCAGGGGGTGTCCTTCTCGGTTCCGTAGTTTGCTCTTTTTATTTGGAACCGAGGGGGCCCAGTTGTGCCACTTGGCTTTCAGGATGTGGCCTCATGCTATGTAATCCTTTTTGTGCGTGTGTGTGGTACTGGGGGTTGAACCCAGGGGCATCCTGCCTCTGAGCTACACTCCCAGCCCTTTTTAATTTTATTTTTTGTTTCGAAACAGGGTCTTGCTGGGTTGCTGAAAGTCTCCCTGCAACCCTCCTGTCTCAGCCTCCCAAGTACTGGGATTACAAGCCTGCACCGGTGCTATGGAATCCTTGATCCCTCCGGTTTCCCAGCCCCTTCCTTTTTCCTGAAGGATTAACTCAGTGAGCAGTGGACTGGGGCACCTCTTCCTCCTCGGCTTACCAGCTCAAAACTTCCATTTTTCCCTCAACCCACTCTTTTCTGGCTGCTTAAAGGAGAGTGGCAGCCAATGGCTCCTACTTCCTTTTCTGGCTTTGTTCCCCTCCCCTGCCCCCACCACCGCACTGTGAGCCTGGCCTGTCTTCTTCACACTCTGAACCACCCCCAAGCTTCAGAGACCCTGATGTCCTAGGGAATGGAATTTCCTGGTCACTTCTCATCGTCATTGGTCATCTCACGCCAAGTCTGTGTGTGTGTCTGTCTGTCTGTCTCTCTCTCTCTCTTCCTGTGTGTGTGTGTGTCTGTCTCTTTCCCTCCACCCAGCAGCAGCTCTGGTCATGTCCCTGGAAAAGAAACAGAAACCTCCTTGTTCCCTCCAGTGCCCCTCTCCCGCCCCTCCTCCCCTCCCTCCCAGCACCATGCACCTCTGTCCACTTGAGAACAGGGTGGGGAGCGTGGGGAGAGTTCAGTCGCAGCCAGTCTGTCTGGTAGTGTTGGGGGTTTCCTCTGATTCTTCATTGTTTTCTCCATTTCCCCCCAACACTGACCACCTGCCACCACCTCTATTACAACACACCCTGTGACTGACTGGCTTCCCCACTGACCGCAGCCCCCCTTAGGGACAGCTGTGTCCTGACTTCCGTCCTGCTCCCTCCTCCCTTCCAGGGGCAGAGAGAAGCGAGAAAGCCCAGACTCCAGGGTTCTTCTCCCCCCGAGAAGCTTATTTCAGGGTTTGTGTGATCTCAGCTTAAGGCTCCTAAAAAATAAGGTGAATAGGTCAGTCTGGGGTGCCAGAGCCCCGGGTTCCAGGTTCTGGTTCATGTTACTAGTCACACAGCTGGGCTCCTTGAGGCTGTGAGAGAGACCTTGAGCGTGGAGGACCCCAGATGGGCCCGACCCTGGCTGACAGTAGCAGGCAGGGGAGAAAGTCCTTCCTTGAATACCAGTGCTGCTGACAAGTTCCTTGTGCCTGGTTGGCTGGTGCAGCTTGGGGTGGAGGTGGTGAAGAGGGAGGAGAGAACAGGTCACAGCATGAGGGGAGGAGGGAGGAGGCCAGGCTGCAGGATAGGACTTGTGAAGAGGGCTGGCGGCTGGAAGGTGATTCCTCAGGAACGAGCAGAAGGGGCCTCGGTACTGGGCACAAGGACCTGTATATGTGCGGAGATGCTCCGTACAGGACATGGCTGGAGATAGGACTGTGACACGGGATACAGACAGCCCCGCCTTCAGGAAGGACCTCAAGGTCAGGTAGTAAAGGAACTGCTCAGTGGCCTCCGGGAGGGGTTGGCTCTCAGCTGAGGGAAACGAGGAGGAGCCAGGGCCCTGAACTGAAGGGAGAAATTCCTTACTATACAAAGTCTTTCTTGAGGTCCAGCCTCCCACAGTTAGTCTCCTGGGCCCAGGTGCTCAAGGATTTTCTTGTCCTTAAGGAACTCTGAGCCAGGTGTGGTGGCACATGCCTGTAATCCCAGTACTTGGGAAGCTAAGGCAGGAGAATTGCAGGTTCGAAGCCAGTTTCAGCAACCTAGTGAGACCGTTTTCAAATAAAAAATAAACATGGACTAGAGGTGCTGCTCAGAGGTTCAACCCCCCAGTACCACAAAAAAAAAAAAAAAAGGAAAGAAAGAAAATCTAAGTGGGCACAGTGATACACGCCTGGAATCCCACTGCTTGGTAGACTGAGACAGGAGGATTGCAGCTTTGAGGCCAGCCTCAGCATCTTAGTGAGACCCTCAGTAAAGTAGTGAGACCATGTTTCCAAATGAAAAAGAAAACAAGGCTGAGGGTGTCACTTGAAGTTAGAAGCTTCTGGGTTCAATCCCCAGTACCAAAAGAAAAGAAAATTTGGGTGATGAGGTCAAGGTAAGGAAAAAGGGGCCGGCAGGGTGGAGGCCTTGTTTATGAGAACAAAAAACCACTATTTCCTCTTCAGAGTCACTTCAGGGCCCCTCCCTTTCTGCCCTAAACCCTGGGAGAAAGGACCTTGTGGCACCCCCAAGGTTTGCTCATTTCTGCCACTGTCTGCTGGCCCCTCACATCCTCTTGCCTCAGGTCCTGGGATTCTAGCCTCACCCTCACCCTCGCCAGCACAGCTGCTGCCAGCCCCATGGAGCCCTTTCACTTCCGTTCCCCTCTCAGGCTGCGAGGTTCCTGCTCGGTGGCTGGTACAGGATGCGGGTGTATTAGCAAGCACCGGGAGGATAGGGGTTTACCAGGAGGCTTCCCAAGGGTCAGTGGGGGGATTTCTCAGTAATTTCTCTTTCCTCTTTACTGTCTGCTGATCCAGGGTTCCAAGTCTGAAGAAGACCCAACCTTGTGCCCGCTGCCCGCCTCCGGCCTGCGTGGACTCTCTGCCCTTGCCGCCCAGCTCAGGGTCCCGAGGGTCCCACCTGCTCTCCTTCGTCCAGCTGCGAAGCCAGGGCCTGCTCACACCTGGGGAGGAGGACTTGCGGTCCAGGCAGCAGAGCAGGAGCCCTTTAGGGCCTCAGGCAGAGTGAAGCTGGAACCGTCAGGGAATATGAGTGAATTCTGGCACAAACTGGGCTGCTGTGTGGTAGAGAAGCCTCAGCCGGTGAGCCCCCCACCCCACCCCCGCACACAGCTGTTACCGTGGGCGCGAAGCTGGGTCTCCCTTCTAGAAAGCACGTCTGCCTCCCTCTGTGTCTGGAAAGCCCACCCAGCCAGATGTCTGCATACAGTGAAAGGGACTGTGTGATGGAAGAATGGTCGCCCACCCTCCTGTCCAGGTCTGAGGTGGACAGGGATGTAGGCGGAGCTTAGTACCTGTCAGTTTCCCATTGTTAACTCATCAGCCAGTGCTGACTTTGACACGTCCTTTTTTTGCAAAACTCACCCTGCAGGCTACTGCCCTTGCAACTCTGTGCAGTATTTTTTGTACTAGGGACTGAACCCAGGGCCATTCTACCTCCGAGCTACACCCCCAACCTGATTTTATTTTTATTTTGAAACAGGGTCTCCCTAGGTTGCCGAGTGTCTCACTACTTGCCAAGACTGTCCTTGAACCTGTGATCCTGCTGTCTCAGCCTCCCCAGTTGTGCACCATGCCTGGCTGATTTTTTTGTTGTTGTCGTTTGTTATGGTTTGTTTTCCCAGTGCTAGGGATTGAACTCAGGGCCTCACACGTGCTGGGCAAAAATACTCTACCACGGTGCTATATCCCCAGCCTCCTTTTGTTCTTCTTTTTGAGGTGGGGGTCTTAGTTGCTGGGAGTCTTGCTATGTTGCTGAGACTGGCTGCAAACCTGCAATCCTCCTGCCTTAGCCTCCCAAGCCCCAGGCTTGCCTTTCATAGTCAATGTCCTCCCCATTACAGTCCCCATCCCTCCCATCAGGCCTCAGCTCTTCCCTAGTGCGCCTTCCTCCACGTGACCAGAGGAGGGGCTTAAGACGGGACTCCTCCTCTTCTCCAAGCAGAAAAAGAAGAGGAGACGGATTGACCGGACCATGATTGGAGAACCAATGAATTTTGTCCACCTGACTCACATTGGCTCTGGGGAGATGGGGGCTGGAGACGGACTTGCCATGGTAGGAGGGAATGGGGTGGTTGGGGAGGGGTTGTAGCCTGAACTTTTTGAAGGTTTAGGGAGGAACATAGCAAAATACTCACGGAAGCTAGAATCTGAGAATTCAGTACCAGCCGCCAGGTGTGCAAGCCTGAGGCCTGGCCTTTCAGACCTCGGCGCCTCGGTGCACTCATCCTCTTTTGGTAGTGGGGATTGAATTGAACCCAGGAGTGCTCTACTTCTGAGTTACATCCCCAGCCCTTTTAATTTTTTATTTTGAAACAAATATCTTGCCAAGTTTCTAAGTCTGGTCTCAAACCTGCAGTTTATCTCAGTTACCCATATACTGGGATTATAGGCATGAGGCATCTCATCTTTCTCTTTTTCTTTTTTTCTTTTGTGGTCCTGGGGGTGGAATCCAGGAGCATTCTACCTCCAAGCTACACCCTCAGCTCTATTTTATTCTTTTATTTAGAAACAGAGTCTCAGTTGTGGAGGGCCTAAGTCTCTAAGGCTGGCCGCAAATCTATGATCCTCATGTCTCAGCCTCCCAAGTACTGGAATTACAAGCCTGTGCCACCATGCCTGGCTCTATTTTTAAAATTTTAATTAATTAGTGGAATTGGGGACAGGAAACCCCCCCCCCCCCCCGGGACATTCCTTCCAGCTACATCCACTGGACTTTTTTTTTTTTTTTTTTTTTTTTTGGTGGTGGAACCCAGGGGCATTCGACCTCTGAGCTACACCCCTGCCCTATTTTTTATTCTTTACTTTGAAATAGGGTCTTACTAAGTTCCAGAGGGCCTCAGTAAGTAGCTGAAGCTGTCCACAATCCGAGATCCTCTGGTCTCAGCCTCCTGAATGCTGGGATGACGAGCGTGCGTCACCACGCCCGGCTAATTCCTTTTTTTGAACAGGGTCTCACTCAGTTGCAGAGGACCTCACTGAGGGGCTGCGGCTGTCCTTGAACTTGTGATCCCCCTCTGTCAGCCTCCCATGTATGGGGATTATAAGCGTGTGCCACCAGGCCCAGCTGTTTGTTTTTTGTTTTTCTTTTTCTTCCGTACTGGAAATGGAACCCAGAAGCATTGTACATCTGAGGCACACCCGTGGTCTCATTCTGTAACAGGGTCTCACCGCGTTGTGAACGGCCTCACTAAGTAGCTGAGGCTGGCTGCGCACTGTGATCTTACTGTCTCAGCCTTCCAAATGCTGGGATGACAAGCATGCGTCACCACGCCCGGCTCCCCAGCTGTATTTTTAATCTTTATTTTGGAACAGGGTCTCGCCAGGTTGACGAGTATCTCACTGCTCACTGAGGCTGTCCTGGAACCTGCAGTCGTGCACCACCATGCCCAGCTTCCAGTTTTTTATGTTTTTGCTTTGAAACACTGTCTTGCTCGGTTGCTGAGAGGCTCACTCTCCTGCTGAGGCTGACCTCAAATCTGTCATCCTCCTGTCTCAGCCTCCCAAGTACTGGGATTATAAGCATTTGCCACCACCTGCAGCTTGAGCCACCTCATCTTTATAATTAGCATATTGTGTTTCATTGGGGTTGGGGGATGTAAGACTTTTTTTTGTGGTACTGGGGATGGAACCCAGCATCATTCCACCTCCGAGCCACACCCACAGACCTATTTTTTATTCTTTATTTTGAAACAGGGTCTCACTAAGTTGCAGAGGGCCTCATTAAGTAGCTGAGGCTGTCTGTCCGCAATCCTCCAGTCTCAGCCTCCGGAACGCTAAGATTACAAGTGTGCACCAACACACTCAGCTTATTATTATTTTTTTTTTTACTTTGATATCAGGTATTGAACCCAGGGGCATTCTGCCTCTCAGCCACACCCCTGCCTGGCCCTTTTATTTTGAACCAGGGTCTTTTTAAGCTTCTAAGGCTGGCCTCAAACCTGCAATCCTGTCTCAGCTTCCCAAGGATTGAATTATAGGATGCACCATCATATCTAACAATATATGTCTTCACAGTTATTTGGAAGGCTTTTTCAAAAAACATAACCCTAGCTGGGTGTGGCGGGGTACACTTGTAATCCCAGCATTTGGGAGGCTGAGACAGAAGGATCGCAATTTGAGGACGTTCTCAGCTATTTAGGCCCTTTGCAACTCAGTGAGACCCTGTTTCACAATAAAGAATTAAAAGAAAATAGGGCTGGGGGTGTCATTCGGAGGTAGAATGTCCCTTGGTTCCATTCCCAGTACCGAAATTTAAAAAAAAAAAAAAAAGGCTCCCTTTTCCTAAATTAAGAATTGCTGAGCTGACTTGGTAGTATATACTATAATCCTAGTACCTGGGAGGCTGAAACAGGATTGCAGGTTCAAGATTAGTCTCAGCAACTTTGCGAGACCCAATAGACCCAATGAGGGTGCAGCTTGGAGGAGGAATGCCGCCGAATTCCACCCCTAGTGGGAGAAAAAAAAAAACCTCAAGAGTTGCCGATTCAGCACCACAGCAGGTCATATTGCGGCTGGGAGTGCCGGGCGCGAGAAAGGCTGAGTGTGTCGTCCTAAATAATAGCTCTCCTGCATTTCTACCCTCACGGTGAGGGAAATGGGTCTAGAGACTGCGATGGAGTCTCTACCAATCATATGAAACACTCACCTACCTGAGAGGTTTTTTGGTGGTTTTTTTTTTTTTTTTTAGGAACTGGGAGCTGGAACCCAGTGGCATTCTACTTCTGAGCTATACCCTCCAGCCCTAGTTTTTATTCTTTATTTTGAAAGATCCTCACTGAGTTGCAAAGGGCCTCACTAAGTAGCTGAGGCTGTCTGTGAACCACAATCCTCCTGTCTCAGCCTCCCAAATGCTGGGATTACAAGCGTGTGCCACCACGCCCAGCTGTGAGAGTTTTTTTTTGTGAGATCTTTTGTGTGTGTGTGTGGGGGGGGGACTGGTGATGGAGCCCAGGGGCAGTCTACTTCCAAGCTATATACCCTCAGCCTTTTTTTTTTTTTTTGGTGGTACTGGGGTTCCTGGAAACCCTTCTACCTCTGGGCTGCACTCCCAGACCTATTTTATACTTTTTATTTGGAAACAGGGTCTCTTAAGCCAGCCTGGCTGGCTTCGAACCTGCGTGATCCTCCTGTCTCCGCCTCCCAAGTGTGGGGATTACAAGCGTGCACCACCACGCCTGGCTATTTTTTGTTTTGAAACTGGGTCTTGCTAGGTTTCTGAGAGTCTTGCTAAGCTTCTGAGATTGGCCTCAAACCTGCAATCCTTCTGTATTGGCCTCCCAAGTACTGGGATTATAGGCTGCTGCCACTGTACCAGGCCCAGCCTTTTTATTTATTTATTTATTTATTTATTTATTTTATTTTATTTTAATTGGTGGTACTGGGGATGGAACCCTTCTCCGGGCTACATTCCCAGACCTATTTTATATTTCTATTTGGAAACAGGGTCTCTTAAGCCAGTGAGGCTGGCTTCGAACCTGCGTGATCCTCCTGTCTCTGCCTCCCAAGCATGGGGATTACAAGTGTGCGCCACCACGCCCGGCCTTTTATTTTTATATTTTGCAGTACTAAGGATTGAACCTAGGGGCATTCTGCCAAGCTATATCCCCAGCCCTTTTTATTCTTTGCTTGGAATCAGGATCTCACTAGGTTGCTGACACTGTCCTCAAACCTGTGATCCTCCAGTCTCAGCCTCCCTAGTACTGGGATTATAGGCATGCCCCAGACCCAGCTCTGTTTTTGTTTTTGTTTTTTGGGTTTTTTTGGTGGTACTAGGGGTGGCACCCAGGGGCTTTTCTACCTCTGGGCTACATTCCGAGACCTATTATATACTTTATTTGGAAACAGGGTCTCACTAAGTTGCCCAGAGCCTCACTAAGTAGCTGAGGCTGGCTTCGAACCTGTGCGATCCTCCTGCCTCAGCCTCCCAAGCGCTGGGATTACATTCTTGCGCCACCACGCCCAGCTTCAGTCTTATATTGTGAGACTAGCCTCACTAAATTGCCCAGGCTGGCCTCAAGCTTGTGATCTTGGCCTCAGCCCTGGCGAGTTGCTGGGATGGCAGGCGTGCGCCATCGTACCCCACTTACTTGTCTTTTAACAGACAGGTGCAGTTCAGGAGCAGATGAGGTCCAAGGGCAACCGAGACCGGCCGTGGAGCAATTCCAGGGGCTTGTAGCTCCCCTAGGAGGGTGAGTGGACAGAAACCCACCAGCGCCTCATGCACACCCCACACCGTGCTTCAGAACCTGATCTGATGTGAGAATGGGGAGGGGAGGGGAGGTTAAGAATGTAGGCTCCATCCGGAAAGGCAGAACAAGGGGCTGTGTGGACACTGGAAGCAGAGGAGCGAGCACTGTGGAGGTCGTCCAGTGTGCACCTGGGCGCCTTCTCCCTAACACCTCGCTTTCTCTTAGGCAAACCTCCCATCTGTAAACACTTTTTTTTTTTTAATTCAGGTTCTGCCATCTTGAAGCCCCCACTCTGTCCAGCCCAGAAGAAATGCTGCCCCACCAGCTCCCTCCTAGAACCCGGGGCCTCTCTCTCTCTCTGCCTAACGGTGCCTCAAGGCCTGGGGGCTGGACTCCCTCTACTTCCTCTGGCTGCGGCCCCTCCTGGAGACGGGGACCGGCAGCAGGACTGACCACGACTCCTCGATGGCCAGAGGAGCTCACGGAGGCCGGGACACCCTGATCTGAGCTGGGAGTGCTCTGGGAGCCCGAAGCGTTCCCTTTTCCTGAATGACGGTCTGGGTGCCAACTGTTTTAAACTCTTAGCCTGGCGCTCTTTAACGGGGAGGTAGGCGAGAGGGCCCCTGAGGCCCACTCTGCTGAGTGCTCCTGCCTCCCTGCCCTGCTTTTCTCCTGGGATGAGCTAAGCAAATGGCGGGCGGGGGCTGGCCGGGCGACCACTGCCGAATCCACGTGGGTTTGGGCCTTGAGCTCACAGCCCCTCAGCGTCTCTGCCAACCCCAGGGTCTTTCTCTAGAGCCTCAAACCCCATGTTCTTATAGCATTACTAGCTTCCCAGCAGTGTCTTTTTTTAAAATAATAATAATTCGAGTTCCTTAAATTATCCCCATCTGCCGCTGCCTCTCTTCTTCACCCCGCCCCTTCTTTTCCCAAGGAGGTGGGCCTTTACCTGAGCACGTTCCCTGGAAGTTTTGGGGCGGGGCCTGCCCCTGCCACCCCCTGCTGGCCCAGGTGAGAGGAGGGAGGGGCCTGGGGAGAGCCGGATGGTGCCCTAGAGAGTTACACCTGGCTGGCCAGGAGCGAGGCCTGGAGAGCCTCGGCCCGCGCAGGGCTCTGGGTGCCTGCACCTTGACCTTTCAGGCTGTGTGGCGTCTTTGTTCTGTGCTCTGCTTAGCATCCCTGGCCCGCCTTAGTTATGACAACCAAAATGCCTCCAGCAAGTGCCAAATGTCTCCTGGAGGGAAACTGCCTAGAGCTGAGAACCACGGCCCAGCGTCCAGCTACTTCTCTCTGGGGTGATTCCCGCCCTGCCCTCCCTCATCTGGGTCTTCAGCTAAGCCTGAGCTGCGGATGAGCCAGCTCTCTAGAGCACGTGGTCTCCATTCCAGGTGTGGCTGTGATTGTGTGGGATCCCCGTGCCGGCCATATTTAGGCTTCTCTATTCTTGCTCTGTGGCAGACAGGCTCTTAACAGGGTGGAGACGCGATCAGGGTATGCTGGGATTGGAGAAGGGAGATCAAACCAGCAGACACGCCCTAGTTACCGTCCCCAAGTTTTAAGCTCTACTTCGGTGCCCTCCTAGAGCCAGACACAAAGACGACTCAGGGAGTTTCGTCTGGAGACCAGGTCCCACTCCCCACCTGGCCGGGCCGGCCTCAGCGGAGGAGCAGGGGCTTTGGCACCTGCCGTTTTCTCAGGTGTTTGTGCCAGCGTGGCAGGCACAACAACAGATGAGCAGGGTGTCTCGTTAGTCTGGGACCAGGGGCTCTGAGGCGGTGGGCTGGGCCTGGGCGCCCGTGTGCACTCTGCTGGTCCCCTGCCATCCAGCTTGCCCCATGTACACTGACCGGTCCTAATTTTCTCAAATTTCAGTGTACTTCCTGCCGTTTTTCAGGGTCTAGTATTGGTTGGAGAGATGCGTTCCCAGCCTACTGTCCAAGTTAAGCTAGATGCTCTGAAAGTAGACCACCTCGTCACCCCAGAGGAACAGGGTCCTGGGGCTAAAGGATGGTGCAGAGGGTGGGACCCAGCCTCCTCCTCAGAGTCTTGAACACGGCCTGCCCGGTGCACTCCTGCTTGAGCTGTCTCTAATGTGTGTGCTGCCATCACTTTAAGGTGATAGGATTGGGTTTGAAAGTCATAATTTATATTAAAAAATTGTTGGACTTTTAAATACATTTTTCAAATAAAAATGTTAGCAAAACGTTTGCAGAGTAGTCACTACAGGTGTGTACTGGATTAAAAGAAATGTCTGCTGAAGTCACTCCCTCCTGGAGAGTGGCTGGGATGGACTTTTGTACCAACGCTGCTGTTTGAAGACAGGGGCCAAGCATTGGAACCCAGAAAAACCACCATCTTTCAAGGGCTTGACCTTCCTAGTTCCTTTTCTTGGCATTTGGGTTTTATTTATTTTTTCTTTTTATAGCACTGGAGATTGAACTCTGGGGGTATCCTACCTTTGAGTTACTCCTCCCCAGTCCTATTTTATTTTTAACTCGGAAACAGGGTCTCACTAAGTTGCAGAGGGCCTCGCTACGTTGCTGAGGCTAACTGAATTTTCTGTCCTCCTTTCTCAGCGTCCCAAGTGTGTCCCGCCACACCTGGTTTGGGGTCTTAAAGTCTTTAAAGGAGTGCGTATTTGAGAACAGTGTTGACTTTGAGTGGCATGAACCTTTTCTTCTGGGGGAGCCACAAAGAGGAAGAAGCCCAAGGCGGCTGAAGGTGAAGTTCGTTTCAGAGTTGAGCTCTGTGGTCTCCTCCCTCCAATAGTTCTGTAAAAAGACACATGACCAAACGATATTTTTTCAGTTTTGTTTTTCTGTACTAAAAATATCTAGTGGATGCTGGGATTGAGAGGGGAGGAGAGGTCGAGATGCTGACACCTCCTCTTGTGGATGATGCGACCATTACCTCTGGTTTCTGTCTGTCTGGTAGGGAAAAAATAAGAGAAAAGGGAAAATTACAACCACATCTACTTTTTTTGGGGGGGTGTGGGTAGTACTGGGGATTGAATCCAGGGGCATCCTATATCTGAGCTATACCCCCAGCCCTATTTTACCTTTTTTGTTGTTGGTGGTGGTGGTACTAGGGGAGGAACCCAGAGGCTTTCTACCTCCGGGCTATACTCCCAGACCTTATTTTTTTATATATTTTATTTGGAAACGGTCTCACTAAGTTGCTGAGAGCCTCACTCAGTAGCTGAGGCTGGCTTCGAACCTGCGCGATCCTCCTGTCTCAGCCTCCCAAGCGCTGAGATTACAAGCCTGCGCCACCACGCCTGGCGCCCTATTTTATCTTATGAAACAGGGTCTCACAAAGTTGCTGAGACTGCCCTCAAACCTGTGATACTCCTGGCTCAACCTCCTAAGTACTGGGATTACAGGCTGAAAAAAACGTACTGGGAATGAAACTCAGGGGCATTCTTCCTCTGAGTAAACACCTAGCCTTATGTTTGTGGTATTGTTATTATTATTTTATTATTTTTGTTGTTTTGTTTTTTATGGTGGTACTGGGGGTGGAACTCAGGCCTTTACCTCCAGGATATATTTCCAGACCTATTTTTAATATTTTATTTGGAAACAGGGTCTCACTAAGTTGCTGAGAGCCTCACTAAGTAGTTGAGGCTGGCTTCAAACCTGTCGATCCTCGTGTCTCAGCCTCCCAAGTGCGGGGATTACAAGCGTGCGCCACCACACTGGCTTATTTTTGTGGTATTAGTAGTGGCACCCAGGGGCCTTCTACCTCCAGGCTGTATAACTACCCCTATTTTATATGTTTATTTGCAGAACTGAAGATGGAACTCTGGGGCATTCTACTTCTGAGCTGCACCATCAGCCCTATTTTTTATTCTTTATATTGAAACAGGGTCTCACTGAATTGCAAAGGGCCTCACTAAGTAGCTGAGGCTGTCCTTGAACCACGATCCTCTTGTCTCAGTCTCCCAAGTGCTGGGATTACAAGCGTGTGCCACCATGCCCGGCTCCTATTTTATTTTTTATTTGGAAACTGTCTCCCTAAGGTACAGAATGCCTCATTAAGTTGCTGAGGCTGACTTTGAACCTATGGTCCTCCTTCTCAGCCTCTCATGGCATGTGCACCACGCTCACTAACAAAAAAAAATTTTTTTTTTTGAGATAGGGACTTTGTGTTGCCCAGGCTGACTTTAAGCGCATGATCCTCCTGCGTCAGCCCTGCCAGTGACAGGTTCCAGGTGTGCACCGCCACGTCCACAGCTACGTTCTACTTCCACCTCTTCCCTGTACCTAACACCCTCCCTCTTTGTGCTTTTTTTTGTATTCAAAACAGTATTGGAAGCCGGGCGTGGTGGCGCACGCTTGTAATCCCAGTACTTGGGAGGCTGAGACAGGAGGATCGGGCAGGTTCGAAGCCAGCCTTAGCGACTTAGTGAGGCTCTCAGCAACTTAGTGAGACCCTGTTTCCAAATAAAATAAAGAGATCTTGGAGTGTAGCCCGGAGTTAGAAAGCCCCTGGGTTCCATCCTCAGTACCAAAAAAAAAAAAAAAAAAAAAATATTGGACACACAGGAGAAAGACAAAAGACAAGTATACCCTTTATTCAGAGCCTTTTACCCCTCTGTCATCCCTAGCAATAGACTTTCACTAGGACACTCAGAACTTGTGACCTTGCGGTAACTTCTTAAGAACTTTTTTCTTACTTATTTATTTATTTATTTTTGTGGTACTGGAGATTGAACCCAGGGACATTCTACCTCCAAGCCACACCTCCAGCTCTATTTTATTTTTATTTTGAAGCAGGGTCTCACTAGGGGAATGAAAATCCCACTATTTGCTGAGGCTGTTCTTGAACCTCTGATCCTCTTGTCTCAGCCTCCCAAGTATTGGGATTACAAGTATGCTCTACCACACCCAACCTGAGATTTCTTAAATTGCCTGGAAGAATCTCAGAAGGACAATTTTGTTTTTCTATGGCACTGGGATATAGCTATAGCCCTATTCTTTTTTTTTTTTTTTTTTTTAGGATAGGATTTCAAGTTGCCCACCTTGGCCTGAAACAGGGTCTCACTGAGTTGCAAAGGGCCTCACTAAATAGCTGAGGCTGTCCTCAAACCATGATCCTCCTGTCTCAGCCTCCCAAATTCTGGGATTACAAATATGCACCACCACACCTGGCCATATTTTTTATTTTTATTTTGAATCAGTGCTTCGCCAGGTTGATGAGTCTCACTATTTGCTGAGGCTTTCCTTGAACCTGCGATCCTCCTGTCTCAGCCTCCCAAGTACTGAGATGACAAGTGTGCACCAACATGCCAGGCTCAAAACTATTAATTAGTAATATCTTTCATGTCTGTTAACTGTGCATTAAGAATTCTTTATGTGAAACTAGGTGTGGTGGTGCATACCTGTAATACCAGTATTTGGGAGGCTGAGACAGAAAAATCACAAGTTCAAGGCCACTCTCAGCAATTTAGTGAAACCTTGTTTCAAACTAAAAAATAAAATGGGCTGGGGGTATAGCTCAGAGGTCAAATCTCCCTGGATTCAACCCCTAGTACCACCAAAACTAAAGTCTATGTACCTATAATCTTAACCATTTGTTCAATAATCATCGAGTGGCCAATACAGTATGTTGCCTGCTAATCAACCAGCAATTGTAGGAGAAATAGGTAGCCGAGCCGGGCATGGTGGAGGTGCCCGCCTACGTGGGAGCGACCTTGGAAGCTGAAGCGGACGATGGTTTGAGCCCATGAGTGGTACTGGGGATGGAACCCAGGGGCATTCTACCTCTGCGTGACACCCTCAGCCCTATTTTTTTATTCTTTATTTTTGAAACAGGGTCTGAGTTGCAAAGGGCCTCACTTAAGTAGTAGCTGAGGCTGTCTACAAACCGTGATCCTCCTGTCCCAGCCTCCCAAATGCTGGGATTACAAGCATGTGCCACCGAGCCTGGCTGCTAGCCTCAGCTACTTATTAAGACACTCTGCGCCGGGCGTGGTGGCGCACACTTGTAATCCCAGTCCTTGGGAGGCTTGAGACAGGAGGATCGCACAGGTTCGAAGCCAGCCTCAGCTACTTAGTGAGGCTCCCAGCAACTTAGACCCTGTTTCCAAGTATAAGATAGGTCTGGGAGTATAGCCCAGAGGTAGAAAAGCCCTTGGGTTTCAACCTGAGTACCGCCAAAAAACAAAAACAAAAGCAAAAAAACAAATCCCTCTGCCATGTAGTGAAACCCTGTTTCAAAATAAAGAATAAGAAAATAGAGCTGGGGGTATATAGCTCAGGAGGTAGAATCCCCCTGGGTTCAATCCCCAGTACTGTAAGAAAAAAAATTAATGGCCAACAATAATATAAACAACCAGTACTTGCGATGAATCAGTATCCAAGTCACAGTTCCTTCCAGCCGGCCACTGGCTCAGCAACAGGGAAGGGAGGCTTATCAGGACTTTTCAGATCCGTCCACAGAGCTCCTGGCTCATCAACAGAACACTTACTGGCTGCATCTCTGTGAACACGGAAGAGAGGCTATTCCAAATATCCTCCAGGCCAATCCTGACCCGTTTCCAAAACTCCAGGTCCGGGCTGGGGGGCGGGGGGCTGGGTCTGCGCCGGAGGTGGAGCGGGGGCATGGGCGTGGTCTCCTCCGGGGTGGCCGGGGTGGTCTGAGTGGCCGCGTCCAGCGGGCACTCCTCCTGCAGCCGGTCGCAGGAGCACTGCTGGTAGGTGCAGGGCCGGTGCTCCGTGCGCAGCTGGCTCAGCGCCCCGACGCGCAGGCGCCCCGACAGGCCCTGCAGCCTCCCGGCCCGGGTCCGGCTCATGGTGCCCGACTTGCAGTGGCAGTGCCACGGGCCCCAGGGCATCAGCACCAGCTGCAGATCCTCGGGGGCTGGCATGGCCGTGCGGGAGGAGGCTGGCCACCGGCTGGGTCTGGCCCCGGCCGTCGTCCACTGGCTCAGGGTGGCCTCGGTCTGCGCGTCCCCACTGGACCTGGAGGAGGGGGGCGGCAGGCTCGTGCTCAGCCTGATTTCCGGGTCTTGCTTGTTGGCTATGAACCTCCGCGTCCCGGGCGGACTGGGAGAAGCCGGGGGCGCGGTCGGCCTCTCGCTCGGTCTGGCATCGATCACCACGCCCTCTTCCAAAGTGCTGTCCGGGTCGGCGCTCCGGTTGGAGCCCGCCGCCCGGCTGATGCCGGTCACGGTGGCCAGGAGCTCCGCGGCCGCAGGCCCGGCCTTGCGGTCGGCCGTGGCCGCCAAGTCATTCTCGTCTTCCAGGACTATCTTCGTCTTCCGAGGAAACCCGGTCCGGGCGGGGCCCACGGTGCTCCTGCGGCTGCGGGCGGGGCCGCCGAAGCGGAGGGAGGCCCGCTGCCTGCCCGCTGCCGTCGGCGCCGGGGTGGGGGTCTGGTCTCGGGCCCCCGCCGCCCAGGGCCCCAGACTCAGCAGCAGGGCCCAGAGCAGCGCGCCGGCGGCGGGGACCATGGGGCCGCGGCCGGGCAGAGCCGCCCCACCTGCCTGCGTCCCTGGCCTCGCGGCCCTGTCGTTGGCGGCTCCGCGCCCCACCCAGGTCCTGACCCGCCCCGGGCCGAGCTGCCGCCCGCGCGCTGCGGACCGCCAGAACCCGGGATTGTGATGTAAGGGCCCAGGGGTCGTTCGCTTCCTCGGCGCAGACAAATGTCTCCTGACAGTTTATTAACCGCTGCAGGTGCGAATTTACTAAGGTGGCGAAAAATACAGGATTGGAAAGCGCTCCTTCCCAGGCTCCCAGGGGGTGCACGCGACTCCGCAGGAAAGCAGGGCGGAGCTCGGGGTCCCTCAGCACCGCGCACGGCCAGGCTGGCGGTGGGCACCGAGCCTTCCCGCGGCCATCCCCCGAGGCGGGGGGCGGGCTGCAGCCCTTCGCTCACAGAGGGGGAGAACAGACCCAGAGAGATGCTGCTGCTTGGCCCGAGGCCCCACCGCCCTGCATCCCACGCCTTTTCACGGGCAGACCCCGCCTCGCAGCCCACAGAGGGCGGGGCCTGCTTGCAGCATCTCCAGCCGAGAAGCCAGGATCAGGGAGGGGGCACTCCGCAGAAGATGAGCTGATTGACAAGCCGACTGACAAACCAGCTGGGCTGTCTCCGGGATGGGGGCGGGCGGGTACTGACTTGGCTGGGTTCTAAGTCTTCTCCAGTCCTGCCTAGGCCCCTCTGTGGAGATCCTGGTCCAGCCTGTAGGGGGTGGGGAGAGAAGCCAAGAACTCGAGCTAGAAGGTGGAGTGCTTAAGTCAGGAATTATTTAGCGTTTTGTCCCTAGCTTCCTCTCCCACTGCCTGCACTCTCCTTCACTGCCCGCACCTCCTTTCTGAGTGAATTTCCCCTCATCTCTGTGCTGTGGTGGTTCCTTTCCTGGATGCCTCTGTACTTATACACATTTAATATTTCCTTTCTTCTTACTGAATGCAGAAATGTCCTTAATTTCTTCTCTGGGTGTACGCACCAAGACACCTGAAAGCTGGACCTGCCAGGGCTTAGGGCCGCGGACACATCCCTCCCCAAGGGCCATTCTCCAGTGCAGGACTCACTGTCTGACAGCGTCCGGGATGTGGACGTGATCCAGGGAGATGAGCTTCGCCAGCTCCCCAAGGCTGTCCAGAAAACGGATCTTCCGTGTGAACTTGGAGCTAAAAAAAAGAGAATACACCAAATATGTTATACTGAAGGATGGCTCCTGGAGAGCCTTATAAAGGGGAACGTAGCAAGTTCAGTTAGTTAAGGCTAGAATGAGGGTGCGGTAAGATTTTTTTTTTTTTTTGTATTGGAGATTGAACCCAAGGGCATTCTACCTTTGAGTTACACCCCAGCCTTATTTCATTTTTATTTTATTTATTTATTTATTTATTTATTTATTTATTTATTTATTTATTTATTTGGTGGTACTGCGGGTGGAACCCAGAGGCTTTCTACCTCCGGGCTAGACTCCCAGACCTTTTTTATATTTTATTTGGAAACAGGGTCTCACTAAGTTGCTGAGGCTGGCTTCGAACCCGTGGGATCCTCCTGTCTCAGCCTCCCAAGCATGGGGATTACAAGCGTGCACCGCCACGCCCAGCTTTTATTTTTATTTTGAAATAAAGTCTCACGAAGTTGCTGAGGCTGGCCGCAAACCTGTAATCCTCCTGTCTCAGCCTACTAAGTACTGGGATGACAAAGGTGTGTCACCACATTCAGGTTTATTATTTTCAAACAGGTCTCACTAAGTGCTAAGGTTTCTCACTAAGTTGCCGAGGCTGGCCTTAAACCTGCAGTCCTCCTGTCTCAGTCTCCCAAGTACTGGGTTACATACATACATGTATGTATGTATGTGTACACACACACACACACACACACACACACACACACACACAATTTCTTTTTTGTGTGGTGCTAGACATGGAACCCAGGGTCCTTCTACCTCTGGGCTACACCCCCCAGATCTACTTTCTTTTCTTTCTTTTTTTTTTTTTTTTTTTTTGCGGGCCTGGGGATGGAAACCAGGGGCATTCGACCTCTGGGCTGCACCTCCTGCCCTATTTTTAATTCTTTATTTTGAAACTGGGTCTCACTGAGTTGCAGAGGACCTCACTGAGTGAGTGAGGCTGGCCGCAAACTTCAATCCTCTGGTCTCAGCCTCCCGAATGCTGGGATTACAAGTGTGCGCCACCATGCCTGGCTCTATTTTCTATTTTATTTGGAAACACGGTCTCACTAACTTGCTGAGAGCCTCACTAAGTAGCTGAGGCTGGCTTTGAACCTGAATGATTTTCTTGTCTCAACCTCTCAAGTACTAGTATTGCAAGTATGTGCCACCATGCCCTGCTTTTTTTTTTTTTTTTAATGTGGTACTGGGGTACCCAGGGACATATTACCCCTGAGCTATATCCCCAGCTTGCTTTATTTATTTATTTATTTATTTATTTATTTATTTATTTATTTATTTATACTGTATAAATAAGTATAGCCATTTCTACCTCCAGGCTATACTCCCAGACCTATTTTATACTTTATTTGGAAACAGGGTGTCACTAAGTAGCTGAGAGCCTCACTAAGTAGCTGAGGCTGGCTTCAAACCTGTGTGATCCTCCTGTCTCAGCCTCCCAAGCATGGGGATTACAAGTGTGTGCCACCATGCCTGGCTGGCTTTCTTCCTTTATTTCTTTCTCTCTTTCTTTCCTTCTTTCTTTTGTGGTACTGGGGATGGAACCCAGAGGCATTCTACCTCCAAGCTACACTTCCAGCTCTATTTTTTTATTCTTTATTTTGCAAAGGGCCTCACTAAGTAGCTGAGGCTGTCTGAGAACCTTGATCCTCCTGTCTCAACCTCCTAAAAGCTGGGATGACAAGTGTGTGCCACCACGCCTGGCTTATTAATTTATTTATTAATTAATTTATTTATTTTGTGGTACTGGGGATGGAACCTATATTCTAACTCTGAGCGATACCCCCAGCCCTATTTTTTATTTTATTTTATTTTACTGTGGTACTGAGGATGGAACCCAGAAGCATTCTACCTCCAAGCTACACCTCCAGCCCTATTTTTTATTCTTTATTTTGAAAGAGGGTCTCACTGAGTTGTAAAGGGCCTAAGTAGCTGAGGCTGTCCTTGAGCCTAGATCTTCCTGTCTCAGCCTCCCAAATGCTAGGATTACAAACTGCATCACCACGCCCAACTCTGGCTTCATTTTTTGTTTTGAATTAGAGTCCCACTAAGTTGCTGAGGGCCTTGCTAAGATTCTGAGGCTGGCTGTGAACCCATGATCCTTCTGTCTCAGCCTCCCAAGTACTGGGATTACAGGCATTTGCACCACACCCAGCTGCTGCTGCTACTACTACCACTACTACCACTACTACTTCTTCCTCTTCTTCTTCTTCTTCTTCTTCTTCTTCTTCTTCTTCTTCTTCTTCTTCTTCTTCTTCTTCTTCTCCTCCTCCTCCTCCTCCTCCTCCTCCTCCTCCTCCTCCTCCTCTTCCTCCTTCCTTTTTTTTTTTTTTTTGGCATGTCTGGGGATGGAACTCAGTGGCATTCGAACTCCAAGCTACACCCCCTGCCCTATTTTTTATTCTTTATTTTGAAACTGGATCTCCCTGAGTTGCGGAGGGCCTCACTAAGTAGCTGAGGCTGTCCGTGAACCTCGATCCTCCGGACTCAGCCTCCCGAATGCTGGGATGACAAGCGTGCGCCACCACGCCCGGCTACATCCAGCTTCTTCTTAGTCACGATTTTGAAAAGAAAAGAGGAGTCTTTTTACCAGAGCTAGTACCTGATGAAGGGCCGGAGCAGTGCCAGAAACGCCTTCACATACCACGTAGCATGGACGACCACTAGGGCGCGCAGGTTCTTTCGAAGCCTGAAGAAGAGTTTGATGAGGTTACCCCAGTTCTCGTCCCATCTTCATGCCTCAGATCAGAGGGAGCTCTCTCCTCCACCTCCACCTCCTGGGCTTCTCTAACTTCTGGATCTCTCTGGCCTCATCTTATTCAGCCCCCAATACTCCTCATGTGTAGGAAACTCCTTTCAGAATCCCCCAGCTCTGACTTCTCTACCGCCTTCCCGTCCCTCCTGCCCCACCTTTTTTTTTTTTTTTGGTGGTACTGGGGATGGAACCCAGGGAAATTCTATCTCCGACCTACACCCTCAGTCCTAATTCTTATTCTTTATTTTCACTGAGTTGCAAAGGGCCTCACTAAGTAGCTGAGGCTGGCTTCGAACCATGATCCTCCTGTCTCAGCCTCCCACGTACTGGAATTACAGCCGTGCGCCACCACGCCCGGCTCTTCCCTACCTTCTCAGCAGAAGTTTCTTTTGCAAACTTCTCCATCCCACCCTGGCCATGACTATTTATAAAACTCAGAGTGAGAAAAAATGAACAAGGAAGGGAAAAGGAAGAGGGCAAGACGAAATAGAAAAAAAAAGCAAAGGGAAGATGGGAGAAACTAAGAAGGAAAAAGCAAAAGAAACACGGAAGAGACAGGCAGGTGAGGGAGAAAAAAAGGAAGGAGGGAGCAGAGGCAGGCCTGGGAGGAGAGGAGGGCCAGCACTGCCACACGCTGACCCACTGGACTTGCACAAAGGCCCATGGCAAAGGCATCATTGCTGTTTTACAGATAAGAAAATTGAAGCCCAGAGGGACTTGTCCAAACTCATATAGCAGCTGGGCGTGGTGGTGTGTGCTTGTAATCCCAGCATTCCAGAGTCTGAGACAGGAGGATGGCGGTTCACAGGCAACTCAGTGAGACCTTGTTTCAAAATAAAGAATAAAAAATAGGGCAAGGGGTGTAGAATGCGCCTGGGTTTCACCCCCAGACCCACCCACCCACCCACACACAAAATCATATAGCTAGTAAGTAGTAAAGGCAAGCCTCGAAATTCAATTTCCCTGACCCCAAAAGAGGACAGAAGAGGCTTGGAAAGTAGAGAATAGGAACAAGAAAACAGGAATGGACTAAATGAAAGAAGAAAGATGAAAAGATGAAGGCAAATAGATGACCGAGAGCCGCAGCCCCGCGGCCCGGGTCTCACCGGCGATCCAGGGTGCGGTAGCACTGGCGTATCCAGCCCAGGGGAGGCACCTGGGCCCTGCTTGTGCCTCCACTCAAGTGGACAAGCAGATAATTCTCAGCCACGAGCAGCTCCAGAGTTCCCACCATATACCTGGGGGGCGATTTCATAGGGACGACTTGGGTTGTATGTTTCAGAGGGACAGGACCGTCCTGCCCACTCTGCAAGCGGCTGCCGGTCTTGGACGGGTTCTTTCCTTACTTCTTCCTCCCTAATTCCCTCCCTGTGGCCCTTCAGCTTCTTGCCTCACCTAAACAAGTGCTCCATAACATAGGTGTAGTTGGGGATGCTGCTTCGAGGGAGATAGCAGGACGCGAAGAGGATGACAGCGTTGAGGCCATCGCCATGATAACCTAGGGACGATACAGGAAAAATTCAGGCCACAAATACATACTGTGGGATGGACACTGAGGGTCTCTGGAAGTTGTAGGAAGGATGCTAAATCCAACAGCAGAGTATCTAGCTTAGCTGCTTTAATAAAAAAAGTCATGTTTTTTTATTTTGTTTTTTTGGTGGTATTACGGATCAAACCCAGGGGCATTCTATCTCTAAGCTACACCCCCATCCCTGTTTTATTTTTATTATGAAACAAGGTCTTGCTAGGTCGATGAGAGTCTCACTACTTGCTGAGGCTGTCCTCAAACCTGCCATCCTCCTGTCTCAGCCTCCCTAGGCCTGGGATTACAAGAGTTCACCACCACGTCCAGCTAAAGCCATGTCCTTGTCCTGCCACAGCCAATGGCCATTACCTCCATGAGACAGGACTTTCTTATAGGGCTCAATGACTGTCATGTCCACTCGTTGCTCCCGCTGTCCTGTTCGGAATACCCTCCAGCGATGACCATCTTCTCCAGCCACATCCCAGACACAACCCCGGCCCAGCCTTTCGGCTGCCTCTCCGGGCCCCAGACCCTCTGCCCGGGGCAGATCATCTGAAACAGAGGGGTTAGAAGAGTTGCCAGAGCGGACCTCCCCTGAAGCAGCTTGTAACTTCCCCACATCCCCATTACTATGCCAGCCTGCTCTTCCTTTTTTTTTTTTTTTTTTTTTTTGCCGAAATCCAGGATTCCTTTTTTGTGCCGAAACTCAGGTTTCTTGGGTCTTGATTCTAACTCTCCAGCTCTCAGCCTCTTTTTCCTCCCTCTCTCTCTCTCTCTCTCTCTCTCTCTCTCTCTCTCTCTTTTTTGCGGTACCTAGGATTGAACCCAGAGGGGCATTCTATCTCGGAGCTACTATTTTTTATTCTTTATTTGGAAACAGGGTCTCGCTAAGTTGCTGAGGGCCTCACTGCATAGCCGAGGCTGGCTTTGAACCTGCGCAATCCTCCTGTCTCATCCTCTCAATCATGGGGATTACAATTGTGCGCCACCACGCCTGGCCAAATTTCTTATCTTGATGAATGACATCATCCACCTAACTTCCTAAGGGAAAAAATTGTATGCATATCCCCTGAGACTATTGTTTTCTGGGATTAAACCCAAGGGCATTCTACCACTGAGTTATACCCCCAGCTCTTATTTATTTATTACATTTATTTATTCATTCATTGGGTCTGGGGATGGAACCCAGGGACATTCTATCATTCTATCTCTGATCTACACCCCCAGCCCTATTTTTTTTTTTTTTTTTTTTTTTTTGCGGGTTTGGGGATGGAACCCAGGGGCATTTGACCTCTGAGGCACATCCCCTGCCAAATTTTTTATTCTGTACTTTGAAACAGGGTCTCACTGAGTTGCAGAGGGCCTCACTAAGTAGCTAAGGCTGCCCGCACACCGACATCCTCTGGTCTCAGCCTCCCAAATGCTGGGATTATAAGTGTGCGCCACCACGCCCAGCTCCCTGCCCTATTTTTGATTCTTTATTTTGAAACAGGGTCTCATTAAGTTGCAGAGGGCCTCACTAAGTAGCTGAGGCTGTCCACAAACCTGTGATCTTCATATCTCAGCCTCCCAATACTGGGATTACAAGTATGCACCACCATGCCCAGCTTATCTTTATTTTTATTTATTTATTTTTGTGTGTGGCACTAAGGATTGAACCCAGAGGCATTCTACTTCTGAGCTACAACCCCAACCTGATGTATTTCTTTTTTTTTTTTTTTTTTTTTTTGTGGGTCTGGGGGTGGAACCCAAGGGGATTTGACCTCCGAGCTACACCTCCTGCCCTATTTTTTATTCTTTATTTTGAAACAGGGTCTCACTGAGTTGCAGAGGGCCTCACTAAGTAGCTGAGGCTGTCCGCGAACCGCGATCCTCCGGTCTCAGCCTCCCAAATGCTGGGATTACAAGCGTGCACCACCACGCCCGGCCTGATGTATTTCTTATTTGGAAACAGGGTCTTAATAGGTTGATGAGAGTCTCACTACTTGCTGAGGCTGTCCTCAAACCTGCAATCCTCCTGTGTCAGCCTGCAAAGTATTCAGATGACAGGCTTGTTCCACCACGCTGGGCCTCCTTTTTTATTTAGAAACAGGGATTCACTAAGTTACCCCACGCTGCTGGCCTCAAGCCTGTGATCCTTCTGCCTCAACCTCCCAAGTACTAGTATTAAAGGCATGCACAAAGCCTGGTGTGGAGGTGCATGCCTGTATCCCAATAAGTGGGAGGTTAACAAACAAGAATCACAGGTTCCAAATAAATAAAATTGGGCTGGGGTGTAATGCTAAGGGAGAATGCCTCTGGGTTCCATCCCCATGTCCACTAAGTAAGTAAATAAGTAAATAAAGGCATGTACCACCATGCCCTGTTCAGAATCATTAAATTTGACTATATTACTCCCCTGATTAAAACCTTTCTGAGCTGGACATGGCGGTGCATGCTGTAATCCCAGTACTTGAGAAGCTGAGACAGGAGGATTGCAGGTTCGAGGACAGCCTCAGCAAGTAGTGAGACTCTTATCAACCTAGCAAGACCCTGCTTCAAAATAAAAATAAAACAAGGCTCGGGTGTATTCATTTCGGGTCACCCCCCGATGCCATTTTGGCATGGGGCTGTATTTCTATTTTCTGTATTTCTATCTTTCTAATAAACTTCTTTAATTCTTCCAAAAACAAACAAACAAACAAACAAACAAACAAACAAACAGGCTCAAGGTAGAGCTCAAGAGTGCACCACCATGCCCAGCTTCCCTTTTTTTATTATTATTATTGTTATTATTTATTTATTTATTTATTTATTTATTTTGCGGGTTTGGGGATAGAACCCAGGGGCATTTGACCGCCAAGCTATACCCCTTGCCCTATTTTTTATTTTGAAACAGGGTCTCACTAAGTTGCAGAGGGCCTCACTAGGTAGCTGAGGCTGTCTGCGAACGGTGATCCTCAGGTCTCAGCCTCCTGAATGCTGAAACAGGGTCTTGCTAAGTTTCTGAGGCTGGCCTCAAACTTGCAATCCTCCTGTCTCAGCTTCTCAAGAGCTCTGCCACGTGTCCAGCCTCCCCGGTCTCTACTTGTACCAGCTCTGCCCTGTCCTTCTCACCTTCCCATTCGAATTCATGTCCGCTGTCCAGCTGCTCCGAGTCTGAAGGTGTCTCCAGTCCGTCCACTTCCAGGTCTGAACTGCCCTCGGAGGAGGATGCAGAGTCGGTGGGAGGGACTCCGTTGTCTCCAGGCCCCGCAGTCAGATCCAGCTGTAAGTCTGGGGCAGACAAACGCTTCCGCATGGGGCGCTGGCCGCACAGCGCTAAAGTGCTGGGGGTGCCTGGGGTTGGAGGAAGCGGAGAAACAGACAGATGTGCATGAGTTGGGGTGCTGCTGGTGGTCAGACTTCCTGTCTCTAGAATGAGGTGGGGTGCACTCTAAGAAGGAAGTGGCACAGGACACTGGGAAAAGAGGGGACAGAACTGCAAAGGGCTGGTGGTGGCACAGACCATCAATTGACTACAGTCAAGGCCTCCAGGCCAATGCTCTTTACTTACCTGCCTCTAATTCTCTTTGAGGGTCTTCGGGATCTTCAGAGGGACCAGCCTCCTCAGGTAGCAGTCTAGAAAGGAAAGATTAAAAGAGGGCAGAGCCGGGCGCGGTGGCGCACGCTTGTAATGCCCGCACTTGGGAGGCGGAGACAGGAGGATGGCACAGGTTCGAGGCCAGTCCTGCTGGCTTAAGAGACCCTGTTTCCAATTTTTAAAAAAGTATAAAATAGGTCTGGGAGTGTTGCCCGGAGGTAGAAGGGTTTCCAGGAACCCCAGTACCACCAAAAAAAAAAAAAAAGAGGGCAGAGAAAAAGATAAAGGCATTAAGCTAGGTATCAATCAGCTGTCTTGCTCAACCATGATTATATCATTTCTGTCTTTTTTCTTTCTGTTTTGGTACTGGGGATTGAACTCAGAGGCATTCTGTCTCTAAGCTAAGCTACATCTTCCCCCCTTCCCCCTTTTTGGTGGTACTAGAGATGGAACCCAGGGGCATTCTACCTCCAAGCTACACCCCCAACCCTATTTTTTATTCTTTAGTTTGAAACAGGGTTTGAATTGCAGAGGGCCTAAGTAGCTGTGGCTGGCTTAGAATCGGTGTGATCCTCCTGTCTCAGCCTCGCCAAAGCTGGATTACAAGCGTGCACTACCACGCCTGGCTCTGTTTTTTAAATTTTGAAACAGGGACTCACTAAGTTGCTGAGCCTAGCCCTTGAACCTGCATTCTCCTGTCTCGGCCTCCCAGGTACCAGGATTACAGGCCTGCACCAGGACACTTGATTTATCACCCCTATTCCCGTCTACCTCCCAGCTCCACCCCAGCCCCCCATTTTTTTTTTTTTTGCAGTACTGGGGATAGAACCCTGAGGCATTCTACCTCCAAGCTGCACCCCAGCCCTATCCTATTTTTTCTTCTTTATTTTGAAACAGGCCCTTACTGAGTTGCAAAGGGCCTCGGTAAGTAGCTGAGGCTGGCCACGAACCCGGATCCTCCTGTCTCAGCCTCCCGAATGCTGGGATTACAAGCCTGCGCCACCACGCCCAGCACATTTTTTTTTTTTTTTAAGATTTAAAGAAGTTTATTAGAAAGAAATACAGAAAATAGAAATGCAGCCCCATGCCAAAATGGCATGAGGGGGTGACTCGAAATGAATACACCCCCAGCACATTTTTTTAAAACTTTGAAACAGGGTCTTGCTAAATTGTTGAGGCTCTTTGCTTGTTTCTATCTGTTTTTCGCCCTCTGATCCTCATTCCCAGTCCCTTCCCTGTCTGTGAACACCCTTCCCTTCTCCCAGCCTTCCTCACCCAGGGAATTCCTCGTCTTGCCATTCCTCCTTCAGCTCCAGTCCTCCGGACCTCAGGGGTACTGTTGCTGCTGTCTCTGCATTCTCCCTGCCCCAAGACAGTCCCAGGAAGAAAAGATTACCACGAGGCAACCCAGACAGGGTCCTAAGGGAGCCAGACAGAAGGTAGCAGACACGACTGAAGAGCAGTAATTACAGGACAGACAGAACTCAGATCGCTCGTCTCCCATGCAGAGGCTTCTCCAACCGTCACCACTTGCTAGAGGCAGATCACCTACTATTGGGTTTAAGAATAGAAGATGCAAAGTAAAGCTAATATTGATCTTTCCGCCAGTGGCTCCACCTACCTTGCAGGGGGAGAGACAGCCTGCATTACTGTTGGCTGGAACCCAGCTACACCTGCCCAGTTCTCCCTGGCTCGTCAGGCCTGCCTTCCCTCTACCGCCCAGGGGAGTGGCTGGGGAGACAGCAAGGCGGAGGGCAGGGGCCATGGGAAGGTCCCAGAGCCTGGCTGGGAAGGAAAACCTGAGCCTAAACTCAGTCCTGGGTCATTCCTCATGGCTGTTCTGGACAGTCGAAGTTAGAAAATCAAGAACAGGTGCTGCCTGGTGGCATATGTTACATTCCCCACACCGGGGTGGTTGAGACAGGAGGATTGCAGGTTTAAGGCCAGACTTGAAAACATAGCGAGACCCTGTTTCAAAACAAAATATAAAAAGGGTTGTGGGTGTACTGTGGAGGCAGAATAGCCCTAGGCTCAATCTCCAGTACCAATAAATAAATAATAAATAAATGTTAAAGATAGGACTTGGGGTTTAGTGCTGAGTAGAACGCCCATGGGTTCAAGCCTCAGTATTACAAAATGCGTGTGTGTGTGTGTGTGTGTGGTGTGGTGTGTGTGTGTGTGTGTGTGGTGTGTGTGTGTGGTGTGTGGTGTGTGTGTGTGTGTGTGTGTATGGTACTGGGGATTAAACCTAGGAGTGTTCTACCTCTTCGCCATACTCCCAGCTCTACTTGGTTTATTCATTCACTTATTTGTTTGTTTTTTGTGGAACTGGGGATTGAACCCAGAGGTATTCTCCCTTTAAGCTGCACCCCAGCCCAATTTTATTTCTTATTTGGAAACGGGGTCTTGCTAGGTTGATGAATGTCTGACTACTTACGTTGGTTTCAAACCTGCGATCGGCCTCCCAGATACTTGGATCACAAGCACGCACCACCATGCCCAGCATTATTTGTTCATTCTAAAGCAGTCTTGCTAAGTTGCTGAGGGTCTTACTAAGTTGTTAAAACTGGCCATGAACCTGAGATCCTCGTCTCAGCCTCCCAAGTACCAGGACTATAGGCGTGCACCACCATGCCCAGCTAAATAAAAGTGTAAAAATTTAAGTGGGGGCCAGAAGTGTAGTGCACTTGCCTAGCCTGTGCAAATCCCCTCGACTCAATTCTTAGAATAAAGGGGAAAAAATAAAACAAAGGAATAAAAGGAGGGAGAGAATATTTATTATGATTGTAAGTTCCTGGCCAGCCTTAGCAATTTAGTGAGGTCCTCCATAACTTAGTGAGATCCTGTTTCAAAATAAAAAATAAGAGCTTGGAGCAGAATGTCCCTGGTTTCAATCTCCAGCACCACAAAATAAATATAAGTGAATGGTGGCCCTGAATTCAATCCCTACGCATGTGAGCGTGTGCACCCCCCAACCCCCAAAGATATAAAAACTTTTTTTGATACTGGGGATTGAATCCAGAGGCATTCTACTCTAAGCTCTACCCCCAGCCCAATTTTTTTTTTTTTTTGTGGTATTGGGGTTCCTGGAAACCCTTCTACCTCTGGACTACACTCCCAGACCTATTTTTTTTTTAATATTTTTATTTGGAATCAGGGTCTCTTAAGCTGGCTTCGAACCTGCGCGATCCTCCTGTCTCCGCCTCCCAAGTGGGGGGATTACAAGCGTGCGTCACCATGCCCAGCAAGCCAACTCAATTTTATATCTTATTTGGAAACAAGATCTCACTAGGTTAGCTCAATTTTATATCTTATTTGGAAACAAGATCTCACTAGGTTGCTGAAAGCCTCGCTAAGTTGCTGAGGCTGGCCTCAAACCTGCTATCCTCCTGTCTCAGCCTCCCAAGTACTGGGATTACAAGAATGCGTCACCACACCTGGTTTGTCTTTTTAACCAGGGAATGATCATGTTTAAAAAATCCCCTGTTCCTCAATCCATGCCAGATGTGGTAGCCTACGCCGGTAATCCCACCTACCTAGGAGACCAAAGCAGGAGAATGGCAGGTTCAAGGCCAGCTTAGGCAACTTGGTGAGAACCAGAGTCTCAAAATAAAAAAAGGGCTGGGGATGTAGCTACTCGGTGGAATAGTACTCAACTGTGTTCAATCCCTGGGAGTGTAAAAACTAAAAGAAAATCACACAAGCAAATCTCCCATGATAAAAAGTTCCTTACCATGGAGACACTTCCTACCGGATGCCGCCCTATCCTTCTCGGCAGGTTCTTACTTTTTCCTCAGAGGAACCGCTGAGGTCTGACCTTGTGGGAAAGTCCCTTCCTCCGTCCGTAATCAAGCGAGCCAAGTTCCTACTTACCCGAAACCTAAGGTCTTCTCGCCTGCCTCTTGCATGGTTCCCATCTTGACCAGTCTTCTTGTCTTTTTCTTTAAGCACTCGAGCTGCGGGGGAGCTGGTTGTCCCAACCCCCAACCTCTTCCCCCTTTCTGTCTCAGCTGTTGGTGCTCTGGACTCTGGAGGAGGGAGGTGTGGAAGGGAGGTAACCTCATCTTCAAACAGGTTTTGCTACCTCCCCTCCCAGGGAGCAGGTTTTCCCAAAAGACAAGCCCCGCCTCCGTTTGGGGGAGGAGAATAATTTTCTAGGGTGGCTAGTCTTTTTTTGGGTTTTTTTTTTTGCGGGTCTGGGGATGGAACTCAGGGGCATTTGACCTCTGAGCTACACCCCCTTGCCTTATTTTTTATTCTTTATTTTGAAACCGGGTCTCACTGAGTCGCAGAGGCCTCACTAAGTAGCTGAGGCTGTCTGCAAACCGCGATCCTCCAGGTCTCAGCCTCCCGAACGCTGGGATTACCAGTGTGCACCACCACGCCCGGTGTCTTTTTTTTTTTTTTTTTTTGCGGGTCTGGGGATGGAACCCAGGGGCATTTGACCTCCGAGCTATACCCCCTGCCCTATTTTTTATTCTTTATGTTTGAAACAGGGTCTCACTAGGTTGCGGAGGGCCTCACTTAGTAGCTGAGGCTGTCTGTGAACCGCGATCCTCTGGTCTCAGCCTCCCGAATGCTGGGATTACAAGTGTGTGCCACCACGCCCAGCTGGGTGGCTAGTCTTGGGTGAACCTAAAGAGACAATTTTTTTCCCCTTCCTTATAGAGAGTCCTTACAACCTTCTAGAAGTTGCTTTTTCTTCTTATTTATTTATTTTTGGTGATACTGGGGATGGAACCCTTCTACCTCCAGGCTACACTCCCAGACCTATTTTATACTTTTATTTGGAAATAGGGTCTCTTAAACCAGAGAGGCTGGCTTCGAACCTGCGTGATCCTCCTGTCTCCGCCTCCCAAGCGTGGGGATTACATGCGTGCGCCACCACGCCTGGCTTCTTGGCTTCTTATTTTCTTAAAGGCAATGTAAGCCAGGTATCACAGCTCACACCTGTAATCCCAGTGCTTGGGAGGCTGAGACAAGAGAATCACAGGTTCAGAGTCAGCCTCAGCAACTTTGTACAGCTCTCAGCAACTTAGTGAGACCCTCTTTTCAAATAAAAAATAAAGCCGGGCATGGTGGCGCACACTTGTAATCCCAGCATTTGGGAGGCTGAGACCGGAGGATCACGGTTCGCGGACAGCCTCAGCTACTCAGTGAGGCCCTCCACAACTTAGTGAGACCCTGTTTCAAAATAAAGAATAAAAAAATAGGGCAGGGGGTGTAGCTTGGAGGTCAAATGCCTCTGGGCTCCATCCCCAGACCCACAAAAAACAAAAAACAAAACAAACAAACAAAAAACCCAAAATAAAATAAAATAAGGCTGAGGGTATAGGCCCCCGGGTTCTACCCCAGTACTACCAAAAGAAAAAAAGAAAAAAAAGGCAATAGGAGGCACCCTTTTGGTTGTAAGGCTCCCCTGGGCCTTACAAGCATAAGCAAAACCAGGATAAGCTGAGCGTGGTGGCACATGCTTGTAATCCCCACATATGGGAGGCTGAGACAGGAGGATCCGGGTTCGCGGACAGCCTCAGCTTAGTGAGGCCCTTTGCAACTTAGTGGGACCCTGTTTCAAAGTAAAGAACAAAAATTGGGCTTGGGGTGTAGCTCAGAGGTAGAATGGCCCTGGGCTCCATCTCCAGTGCTGCAAAATAAAAACAAAAACAACAACAACAAAAGAGGGTCAACAGAAGGGAGACTTTGCATCTATTCAGAAGGAAGGAGGGAGATGAATTTGTTGGAGGCTGAAACACTTATTGGAGGGAAAGGACTGAGTATGGCTGTAAAAAGACACAGTGAGGCCCCAAACAGGAAAAAAGTATTTAATACTTTAACAAAATGCAAAATAAAGTACCCAAGTTACAAAACATAAATTCCTTTGGTTCAATGATCAAACCACTATTTCTACCTTCCAAATGGCTACAGACACCATACCCTCAAAATCAGACTGCCCCTCAAACCATGCCCAAACCATCACACACCCCACGTTCAGTGACACCCTTGGCAATTTACACGGGGAGGCGAAGGGGAGCGGGTCAGCATCAAGGGGAAAAGGAGACTACACATGCAGAACTGTGGGCGGTGGGGTCCCCGCTGGGTTGCTACGGACGCGTCATATCCCTGTACATGCTACATGAGGCTAAACCCCTTGGTACAATCACACATAAATACAATCCAGTGCTCCCGAGCATTCCCAGGGAAAACGAGAGAACTCAGAGCGGAGGGGAGAGAAAGGTGGCAGATTGCAGACCGCCAGGGAACATCTGTGGTCCAAACCCTGTTTCACAGACGGTGAAGACGAGACCGAGAGTAGCATGTCTCGCCAAAAGACCTGGTTCGTGGCACTCAGTATTAGAACTCCATGCTCCCTCTCAACTTTAGCAGAGGAAGAGAGGGACAGGAGACAGAGCCACTAGGCAGGGACAGGCCCGGGATGAACGTTCCAGTCCTGCCACGGTCTGGGGAAATGGCCAATGAGGTCTTAAGGGGTTCACAGGGTTCCTGCGGCTCCAGGACAGAGAGCCAGGCCACTGGATCAGGACGGAAAAAAACAGCCTCCAATCTACTCCCAAACAAGACCCGAAACAGTCACGAAAAGCTCAGGGGAGAAAGTCATCTCTGTATCAGACACCGCCACCTCACTGTGGGCAGAAAGAAGAGTGTGAAGGCGAGACCCGGAATACGTTTCCAAGGTGCACCCTCTTTTCTATGGAGCTAGAAGTAGGTATTCAATAAATACTTGGAAGAACCAGTGAACTCACGGAGCCAGTCAGTGAAGGTTTGGTTCCATGACAGGGAAGGATTGTGCTCCAATGCTCCCTGAGGGCACCTTTGGGGCCTACATTCTTTTTTGTCCTACTCTGCTGGGACATGGATATATCACACTGTGCCCCTGGCAAATGGAATCGAGGAGAGTCACTGCAGATTTAAATAATACAATTAAATAATAAAACTCATCTGATTGGCATAGACAGGAGGGAAAAGGCGGAAAGCCATTCTTCCAGCAGCTGCTTTCGTTCCCTTCTCCCTCCCCCCAGTGTTAGGAGAACAGTACACTCGGCTGCCGTGCGATCCCCCGCCCCCCAACACATGCACCAGAGGGGCTCGCGCGGTGGCCCCCTCCCCGCCGCCACAGTCACTTGGTTGACCTGGAGGCGGTGGCCGATTGGGACAGCGAGATCTGTGAGCACTTCTCAAAGACAGCCTCGGCTGAGAGCTTGGGCAGCCCCTGATCGAGGGGGCACTCGTCCACCAAGCTGTTCATGGGGGTGGGGGGCAGTGGAGGGTCCTCCTCATCTTGACTCAGTCCTGAGATGAGCGAGTTACCTGCCCTGTCCGCTTCCTTGTCCACCTGTTCCCTGGACACACCCGCTGTGTCGGGCTGCCCGGGAGGGATCTTTGTGGAGTCAGAATATGCTGACAGGGCTTCCTGGAGCAGAGGCAGCAGTTTCTTTCTTGACACCTGGGTGTTGCCCTGAAGATAGGCTTGGAGGTTGGGGTGTGTGCTTGGGACAGGGGTCAGCTGCAGGGCTGGGGAATGGGAATGTTCCAGGACTCCACAGATCTGCAGAGGAGACAAGAATGGGAAATGATATATAACTTAGTGTAGCAAAGGGATGAGATGAGGACTTTTTATTTTTTTGATACTCGGGATTGAACCCAAGGGCATTCTATGTCAGAGCTACACCGCCAGCTCCCCCACCCTTTAAAAAAAAAAATCAGCCATAGTGGCACATGCCTGTAATCTCAGTACTTGGGAGACTGAGACAGGAAGATCACAGTCTCAGCAATTTAGCCAGACTCTGCTTCAAAATTAAAAAATAAGCCAGGCGTGGTGGTGCACACTTGTGATCCCTGCACTTAGGAGGCTGAGACAGGAGGATTGTGCGGGTTCAAAGCCAACCTCAGCTACTTAGTGAGGCTCTCAACAACTTAGCAAGACGCTGTTTCCAAATAAATATAAAATAGGTCTGGAGTGTAGCCCAGAGGTAGAAGGCCTCTGGGTTCCATCTCCAGTACCACTGAGAAAAAAAAAAAGCCTGGTGTGGTGGCGCACACTTGTAATCCCTGCGCTTGGGAGGCGGAGACAGGAGGATCATGCAGGTTCGAAGCCAGCCGTGCTGGCTTAAGAGACCCTGTTTCCAAAAATAAAAAATCATAAAATAGGTCTCGGAGTGTAGCCCAGAAGTAGAAAGGCTTCCAGGAACCCCAATACCACTAAATAAATAAATAAATAAATAAAATAAGAATAGGGCTGGGGGTGTAGCACAGAGGTAGAAAGCCCAGGGGATCAATCCTTAGTATTACACACATATTTTTTAATTTATTTTTTTGTGGTGCTAGAGATTGAACCCAAGAGCATTCTACCTCTGAGCTATATCTCCAGCCCTACTGTTTTGTTTTGTTTTTGTCATACTGGGCATTGAATCCAGGAGCATTCTACCTGCAAGTTACATTCCCCAGCTATACTTTTTATTCTTTTTTTGAAACAGGGTCTAAATTGCGGAGGACCTCACTTAAATAGCTGAGGCTGGCAGCGAACCAGGGATCCTCCGGTCTCAGCCTCTCAAGCACTGGAATTACAAGTGTGTGCCACCATGCCTGGCTCCAGCCATACATTTTTCTTTTTTTTTATTCTTTTTTTTTTTTTTTTTTGTGTGTGTGTGTGTGTGTGTGTGTGTGTATGTGCGTGTGTGTGTGTGGTGCTGGGGATGAAACCCAAGGGCATTCTACCTCTGAGCTACACACCAGGCCCTATTTTTTATTCTTTATTTTGAAGCAGGGTCTCACTGAGTTGCAAAGGGCCTCACTAAGTACCTGAGACTGTCCACGAACCTGGATCCTCCTGTCTCAGCCTCCCAAATGCTGGGATTACAAGTGTGCTCCACCACACCCAGCTTTATTCTTTATTTTGAAACAAGGGCTCTCTAAGTTGCAGAGTGCCTCACTAAAATAGCTAAGGCTGGCCACGAACCTGTGATCCTCCTATCTCATTCTTCAAGTCTTGGGATTACAAATGTTATACCACCATGCCCGGCTAAAAAATTATTATTTTTTAAATTTTGAAACAGCCAGGCATGGTGGCACATGGTTGCAATCCCAGCACTTGAGAGTCTGAGACAGGAGGATCGCATACGCTCAAAGCCAGCCTCAGCTACTCAGTCACGCTCTCAGCAACTTAGTGAGACCCTGTTTCCAAATAAAGTATAAAATAGGTCTGGGAGTGTAGCCTGGAGGTAGAAAAGCCCCTGGGTTCCACCACCCACAGTAACACACACACACACACACACACACACACACACACACACACACACCCCAGAACATAAATTTTGAAACAAAAAGGCCAGACATGGTAGTTCACGCTTCTAATCCTGCTACTTGGAAAACTGGAGGATCACAGGTATGCAGCCAGCCTCAGCAACTTAGTGAGACCCTCTGCAATTTAGTGAGACACTTTTTTTTTTAGGTGGTACTGGGGATGGAACCCAGGGGGTATTTTACCTCTGAGCTATACCCTTAGCCCTATTTTTTATTCTTTATTTTGAAATAGGGTCTCACTGAGTTGCAGAGAGCCTCACTAAGTAATTGAGTAGTCCGTGAACTAAGATCCTCTAATCTCAGCCTCCCGAATGCTGGGATTACAAGTGTGCGCCACTACGCCCAGTGTCTATTTTTTGTGTGTGGTACTGGAGATGGAACCCATGGGATTCTACCTCCGAGCTACACCCCCGGCCCTATTTTTTTAATCTTTTTTTTGGTGGTACTAGGGGTGGAACCCAGAGGCTTTCTACCTCCGGGCTATACTCCCAGACCTTATTTTTTTATATATTTTATTTGGAAACAGGGTCTCACTAAGTTGCTGAGAGCCTCACTAAGTAGCTGAGGCTGGCTTCGAACCTGTGCGATCCTCCTGTCTCAGCCTCCCAAGCGAGGGGATTACAAGCGTGCGCCACCACGCCTGGCTTCTATTTTTTATTCTTTGTTGTGAAACAGGGTCTCACTGAGTTGCAAAGGGCCTCACTAAATAGCTGAGGCTAAGTGAGACCCTTTTTTAAAATAAAGAATAAAAAATAGGGCTGTGGGGTGTAGCCTGAGGGAAGAATGACCCTGGGTTCAATCTCCAGTACCAAAACAAAAGAAAACAAAAACTGGGTGTGGTGGCGCAATTTGTAATCCCAGTACTTGGGAAGCTGAGACAGTAGGATCATAGGTTTTCAGCTAGCCTCAGCTACTTAGTGAAGCTCTTCACAACTTAGTGAGACCCTGTTTCAAAATAAAGGAAAAAAAAAAAGGGCTAAGGATGTAGATCGGAGGTAGAATGTGCTGGGTTCCATCCACAGTACCACAAAAAAAAAAAAAAAAAAAAAAAAAATTGAAACAGGGTCTTGCTAAATTGCTGAAGCTGGCTGGCTTCCAACCTATGATTCCCTGACTCAGCCTCCCAAGCACTGGGATTAGAGGCATGTACCAGTATCCCTGGCTAAATTATGTCTAATATATATAAAATTTTAGAAACAGAACATTTTAGATCATATATCTCATTTCTGTTTTTTATGGGGGGGGGGATAGTAGGAATTGAACCCAGGAGTGTTCTACCTCTAAGCTACACCCCTGGCCCAACTTTAATTTTTAGTTTGAAACAGGGTCTGTTGCTGATGGCCTCGTTAAGTTGCCAGGGCTGACCTCAAATCTGCTATCTCGCCTCAGCCTCCCAAACACTGGGATTACAGGTGTGCACCATCATACCCAGCTTAAATTCTTAAGTTTTTAAATTTTAATTTAAGAATTCTTTTTTTTTTTTTTTTCCGGGTCTGGGGATGGAACCCAGGGGCATTCGACCTCTGAGCCATACTCCCTGCCCTATTTTTTATTCTTTATTTTGAAACAGGGTCTCACTAAGATGTGGAGGGCCTCACTAAGTAGCTGAGACTGTCAGTGAACCGTGATTCTCCTGTCTCAGCCTTCAAATTCTGGGATTACAAGTGTGCGCCACCATGCCTGGCTCAATTTAAAAATTCTTAAATTTGTCATGCCCATTTTTAAAATTTTCCCTGGGCATATTAGTAACTAACACAGGGATAGAAAGGGGAGGAACTGGCAGTGGCAGCCAAATGGAAGATCAGGAAAGAAAATGAACCTGGCCCTCAATCGCCTGAGTACACAATATGGCTAATCCCTGCCGTGAGTAGTGGCACATCCATGGCGCTGGGGCTGAGCCCAGAGCTTCACGCAAGCCAGTTAAGCGCTCTACCGTGGAACTACACAACCCCCACCTCATGTTTTAATCATCAAGGCAATAGGGTGGAAAGACAAGAAATGATTTTTAGAAGTGAGAAATTAATGATTAAGCCAAGAATCAAGTTCTAACTCCAGACTCAACATTTCCTTCTAACCAGATTTCAAACTCCTTCTAAGCAGGAATTGTATCTCTAATTTTCTTTGGAATCCTCCTTTCTCAACAATGCTATGATTAAGAATATTCAAATGGGGCCGGGCGTGGTGGTGCACGCTTGTAATCCCAGCATTTGGAGCTGAGACAGGAGGATCGCGGTTCCTGGACAGTCCCAGCTACTTAGTGAGGTCCCTATTTCTTTTTCTTTTTTTTTTTTTTTGGTGGCACAGGGGGTGGAACCCAGAGGCTTTCTACCTCCGGGCAATACTCCCAGACCTATTTTATATTTTATTAGAAACGGGGTCTCACTAAGTTGCTGAGAGCCTCACTAAGTAGCTGAGGCTGGCTTCGAACCTGTGCGATCCTCCTGTCTCAGCCTCCCAAGCGCGGGGATTACAAGCATGCGCCACCACGCCCAGCTGTGAGGTACCTATTTCAAATTAAAGAATACAAAATAGGGCTGGGGATGTAGTTTGGAGATAGAATGCCCCTGGGTTCCATCCCCAGTACTGAAAAAAAAATAAATAAATAAAAATATTCACATGAAGCCGTGTATTGTTGCACATGCCTGTAATCCCAGTACTTGGGAAGTTGAAACAGAAAAATGGAAGGTTCTAGGCTAGCCTCAGCAATTTAGTGAGACCCGCAGCAATTATATAGTGAAACCCTGTTTCAAAATAAAATATAAAGTAGAGCCGGGAATGGCTTGGAGGCAGATCATCTCTGGGTTAAATCCGCAGTACCAGCTGGACAGGGTGGCACATGCTTATAAACAGAGTACTTGGGAAGCTGAGACAGGAGGATTGCAGGTTTGTGGTCAGCCTCAGCAACTCAGGGAGGCCATGTTTCAAAATAATAAAAGGGGCTGGAGGTATATAATTCAGAGATAGAATGTCTCTGAGTTCAATCCCAGTATCCCCCAAAAAACCCCAGTATCCCCCCATACATTCACATGTTAATGGCAGAGGAAGAAGCAGGAAGAGGAAGTTCTAGAATCAGGTCAAAGGACCTGTGTATAAAGATAAGAAGCAAGGAAAGGTCACTGCAGTAGAACCGTGGAGTAGAGTGGAGTAGAGCCGTGGAGGTGAGTTCAGCCCTGTGAGGCCTGGGGTTGGAGAAGGGATGGAGACTCACCGTCATTCGAAGCGCTGCATGAGGACAGAAAATAGCCAACTGCCGCTCTGGCTCATTGTGAGCATTGAAAAAGATAGTCATGGCAACCAGGGCATCATAGCTGTGAGCCTGGCAGAAAGCACTGAGGTCCACAAGGAGGCCAGACCTCTGCAGAAAGGCCTGGGAGAGGAAATAAAATCAGCTCATTACCTATTAGCAATATGATCGAGAAGTTATACTAACGTCCTGGACTTAAGTTTATTTGTCTTTAAAATAGGGAGACAATGCTTATCAAACATAAGCCAATTAAAACATAAGCCAAGCTGGGCGTGGTTGGCACACACTTGTAATCCCAGTACTTAGGAGGCTGAGACCGGAGAATCGTGGTTTGTGGACAGCCTCAGCTACTTAGTGAGGCCCTCTGCAACTCAGTGAAACCCGGTTTCAAAATAAATAAAAAATAGGGTAGGGGGTGTAGCTCGGAGGTCAAATGCCCCTGGGTTCCAGACCCAGACACACACACACAAAACACAAGCCAAGCTAGGTGTGGTGCATGCTTGTTATCCCAGCATGTGGGAGGCTGAGATGGGAAGACAGCCTCAGCTACTACTACTTAGAGGTTCCTTGCAACTCAGTGAGACCATTTCCAAATAAAGAATAAAAACTAGAGCCGGGTGTAGTGGCACACGCTTGTAATCCCCACGCTTGGGAGGCTGAGACAGGAGGATTGCACTTGTTCGAAGCCAGCCTCAGCTACTTAGTGAGGCTCTCAGCAACTTAGTGAGACCCTGTTTCCAAATAAAATATAGCAAGAGGTCTGGGAGTATAGCCTGGAGGTAAGAAAGCCTCTGGGTTCCACCCCCAGTACCACCAAACAATAAGTAAATAAACAAACAAACAAATAAATACATGAAAAATAATAAAATATTTTAAAAATAGGGTTGGGGGTGTTGCTCAGAGGTAGAATGTCCCTGGGTTCCATCCCCAGAACAAAAAAAAATTGGGTTAGGGGTATAGCTTTGAGGTAGAATGCCTGAGTTCAATCCTCAGCACCAAAAATAAAAAAATAAAATAGTGCTGGGGTGCTGGGTGTGGTGGCACAAGCTTGGAATCCCTGTACTTGGAAAACTGAGACAGGAGGATCGGGATTCATGGCCATCCTCAGCTACTTAATGCGGCTCTCCACAACTCTGTGAGACCCTGTCTCAAAATTAAGAATAAAAAAATCGAACTGGGGGTAGAGCTTGGAGGTAAAATGCCTCTGGATTCAATCCCACAGTGCTAAAAAAAAAAATCCAAAAAGAATTAAAACACATTAATTAATGTGTCTTGGTATCTTCAAGGCTCTCCTGTTCTTACAATGAAACAAGATCTTTGTCTTATAATTTTATTCTAAAATAATAATAGAGCATGAAAATACGAGCAGATATGTGACAAAATATCCTTAGCTCTTTCCTCTGTCCCAGTCTTTATAATTTTCCCAAATCACCACTTATTTTTCTTTCTTATTTTGTGGTACTAAGAATGGAACCCAGAGACATTCTACCTCCAAACCATACCCTACTTAGGCCCTGTGTAACTTAATGAGACCCTTATTTCAAAATAAAGGATAAAAAAAGGGGGGTATAGCTCAAAGGTTGAATGACACGGGGTTCCATCCCCAGCCAGAAAAAAAAAAAAAAAAAATTGGTCTAGGGGTGTACCTTGGAGGTAAAATGCCCCTGGGTTCTACCCTAGTATCAAAGGAAAAAAACAAACAACAAAAAATACCCAACTTATTAGCCTGCTCTGGCGGCACACGCCTGTATCTCAGTACTTGGGAGGCTGAGACAGTAGGACCACAGGCTTGTGGCTAGCCTCAGCAACTTAGTGAAACTCTTAGTAACTTAATGAGACCCTAGTTCAAAATAAAGAATAAAAAATAGGGCTTAGAAGCCAGGCACAGTGGCTCATGCTTGTAATCCCAGTACTTGGGAGGCTGAGACAGGAAGATCACAGGTTTAAGGCCAGCCTCAGCTACTTAGTGAGGCCCTCTGCAACATGGTGAGACCCTGTTTCAAAAATACATAATAAAGCCAGGCATGGTGGCACACGCTTGTAATCCCCACGCTTGGGAGGCGGAGACAGGAGGATTGCGCAGGTTCAAAGCCAGCCTCTCTGGCTTAAGAGACCCTGTTTCTAAATAAAAACATAAAAAAATAGGTCTGGGAGTGTAGCCCGGAGGTAGAGGGGTTTCCAGGAACCCCAGTACCACAAAACAAAACAAAACAAAACAAACATAATAAGAGCTGGGCATGGTGGCACACGGTTGTAATCCCCGCGCTTGGGAGGCGGAGACAGGAGGATTGCACAGCTTTGAAGCCAGCCTTGCTGGCTTCCTATTTCAAAATAAAATATAAAAATAGGTCTGGGAGTGTAGCCCGGAGGTAGAAGGGTTCCATCCTCAGTACCACCAAAACAAACAAACAAACAAACAAAATAGGGCTGAGGGTGTAACTAGGAGGTAGAATGCTTCTAGGTTCAATATCCCTAGTACCGTAAAAATAAAATAAAAATAAAAAATAGGGCTAGGGGTATAGCTCGGAGGTAGAATGCCCCTGGGTTCAATCCCTAGCACAAAAAAGACCCCAAAACATCATTATTAGCTGGGCTTGGTGGTGAACGCCAGTAATCTCAGTATTTGGGAGGCAGAGACAGGAGGATCACAGGTTGAAGTACAGAGACGTTCTGGAGGTAAGCCAGAAACAAAAGGCAAAACTGCATCCACGGCTAAAGGCTGCGCCTTCCCACCACGCCCCACGTGCTCGCACCTCTAAGTCCATGTATACTGCACTAATGGCCACCTTGGTGCCTTGTCTGTAGATAGTCTTCTGGTCCTTTCTCAGCATCTGCTCAGTGGTCAGCCCTAGGAAGCAGAAGAGAGGCGCACTGTCAAACGGCACCCACGGTCCCAACCCCAAGGGAGGTGCAGATAAGAAAAAGGAAAAACACAGCAGCTCTTTGGAGCAACAAACAGGGGAAATAACCAAAAATGTAATTAAATAGCATAGTATTTAAATGATAGGGTACAATGGTCACTTTTGGAGCAGGAGACTGAAGAGACTGGTGGCAGGAAGAGGAGAGGTTTTTACTTTAACCCCTTCCCCCTGGATTGAACCCAGGGGCACTCTACCCCTGAGCTACACTCCCAGCCTGTGTGTGTGTGTGTGTGTGTGTGTGTGTGTGTGTGTGTGTGTGTGTGTGTGTTACTGGGGATGGAACCCAGGGGCATTGTACCTCTGAGCTATAACCCCAGCCCTATTTTTTATTCTTTTTTTTTGGTGGTACTGGGGTTCCTGGAAACCCTTCTATCTCCGGGCTACACTCCCAGACACCTATTTTTTATATTTTTATTTGGAAACAGGGTCTCTTAAGCCAGCACAGCTGGCTTCGAACCTGCGCGATCCTCTTTTCTCCGCCTCCCAAGCGCGGGGATTACAAGTGTGCGCCACCACGTCCGGCCTTTATTCTTTATTTTGAAATAGGGTCTCACTGAGTTGTAAAGGGCCTCACTAAGAAATAGCTAAGGCTGCTCAGCCTTCCGAATGCTGAGATTACAAGCGTGCGCCACCACGCCCAGTTTACTCACAGTCTTTTTGGTTTTTGATTTTGAACCATGGCTGAGGTTAGCTTTATGCACCAACAAGCCCAATCCCCTCCTCCTCTTCTTTGACCACAGGACTTGCTCAAGATAAACAAGTGTTCTGCCACTAAACTACCTCCACCTGAGTTTTCCCAATTTTATATTGGTTTGACTTTCTACAAGTACATGTGGAAGAACTAGACATTTTGATGCATGTCTATAATCTCAGCTGCTTGAAAGGGTGAAGCAGGAGGACTGCAAATTTAAGGCCAGCTTGAAAATGTAGCAAGACACTGTTTCAAAAAGAAAGAGCCAGCCAGGGCGTGGTGGCGCACGCTTGTAATGCCCATGCTTGGGAGGCAGAGACAGGAAGATCGTGCAGGTTTGAAGCCAGCCGTGCTGGCTTAAGAGACCCTGTTTCCAAAAGGGCATCACTGGTAGCTGAGGCTGTCTGCAAACCTGTCTCAGCTTCCCAAATGCTAGGATTACAAGTGTGCGCCACCACACCCGGCAAAGACCCTGTTTTTTAAAAAAAGGTTTGAGTGTGTTGTTCAAAGGTAGAATGGCCCAGTGTTAAATCCCCAGCACCAAAAAACAAACAAAACAAAATATATGTGGTATATATAGCTCTCGCGCTGATAATTTACTATCCCTCAGTGTATTTTTTTGTATGTCGTAGTCTCTGCTTAGAATGATACCTCTGAGACCTGAATACACCACACTCCTCATCCCACCTGAGAGCCAGTGCGGAGGAAGCGACAATCTCCAGGAACGCTGAGAGTGTTTTGATGGCATGGTGAACACAACGAACAAAGCGTGCCCACCTCCTTCCTTCTGTGGGAGGCAGAGAATTCAGCATGACACTTCGTACCTGATACATCAAACTTGGCCTTTTGTAGAGAATCAAAGATGTCACTTCTCTTGGGCAGATCTGGGAAGAGGGCCTCTAGTTTCTCCACATATGTGTTGTCCTTCAGGGTTGCCTTTCCGATTTTAGGGTCCATGTTGACACAGTCTAGGATGATGGTTCCTAGTGAGAAGGGAGATGGCAGAATTTGAATCCTGTGACCCTTGACTCATGATCATCAAAATACATACGTCCTCTTCAAACTATATGGACACAATACATAGAAGACTTGCATGGCAAATTCACTGGGGAAAAAATAGGAGCTGGACGTGGTGGCGCACGCTTGTAATCCTAGTACTTGGGAGGCTGAGACAGGAGGATCGTGGGGTCACAGACAGACTCATATATAGCTTTCTACTAAATAAGGCCCTCTGCAACTTAGTGAGACCCTGTTTCCAAATAAAGAATAAAAAACAGGGCTGGGGGTGTAGCTCAGGGGTAGAATGCCCCTGGTTTCCATCCCCTGTACTGTAAGATAAAATAAAATAGGGCTGGGAGTAGCTCAGAGATAGAATGCCCCTGCGTTCAATCCCCAGTACTGCAAAAACAAAATAAAACAACAACAACAAACACCTGGGCGTGGAGGCACAAGCTTGTAATCCAGCTTTCGGGAGGCTGAAACAGGAGGATTGCAGTTCGGAGGATTGCAGTTCAGAAACAGCCTCAGCTACTTAGTGAAGCCCTTTGCAACTGAGACCCTGTGTCTAAATAAAAAATAAAAATTAGGGCTGGGAGTATTGCTCAGAAGTAAAATTGCAAAAATAAAGAAAGAAAGAAAGAAAGAAAGAAAGAAAGAAAGAAAGAAAGGAAGGTAGGTAGGTAGGTAGGTAGGTAAAGAGAGCAGCTGAAGAACACATAACTGCTGGGCGTGGTGATGCACATTTGTAATCCCTGCATTCGGGAGGCTGAGACAGGAGGATCACAGTTCAGGGACAGACTCAGCTACTTAGTGAGGCTCTTTGCAACTTAATGAGACCCTGTTTCAAAATAAAGAATAAAGCTGAGCATGGTAGCGCATGCTTGTAATCCCAGCATTTGGGAGGCTAAGACCATAGGATCACAGTTCACAGACAGCCTCAGCTACTTAGTGAGGCACTCTGTAACTCAGTGAGACCCGGTTTCAAAATAAAGAGTAAAACTCGGGCAAAGGGTGTAGCTTGGTGGTCGAATACCCCTGGGTCCCATCTCCAGACCCGAAAAAAAAAAAAAAAAAAAAAAAAGGATAAAATAATAGGGTTGAGGGTATATCTCGGAGGTAGACTGCCCCTGGGTTCAATCTCCAATACCGCAAGAAAAAAAAAAAAAAAAAGAAAAGAAAAGAAAAGAAAAGAAAAGAAAAAAGAACACATAACTATTACCTGGTGAAACTGATATCAATCTTTTCCCACTTTTGGCTAGTATTCTATTAAAAAAAATGCTACAAACAGGAACCTTCAAGGTCTCTTGCTCTATGTTTCCTTTTGATTTTCTTCAACACTCATAGGCCTTTAAACAAATGCTTAATTTTTCCCTGAAAGAATCATACCCTTTGGTCTGAACTGATTTTGAGAGCATACGGCCTGGCTGGAGGACTCTAGACTCTTCCATGGTCCTTCCTCTGGGATGGAAAAAAAGAACTGGTCCACTCCCAAACCACCCTTACCATGCAGAAGGGCGGCAGTTTGCCTGTCCAAGACCTCTGGTGCCCCCTGCAGGATTCTCTCAGTCACCAGGGTAGCGCAGGATCCCACCAGCTCAACTGAAACATGGCAGGGAGGGCAGTGTTTTTGCTCGATGGGTCGATGGTCTAGCACCTCTGCTACAGCATCCTCCAGGGCTGCGTCACTTCTGAAGAAGGGAGAGGGTGTGAGAGAAGAAGGAAAGGCAGGTAGGGGCGCTCTGGCTGCTTCCACACAATCTTCAACCCCCTTATAAAGGGACGCACTGATGTCTTAGGCAAACTTGCAGACCTTTGGTCACTTCTACCTCTGCCTCATTCCTCTGCATTCTTTCCTTTACCGTTGTGCCTGCCCCAGGTATGGTGCGTACCTGTAATCCCAGTATTTGAGGGGCTGAGACAGAAGGATCACAGGTTCAAGGCCAATCTCAGCAACTTAGTGAGACCCTGTTTCCAAATTTAAAATAATAAAAATAAAATAGGGCTGGTATTATAGCTAAAAGGTAGAATGCCGCAGCTTCGACCCCCAGCAACAAAACAAAATGTTGTGTTTGAAGTAGTTTTTTTTTTTTTTTGGTGCTGAGGATTGAATCCCTGGGCATTCTACCTCTGAGCTATACTTCCAGCCCTATTTTTATTCTTTCTTTCTCTCTTCCTCTATTTCATTCTATTTCTTCTTATTATAATATATATATATATATATATATATATATATACTTTTTACGGTACTAGGGCATTCTAACTCTGGGCTACACCGTCAGCCCTATTTTTTTTTTTTTATGTAGAAACAGGGTCTCACTAAGTTGCAGAAGGCCTCACTGAGTAGCTATGGCTGGCCACAAACCTGTAATCCTCCTGTCTCAGCCTCACAAGTACTTAAATTACAAGCATGCACCACTACACCTGGCTGGCTTTCTTTCTTTCTTTCTTTCTTTCTTTCTTTCTTTCTTTCTTTCTATCTTTTGTGGGTCTGGGATGAAACCCAAAGGCATTCAACCTCTGAAGTACACCCCCTCCCCTATTTTTTTTTTTTTTTTTTGGTGGTACTGGGGTTCCTGGAAACCCTTCTCTGGGCTACACTCCCAGACCTATTTTATATTTTTATTTGGAAACAGGGTCTCTTAAGCCAGCAAGGCTGGCTTCAAACCTACGTGATCCTCCTGTCTCAGCCTCCCAAGGGCAGGGATTACAAACGTGCGCCACCACGCCCGGCTTATTCTTTATTTTTAAACAGGGTCTCACTAAGTCATAGAGGGCCTCATAAGTTGCTGAGGTCGGCTGCGAACCTGGAATCTTCCTGTCTCAGCCTCCCAAGTACTGAAATTACAAGAGTATGCTACCACACCTGGTTCTGAAGTAGTATTTAAATACCATGTAAGAACCAGGTGTGGTGGTGCATTTCTGTAATCCCAGTACTTGAGAGGCTAAGAAGGATCACAGGTTCAAGGCCAGCCTCAGCAACTGAGTGAGGCCCTCAGCAACTCAGACCCTGTTTCAACATTAAAAATAAAATAGGAGCCGGGTGTGATGGTGCACACTTGTAATCCCAGCAATTGGAAGGCTGAGACTGGAGGATCGCCGTTCGGGAAAGCTTCAGCTACTTAGTGAGGCCTTTTGCAACTCAGTGAGATCCGGTTTTAAAAATAAAGAATAAGCCGGGCGTGGTGTCACACACTTATAATCCCCGTGCTTGCGAGGCTGAGACAGGAGGATCGCACAGGTTCCAAGCCAGCCTCAGCTACTTAGTGAGGCTCTCAGCAACTTAGTGAGACTCTGTTTCCAAATAAAGTATTAAAAAATAGGTCTGGGAGTATAGCCCAGAGGTAGAAAGCCTCTGGGTTCCACCTCCAGTACCACCAAAGGAAAAAAAAAAAGAATAAAAAATAGGGCAGGATGTGTAGCGTGTAGGTTGAATGTCCCTGGGTTCCATTCCCAGACCCACAAAAAATAAAAATAAAAAAAATTAAAATAATCAACAGGAGCTGGCCAGACTTAGCTGTCTCATGCTCATGTTGCTTTCTTTAAGTTTTTTCCAGTCCTAAATTAGTGGTGGAACTATTATAGATGTGCGCATTTGTTAAACAGACACAAATGAGATATTTATAGACTCAACCATACATATCAATCTAAAGTCACCAAGAGTTTATGTAGGAAATACTTTTGCTAACTTTTTATTTGTGTGTGTGACACTGGGGATTTGAACTCAGGGGCATTCTACCTCCAAGCTATACCTCAGCTCTATTTTTTTAATCTTTTTAGTTTGAAAGAGATTCTCACTAAGTTGTGAAGAGCCTCACTAAGTTGCTAAGGTTGTCCTTGAGTCTGTGATCCTCCTGTCTCAGCCTCCCAAGTACTAGGATCACAGGTGTGTGCCACCATGCCCACCTCTTTTTCTAATTTTTTAAAATTAAGGGAAAAAAAAAGGCCAAGCTGGGCATGGTGGTGCATGCCGGCATTTGGGAGACTAAGGCCAGAGGTTCGAGGTTTGCAGACAGACTCAGCTACTTGGCAAGGACCTTCACAACTCAATGAGACCCTGTTTCAAAAATAAAGACTATAAAATAGTGCTAGGGGTGTAGTTCAGAGGTACAATGCCTCTGGGTTCCATCCCCAGTACTGCAAAAAAAAAAAAAAAAAAAAAAAAAAAGCCAAATCAGAGTAATTACCATTGCTATCTTCTTAGACTAATATATTCAAAATCAATATTGAAATTTACTATTCTTTTATCTTTGTGTGTGTGTGTGTGTGTGTGTGTGTGTGTGTGTGTGTGTGTGTGTTATCAGGGATAGAACCCAGGAGCATTCTACCTCTAATATATGTCCCCAGCCCTATGTCTTACCTTTTATTTTGAAACAAAGTCACATTAAGTTGTGGAGGGTCTCACAAGTTGCTAAAGCTGAGCCAGGCATGGTGGTGCAAGATTGTAATCCCAGCATTTGGGAGGCTGAGGCAGGAGGATCTTGGTTCAAGGACAGCCTCAGCTACTTAGTGAGGCCCTGTGCAAATCAGTGAGACTCGGTTTCAAAATAAAGAATAAAACCGGGCTGGGGGTGTAGCTTGGAGGGAGAATGCCCCTGGGTTCTATCCCCAGTACAGAAAACAAAAAAAAACCCAAGTTGCTGAGGCTGGTTGCAAACCTGGGATCCTCCTGTCTTAGCCTCCCAAATGCTAGGGATATAAAGGGTGCGCCACCACATCCAGCTTACATTTTTTTTTTTTTTTAGTGGTACTGGGGTTCCTGGAAGCCCTTCTACCTCTGAGCTACACTCCCAGACCTATTTTATATTTTTATTTGGAAACAGGGTCTCTTAAGCCAGCACAGCTGGCTTCGAACCTGCGCGATCCTCCTGTCTCCGCCTCCCAAGCACGGGGATTACAAGCGTGCGCCACCACACCCGGCTAACTATACATTTTTCATGGGAAAAAAAATTAAAGAGTTGTAACCATTTTTCACAAAACTCTAGCCAGGCGTGGTGGCGCACACTTGTAATCCCAGCATTCGGGAGACTGAGACTGGAGGATCGCGGTTCACAGATAGACTCAGCTACTTAGTAAGGCTCTTTGAAACTCAGTGAGACCCTGTTTCAAAATAAAGAATAAAAAAATAGGGCCGGGCATGGTGGCGCATGCTTGTAATCCACGCGGTTGGGAGGCAGAGACAGGCGGATCGTGTAGGTTCGAAGCCAGCCTTGCTGGGTTAAGAAACCCTGTTTCCAAATAAAAATATAAAAGAAAGTGTCTGGGAGTGTAGCCCGGAAGTAAAAGGGTTTACAGGAACCCCAGTACCACCCCAAAAAACAAAGAATAAAAAAATAGGGCTAGGGGTGTAGCTCAGAGGTAGAACAACCCTGTGACCCTGGGTTCCATCCCTAGTACCACAAAAAAAAAAAAAAAAAAAATTCTAGCCAGGTATGGTGGCACACGCTTATAATCCCAGTTTATAATCCCAGCATTCAGGAGGTTGAGACCAGAGGATCGCAGTTCGAGGACAGCCTCAACTACTTAGTGAGGCCCTTTGTAACTCAGTGAGACCCTGTTTCAAAATAAAGAATAAAAATAGGGCAAGGGGTGTAGTTCGGAGGTTGAATGCCCTGGGTTCCATCCCCAGATCCACAAACAAAAAAATTCTATTAAATTTTCCACAAAACTTTTGCGGGGCAGGTGGCACACGCTTGTAATCCCCGCGCTTGGAGGCTGAGACAGGAGGATCACACAGGTTCAAAGCCAGCCTCAGCTACTTAGCGAGGCTCTCAGCAACTCAGTGAGACCGTTTCCAAATAAAATATATATATAAAAAAAACTTCCACAAAACTTTTAATCTTAATGGTTGGTAATCTTACTAATCTTTGGTATTGTAATACCAAAGGCAGATGTAAATAATGTGGGGTTTGAACGCACCATGTTTCTATTTCTTTTCATTATGGTATATGTCTTTATGCCATCAATATACATATAACTAGAGAACTGACAGGATTTCTAGTTGCTTTTCTATATCACATATGACCCATCAGTCATAATTAGCCTGTGAGAGCTGGGCGTGGTAGAGTACACCTGTAATCCTGGTACTTGGGAGTCTGAGACAGAAGGATAAAAGATTGGCACACCCCTAGCCCTTATGATTTGTTATTTTGAGACCAACTTAGCAAGATTTTCAGCATCCTAGCAAGACCCTGTTTCAAAATAAAAAACAAAAAGTGCTTGGAGTGTCACTCAGAGGTAGAATACCCCTGGGCTCAACCACCAGTACCATTAAAAAAGAAAGAAAGAAAGAAAGAAAGAAAGAAAGAAAGAAAGAAAGAGAGAAAGAAAGAAAGAAAAGCCAATGAGATCCCCAAAAGCAAAAAAACTTCTTTTTGGCCAGGTGTGATGGCGCACGCTTGTAATCCCAGCATTTGAGAGGCTGAGACAGGAGGATCCAGGTTTGTGACCAGCCTCAGCTCCTTAGCGAGGCCTTTTGCAACTTAGTGAGACCCTGTTTCAAATTAAAGAATAAAAAATCGGGCTGGAGGTATATTTCAAAGGTAGAATGCCCCTGGGGTCCATCCCAAGCACCACACACACACACACACAAAAAGGGTGGGGTACACGCTTGGAGGTAGAATGCCCCTGGGTTCCATTTCCAGTACTACCACCAAAACAAAAACAAAGCCAAAAGCAAAGAAACCTCTTTTTTCATCTCCTACCTCATGTCTAATATGGACTCTATAATAGAGTATATGGTAGAGGACAAGTATGAGTTTAGCTTCTGTGGACTTACTTAGGTAGGACATGATGGTCAACCAGGGTGAGGGTGAGCTGGCCCGCCTGGTGCAATTCATGGAGGTCAATCTCATCCCGGAAAATCAAGATGGCTTCTGGGATCTGAATCTTCTGAAGGAAGAAGACATTGTCACCTCGCAGAGGTAGCTCAGAACGTTTTATATTTAAAACTGGTATAAAGACTTCCTCGGCTTCACTGGTCTGGATAAGAAAATGAAAAGAAAGTTTCACAATGTTTTAGAACAGACAGAAGTAACAAGATTAGGCTGTGTATGTGGCTGAGGAGCAGAGTATGTGCTTATCTTGGGCAAATTATTGCCTTTTACAAGGCTCCACAGTCTTGGCCCACGCCTGTAATCTCAGTACGTGGGAGGCTGATACAAGAGGATCACAGGTTTGAAGCCAGCCTTAGCAACTTAGCAAGGTCCTCAGCAACTTAATGATTCAAAATTAAAAAATAGCCAGGCGTGGTGGCGCACGCTTGTAATCCCTGCGCTTGGAAGGCTGAGACAGGAGGATCGCACGGGTTCGAAGCCAGCCTCAGCTACTTAGTGAGGCTCTCAGCAACTTAGTGAGACCCTGTTTCCAAATAAAATACAAAAAAGGTCTGGGAGTATAGCCCGGAGGTAGAAAGCCTCTGGGTTCCACCCCTAGTACCACAAAAAAAAAAAAAAAAAGAAAAAAGAAAGTAGGTCTGGGAGTATAGCCTGGAGGTAGAAAGCCTCTGGGTTCCACCCCAAGACCACCAATAAAAAAAAAAAAAAGAAAAAAGAAAAAAAAATGAATAAAAAATAGGGCAGGGGGTAAAGCTCAGAGGTAGAGTGCCCCTGGGTTCCATCCCCAGACCCACAAGAAAATAAATAAATAAATAAAAATAAATAAATAAGTAAATAAAAAGATGACTTTTTTGGTGCTAAGAATCAAACTTAGGGCCCTGTACATGCTCTACCACTGACTTACACGCCTAGTCCAAGAGTGTTTGCCCTCTTCCTTCTTAGCATCATGAAGATCAATAAGATAATTCCTAAAAAAGACCAAGTGCTATTAATGCATGCAGTTGGACTGTCACATACCTGTAATCCTAGTACTTGGGAGGTTAAGAGAGGAGGCTAACAGGTTAGAGGCCAGCCTCAGCAATTTAGTGAGACCTGTTTCAAAATAAAATAGGGTTGGGGGTGTAGCTCAGAGGTATAATAGCCCTAAGTCCAATCCCTAATACCAAAACAAGCAAATAAAGGAATGCATTTTTGTGTGTGTGTGGAACCCAGAGGCTTTCTACCTCTGGGCTATACTCCCAGACCTATTTTATACTTTATTTGGAAAAAGGGTCTCACTAAGTTGCTGAGAGCCTCACTAAGCAGCTGAGGCTACTTTGAACCTGTGAGATCCTCCTGTCTCAGCCTCCCAAGAGCTGGGATTACAAGGATGCGCCACCACACCCGGCTAGGAATGCATATTTTAATTGAAACTCTGCCAATACATCTATCTAGAGGCCTATGCTATTTTTGTCTTCAGTGGGAAAAAAATTTTTTTTTTTTTTTTTTTTGTGGTACTGGGGGTGGAACCCAGAGGCTTTCTACCTCCGGGCTATACTCCCAGACCTTTTTGTATATTTTATTTGGAAACAGGGTCTCACTAAGTTGCTGAGAGCCTCACTAAGTAGCTGAGGCTGGCTTCGAACCCGTGCGATCCTCCTGTCTCAGCCTCCCAAGCGCGGGGATTACAAGCGTGCGCCACCACGCCTGGTTTCAGTGAAATTTTTGACCCCAAGAAAGACAGGACAAGAATTTTTCCTAACAGATTGAGTTGGTTCTTGCTTATCAAAAATACTCATGTACGTGGTGGCGCACGCTTTTAATCCCAGCATTTGGGAGGCTGAGACAGGAGGATCATGGTTCACGGACAGCCTCAGCTACTCAGCAAGGTCCTTTGCAACTCAGTGAGACCCTGTTTCAAAATTTAAAAAAGGACTTTCAAAATAGGGTTGGGGATGTAGCTCCGAGGCACAATGCCCCTGGGTTCCATCCCCAGTAAAACACACACACACACACACACACACACACACACACACACACACACACACACACACACACGAGCTAACTTGGAGCCAGGCATCATAGCCAACACCTGTACTCTCAGTACTTGGAAGGCTGAGGTAGAAGGATTGCAGGTTGGATTCCAGTCTTGGTAATTTAGCAAGACTCTCAGCAACGTAGTGAGACCCTGTTTCAAAACAAAAAATAAAAAGGGCTGAAAGTGTAGCTTGTAGACAGAATGTTCCCGGGTCAATCCCTGGTACCAAAAAAAAAAAAAAAAACAAAAACAAAACTAACTTGGGCAAGAATACACAATAGATCACTGATACCCCTAAGGAACTCAAACATCAGCTGCCTGAATATCACTTCATGGTTTACAAATCCCTTAAAATATATTTACTCATTGGTTCCTCACTGTGACACTGCAAAATATCATCTGTGGTGGTAACACGAGACTCGGCAAGGTGAAGGGATTCAACTTACCCAAGGCTAAACTTTGGCTGGCAAATAGCAGAGCTGGCTCTTGAATCCAAAATCTTTTCATTCTAAAGGGCTCCGTCCCTAGGTACTCACCTTTGCCAGGTAAAAAGCCAGGGCAAGAGCAGACACCATGGAATCCAAGTCACAGGCTTCGTTTCCCAGCACAACATGAAGAGGCTGGGACTCCTGGAGAGAGAGCAGAAGGGGAAACTTTAAAAAGCACGGTGTGTGTCTGTGAGTGTGGAACTGAGGAGTGAACCCAGGGACATTCTGCATCTGAGCTACACCCCCAGCTGTTTTGTCTTTTTTTTATTTTGAAACAGGGTCTCGTAGCCGGGCATGGTGGTGCACGCTTGTAATCCCAGCATTTGGGAGGCTGAGACCGGAGGATCGTGGTTCGCGGACAGCTTCAGCTACTTAGTGAGGCCCTCCGCAACTCAGTGAGACCCTGTTTCTAAATAAAGAATAAAAAAAAAATTGGGTAGGGGTTGTAGCTCAGAGGTCAAATGCCTCTGGGTTCCATCCCAGACCCGCAACCCTGCGGACCCTTCCCATCTTTAGCCGCGACCCTTCCCATCTTTAGCCTTGCAGTACTGGGACTACAAGCGTGGGCTGCCACGCCCAGCACAAAGCATCCTTATGCATCTCCATTTACCTTCTCTTCGGGTGGGCTTCACACACACCCTCCTGATCATCGTAAGACAATCATAATTAATAGCATGGTAAGATGGATCTTACGGGGCGGGGGAGGGGGTTCTCGTTTCAGAGATGGAGCTATGAGAAGACATAAGGGTTTTAACTAAATTTTGATGACACTTGTTTTTTTATTTATTTATTTATTTATTTATTTATTTATTTATTTATTTATTGGTGGTACTGGGAGTGGAACCCAGGGGCTTTCTACCTCTGAGCTATACTCCCAGACCTATTTTTTTATATTTTATTTGGAAACAGGGTCTCACTAAGCTGCTGAGAACCTCACTAAGTAGCTGAGGCTGGCTTCGAACCTGCGTGATCCTCCTGTCTCAGCCTCCCGAGCACTGGGATTACAAGCGTGCGCCACCATGCCCAGCTTGGTTTTAACTAAATTTTAAGCATTCCACACATACCTAGTTGGTGAAAAAGTGCCCTTTCCTCTCTGGTAAACTGTTGTCTTGAATGTTAACTTATAGAAGAACAGTAAATAATTCTGATTTCTTTTTTCTTCTTTTTCTTTTTAGTAGTGGGGATTGAACCTAGGGGTAGTCTACTGCTGAGCTAAAAAAAAAAAAAAATTTTTTTTTTTTTTTGTGGTACTGGGGATGGAACTCTTCTACCTCCAGGCTATACTCCCAGACCTATTTTATATTTTATTTGGAAGCAGGGTCTCTTAAGCCAGCGAGGCTAGCTTTGAACCTGCACGATCCTTCAGTCCACCTTCCAAGAGCGGGGATTACAAGCATGCTCCACCATGCCCAGCTTTTTAATTTTGAAACATGGTCTCAATAGGTTGATGGAGACTCACTACTTACTGAGGCTGGCCTCGAACCTGCAATCTTCTTGTCTCAGCCTCCCAAGGACTAGATTTTCAAGCATGTGCCACCAAACCTGGCCTTTTTCTTTTTTTTTTGGGGGGGGGACAGTACTGAGGCAGGAACCCAGGGGCATTCTACCTCTGAGCTGCAACCCTAGCCCTATTTTTTATTCATTATTTTGAAATAGGGTTTCACTAAGTAGTTGAGGCTCGCTGCAAACCACAATCCTACTGTCTCAGCCTCCCAAGTGCTGGAATTACAAACGTGTGCCACCATGCCTGGCTGGCCTGATTTTTTTATTTCAAAACAAGATCTCGTTAAGTTGTTGAGGGTCTTGCTACATTGCTGAGGCTGGCCTTGAATCTGTGATCCTCCAGTCTCAGCCTCCCAAGAACTGGGATTACAGGCATGCACCGACAAAGCTAGCCCTCCTTTGTCTTTTTAAGCTATTTTAGGCCAAGAGGTCAAATGTAGAGCATCTGAGTAGCTGAGGTATTCAAGCAAGTAATCTACAGTTTCTGGCCACCTTGCCCCCATTCTCAAAAGAGGAAAAATAATCCTTATGCGTTTAAATCATGCAAATAGGTAAAGAGGCTTTGAAAATCAGGGTAATAAGAAGATCCAGTCAGCTGGGCACGGTGGCGCACCCTTGTAATCCTAGCATTCAGGAGGCTTGGACAGGAGAACTGCAGTTTGTGGACAGCCTCAACTACTTAGTGAGGTCCTTTGCAACTCAGTGAGCCCCTGCTTCAAAATAAAAAGTAAAAAAATAGGGCTGGGAGTGTGGCTCAGAGGTAGAATGCCCATGGGTTCCATCCCTAGTACTGAAAAATAAAAGAAAATAAAAAAGATCTAGTCGATTATCCAGTTGTCCAGGAAAATCATGCCCGGTTTGAGACATGTCAGTGATGAGCATATATAACTGATACCTCCAACAACCCAAATAGAAGGTTCAGATTAAAGCAAGAACAGTTGCTGCTGCGCAAACTGTTATTTTTAAAGCTCTGAAGTCCAGCTGCTGATAAGAACTGAGGCAGGAGGGATAGCGGCTATTATTAACCTTTTTCCATGTATCCACCTGGTATCAGAGTTTAAAATAAAACACATTTAGACTACAGTGCCCACAGTAGCAGAAATAGGCTTTTGTAAGTCAGGCATGGTGGTGTACGCTTGTAATGCCAGTACTTGGGAGTCCTTAGGAGTACCACGGGTTCACAGTCAGCCTCAGCAACTTGTGTGGCTCTTCACAACTTAGTGAGACCCTGTTTCAAATAAAAGATTATAGCCGGGCGTGGTGGCGCATGCTTGTAATCCCAGCATTTGGGAGGCAGAGACAGGAGGATCATGGTTCACAGCCAGCCTCAGCTACAACTTAATGAGGCCCTTTGCAAGTCAGTGAGACCCTGTTTCAAAATAAATAATAAAAAAAAAATAGGGCTGGGGGTGTAGCTCAGAGGTAGAATGCCCCTGGGTTCCATCCCCAGTTTAAAAAAAAAAATTTTTTTTTTCAATAAAAAGGGCTGGGGTTATAGCTTGGCATACAGAGCACTTGACTAGCATGTTCCACCAAAAACAGCAATAACGCTGGGCGTGGTGGCGCACGCTTGTAATCCCAGCGCTTGGGAGGCTGAGACAGGAGGATCGTACAGGTTCGAAGCCAGCCTCAGCTACTGAGTGAGGCTCTCAGCAACTTAGTGAGATCCTGTTTCCAAATAAAATATAAAAAATAGGTCTGGAAGTATAGCCTGGAGGTTGAAAATCTCTGGGTTCCACCCTAGTACCACACACACACACACACACAAAAAAAAAACCAGCAATAACAACAAAGCCCAGTGATGAGCATTCTGTTGTGTGGAATGAGAATCAAAGCCTATGGCTCAGTTTAGAGCAAATTAATTCTCTACTGGTTTCTTCTGAACTTCTACCACACTCAGCTGCTCAAAGAGGATGGGATGGGAAAGATAAGATAAAACAAGTCAAACTAGCCAGCAAGTTCGAATTCAAGGCCAGATTTGTCAACTCAGAGAGACCTTGTGTCCAAAAAGCAAAAAGGGTGGGGGGATGGTGGGTGTTGGGTGTCGTGGCCCAGGCCTGCAACCCTAGCACTTGGGAGAGCGAGAAAGAAGGCCCACAGGTGTGTCCCCAGCCAACAATTCAGTGAGGCCCTCAGGAATTTATTGAGATACTGTTTCAAAATAAAATGGGGCTGGGTGTAGCTCAGAGGTAGAATGCCCCTGAGTTCAATCCCTTTTACCAGAATAAATAAATACCAAACAAAGGAGCTGGGCACATGCCTATAATCCCAGTACTTGGGAGACCTAGATAGGAGGTTGTATGTTCAAGACCAGCCTCAACGCAGGTGTGGTGGTGGGCACAGGCTTGTAATCCTAGTTCTTGGGAGGCTGAGATAGGAGGATCACAGGTTCCTAGCCAACCTCAGCAACTTCGTAAGACTCTGTTTCAAAATAAAGAATAAAAAATAGGGCTGGGGGTATAGCTCGGAGGTAGAATGTCCCTGAGTTTCATCCCCGCTAGTTGGAGGTAGACTCCCCCCGGTTCAATCCCCAGTATCATTTTTTAAAAAGCCTCAGAAAGACCCCGTTTAAAAAAAAAAATAGCAGGGCGTGGTAGTGCATGCTTGTAATCCCAGCATTCGGGAGGCAGAAACTGGAGGATCCTGGTTCGTGGACGGCCTCAGCTACTTAGTAAGGCCCTTCACAACTCAGTGAGAACCTATTTCAAAAGTAAAAAAGATTAAAAAATAGGGCTGGGGTGTAGCTCGGAGGTACAATGCCCCTGGGCTACATCCCCAGTACCACAAATAAAATAAAATAAAATAAAATAAAATAAAATAAAATAAAATAAAATAAAATAAAACAGGGCTGGGGATGAGGATGTAACTCTGTGGTAGAGCAACCCTGGGTTCAATTCCTAGTGCCCTCCCCCCCCAAAAAAAAAATCCTGCAGGATTTAATGTTAAAAATGCTGGTATTTTGCCGGGCGTGGCAGCCCACGCTTGTAATCCCAGCATTTGGGAGGCTGAGACTGGAGGATCGCAGTTCGAGGACAGCCTCAGCTACTACATAGTGAGGCCCTCCGCAACTTAGTGAGACCCTGTTTCAAAATAAAGAATAAAAAATAGGGCAGGGGGTGTAGCTCGGAGGTCAAGTGCCCCTGGGTTCCATCCCCAGACCTGAAAAAAAAAAAAAAAAAAAAAAGCTGGTATTTTAAGGTTCTTTGTTTACATTTTTTTTTAAACAGAGTCTAAGCTGCAGAGGGCCTCAATAGGTAGCTGAGGCTGGCTATGAACCTATGATCCTCTTGTCTCAGCCTCCTAAGGACTGTGATTACACGTGTGCACCAACATACCCAGCTTTGTTATTTTGGACTGGATAATTCTTTGCTGTGAGAGCTGCCCTATGCATTATGGGGTATTTGGCAACATCTCTGACCTCTTCCCACTAGATGCCACTGGCACTCCAGTCACAATGATTGAAAATGTCTCCAAAATTTCTAAACATTCCCTATGGGGGGGCAAATGGTCCCAGCTGAGAACTACTAGGGTTCTACCTCATAACCCTTTATTTTGCTGGGCGTGGTGGTGCACACTTTTAATCCCCGGGCTTGGGAGGCTGAGACAGGAGGATCACACAGGTTCGAAGCCAGCCTCAGCTACTTAGTGAGGCTTTCAGCAACTTAGTGAGACCCTGTTTCCAAAAAAATATAAGATAGGTCTGGGAGATAGCCTGGAGGTAGAAAGCCTCTGGGTTAGATCCCCAGTACCACCGAAGGAAAAAAAAAAAAAAAAAGAAAAAAGAAAAAATAGGGCTGGCGGTGTCCCTTGGAGAGAGAATGCCCCTGGGTTCCATTCCCAGTACTGCAAAAGAAAAAAAAAAAGGGCTAAAGGTATATAGCCTGAAGGTAGAATGTCCCCAGGTTCAATCCCTAGCAGCAGCAGCACTACACACACACACACACACACACACACACACACACACACACACACAAAGACAACGATGTAAAGAAAGGGAAACTCTCATGCATGTACTGTAGGTGGGACTGTAAATTAGCATAGCCCCAGCCGTGGGTACCTACCCAAAGCAATTAAAATCATTATGTTCCAGAAGCATCTGTTATTTGATGTTTACACCATTCACAACAGTAGCCAAGATATGGTGGAATCAACCTAGGTATCTGTCCACAAATGAACAAAGGCAATGTGGGTTCATTCCTCAGCCATGCAAAAAAAAAAAAAGTGGTATCTATACACAATGGAATATTACTCAGCCATGAGAGGAATGAAATGCTACCATTTGCAAACATGGATGGAACCTGAGGAAATGGTTATGTGAAATCTGCTAGGCTCAGAAAGACAAACACGGCATGTTCACACTTATATGCAGAAGCTATAAAATTGATTATTAAAGAAGCAGAGAGTGGGCCAGGTATGATGGCTTACTCCTGTAATCCCAGGACTTGGGAGGTGAAGACAGAAGGATCACGGGTTCGTGGCCAATCTCAGCAGTTCAGCAAGGCATGCAATAACGCAACGAGACCCTGTTTTAAAATAAAAAGTAAAATAGGGCTGGGAGTGTAACTCAAAGGTAGAATGCCCCTGGGGTCGATCCCCAATACCCCCCCATAAAAAAAATAGAGAGTAGAATAGTGACAGAGGCAGAGGCAGGATGGTAAAAGGAGATAACACGCACACCAGGGCGATCAAATAGGAGGAATAACTTTTTTTTTTTCCAGTACTGGAGATGAAACCCAGGGCATTCTACCTCCAAGCGACACCCCCAGCCCTATTTTTTATTCTTTATTTTGAAACAGGGTCTCAATGAGTTGCAAAGGGCCTCACTAAGTAGCTGAGGTTGTGAACCTTGATCCTCCTGTCTCAGGCTCCCAAACGCTGGGATTACAGTGTGCCACCACACCCGGCGAATAACTTCTTTTTAATTTTTATGGTACTGGAATTTGAACCCTGGGGGCATTCTAGTCTATATAAGAGTCTGGAGCTGAATGTGGAGGAGGATCGTGCAGGTTTGAAGCCAGCCTCAGCTACTTAGTGAGGCTCTCAGCAACTTAGTGAGACCCTGTTTCCATATAAAATATAAAAAAGGTCTGAGAGTATAGCCTGGAGGTAGAAAGCCCCTTGGTTCCATCCCCAGTACCACAAAGAAAAAAAGAAAGAAAGAAAGAAAAAAAAAAGAGTTTGAAAGCCAGCTGAGTTTGGTGGTACATGCCCATAATTCCAGTACTTCAGAGGCTGAGACAGGCAGGTTCTATGCCAGCTTCAGCAACTTAAGGGAGACCTTGTTTCGAAATAAAAAATAAAGCCGGGAGCCGAGCATGGTGGCCCACACTTGTAATCCCAGCATTTGTGAGGCTGAGACCGGAGGATCGTGGTTCGCGGACAGCCTCAGCTACTTAGTGGGGCCCTCTGCAACTCAATGAGACCCGGTTTCAAAATAAAGAATAAAAAATAAGGCAGGGGGTGTAGCTCAGATGTTGAATGCCCCTGGGTTCCATCCCAAGACCCGCAAAATAAATAATAGATAAAAAATAAATAAATAAATAAATAAATCCGGGTATGGCGGCGCACACTTGTAATCCCAGTACTTGGGAGGCAGAGACAGGAGGTTCACAAGTGCACTGGTACTCTCAGCTACTTAGTGAGGTCCTCCGCAACTTAGTGAGACCCTGTTTCAAAATAAAGAATAAGAAATGGGACTGGGGGTGTGACTTGTAGGTAGAATGCCCCTGGGTTCCATTCCTTGCACCTCAAAATATAAAAAATAAAAAATAAATAAAATAAAAAGGACGGGGGTATAATTCAGAGGCTGAATGCCCCTGGGTTCAATACCCAGTAACCGCACAGGCGCGCACACACACACACACACACACACACACACACACACACAATTCAGAGGCAGAATGCCCCTTGGTTCAATACCCAGTAACCGCACAGGCATACACACACACACACACGCACGCACGCACGCACGCACGCACGCACGCACACAGTCCAGACCCATTCACACTGATCAGGCCTGAGGAAGGGAGTCTTTCTTTCCACGGTAGACTCTTCTCCAAAGCAATAAGGGAATTTGTACCAAAGACCCCAGGCCTGTAGTAACTTCCTGACTTACAACTCCTGCTTGGACACAGAGATGGCCGTTTCCTGGATACCAAGAACTGCCCAGATGGCCTTGGACCAGAGTGATAGCAAAACACTCGAGATAAGTGCTGCAGAGATAACCTGAATGGGAGGCAGGGCGAGGGGCCTGTGCTCTCCAGACAGGGAACTATAGAAACACCAGAGGCGGCCATGACTCTGGAGAACAAAGGTAGAAGGAAGGGCAGGGGAGACACCTGCGGCCAGGCAGGCGGCCCTGGAGAGCCTCTCAAACTCCTTTACCACAGTGCTACTTCTCTGCAAGTGGAGCTGAATCCGGCCAGCCAGATCCCCGCAGGGAGAGAAGCAAAGAAAGGCAGAAAGCAGGGACCAAACTCAGCCTCGCAGCCCCAGGAGGAGAGGAATGCTCTGCACAGCAAGGAGAGCTCTCGCCCTGTGTGCGCGCGGCCAGCCCACATGGGCACTCTGGGACTCGCAGCCCATCTGCCTGGGCTGAGCGAGCGGGAAGCATTCTTTTCCCCTGAACCATTCACCGCCCCCAAACCATGATGTGCACATTCTCTGCTCAGCCCTTTCTTTGCCCTATTTGTTCTTTTCTGAAGGCAGCAGAACTGCAGTGTGTGTGTGTGTGTGTGTGTGTGTGTGTGTGTGTGTGTGTGTGTGTGTGTTACTGGTATTGAACCCAGAGATGTACCCCAGGTCTTTTTATGTTTTGTTTTAAAAGAGGGTCTTGCTACGTTGCTGAGGCTGGCCTCGAACCAGTGACCATCCTATCTCAGCCTCCCAAATACAGAGATTACAGGTGTGCGCTACCAAGCCCGGCTAGTACCGCACTTGAAAAGATCAGACTCTCAAGATGAGTCCCAGCTCGCCCACTCGCTCGCTTGTGTTCTCTTTCTTTGTGATACTAGAGACTGAGCCGAGGGACATTCTCTCTCCAAGCTACACCCCCAGCCCGATTTTATTTTCTACTTTGAAACAGGGTCTCACTAGGTTGATGGGAGTCTCACTGCTTGCTGTAGCTGTCCTCGAACCTGTGATCCTCCTGTCTCAACCTAAGTATTAGGATTATAGGCATGTGCCACTACATCCATGCCAGCTCTTTCTTTCTTGTGGGACTTTGGCTTCTCTAAGCCTCATTTTCCTATATAAAAAGTGAGGCTAATACTGTAGCAGAGCTCATAAAGTGACAACTCTGTAAATAAGAAAGATGCACTGCGTTCCATATCCCTTCCTGTCCATTCTGGTCCTACCTAAAAGCCTGTGCTCTGGGCGAACCCTCCTTACCTTCTGGGCCAGAGCCATCCTGTCCTCTCACCCTCCAGCTTCAGGAACCGTGCGACTGAGATCGCTTCAGAGTTGAGTGACTACAGAATTTGTTATTTGTTATTCAGACTGGGAAACTTTTTTTTGTGTGTGGTCCTGGGGATTGACCCAGGGACTTTCTACCTCTGAGGTATACCTCCAGTTCTATTTTATCTCTATTTATTTAGTTATTGGTGCTGGGGATTAAGCCCGGAGGCATTCTACCTCCAAAGTACAACCCCAGTCCAATTTTATTTCTTATTTGAAAACAAGGCCTTGCTAATTTTCTGAGGCTGGCTTTGAAACTATGATCTTCTATCTCCGCCTCCAAAGTACTAGGATTACAAGTGTGTGCCACCATGCCCAGCTGTATTTATTTATTTATTTATTTATTTATTTATTTATTTATTTTTCAGTACTGGAGATAGAACCCCAGTCCTATATCTTATTCTTTCTTTCTTTCTTTTTTGCGGGTCTAGGGATGAAACCCAGGGGCATCAACCTCCGAGCTACACCCTATTTTTTATTCTTTATTTTGAAACAGGGTCTCATTGAATTGCAGAGGCCTCACTAAGTAGCTGAGGCTGTCTGCGAACCGTGATCCTACAGTCTCAGCCCTCCGAATGCTGGGATTACAAGCGTGCGCCACCACGCCCGGCTCTTATTCTTTATTTTTGAAACAGGGTCTCACTGAGTTGTAAAGGGCCGCACTAAGTAGCTGAGGCTGTCCAAAAACTGCAATCCTCCCCTTTCAGCCTCCTGAAGGTTGGGACTACAAACATGCCCCACCATGCCCAGCTCTTTTATATTTTTGAAACAGGGTCTAAGTTGAGGAGGGTCTCACTAAATTGCTAAGGCTGGCCTCGAACCTGCAATCCTCCTGTCTCAGCCTCCCAAGTACAGGATTATGAGCATGGGCTACCACACCTGCTTGTGTAATTCTTTTTAATTTTTATTTTGTGTAGTACTGGGTATTGAGCCCAGGGCCTTGCACATACTAGAAAAGCACTCTTTCCACTGAGCTACATTCCGAGCTCTTTTGATTTTGTATTTTGAGACAGCGTCTTGCTAAGTTGATCAGGCTGCCTTGAACTTGTGATCCTCCTGCCTCAGCTCTTGAGAAACTGGGATTACAGGCTTGCAACATCATGCCCTGGTAATTAGTGTATTTCTTAACTTCTGACCCATCCCCCATCTGCCGAAAGCACAGGCCAAATGGCCTTAGTTTTCTGACCATCAGAGGAAGAGTTCAGGGAAAATATAGCTACACTTAACAGCAGGAAGAAACCCGAGCTGCCGATGGAAATACAATCTGAGAGCCACAAGTAAATATATACTTTTTTTTTCCCTAAAGAGACCCACTAGTTGAAATGACTCATCCTGATGTTTTCTCTGTGGCCTCAATATGGGGCAGGGAAGGGGGTTAAGGCTGGCAAAGTAAACCACTTCCCTTCTGTAGCTGAAATTGGTCTGATAACTACTCCATAAAATAGTTAATGAGGGAGAAAAAAAAAAGATAAAGAGCCAGAGAGAGACAAACCCTCCCAGCAGAGAAAGCGGGACTGATACTGAGGCCAGGACTGCACATTTCTAATTGTATACACCTGAGAAGTGTATACAATTCCTTACCCAAAGGCTTCTAAGAAGGTTCCCAGATAAACACCTGAACTTGAATGCAGCCCCACCCCAAGAGAGATGAGTCATCTGGAATAGGACATCTAGTTAAATAGGATTTCTTTTAAACAGAGCATATGACTATCATTGTGGCTATAGAAAATTCCTCTGCTATCACACGCTATAAATATGGTATCAACAGAGATATCCAGTATCAACAGGATTATCAGCTGTCTCAGTCCAGTGCAAAAGCCTAGCATTCACAATTCCATGTTTTATCTGGCTAAATCATGTTTCTTTACACTAGAAATATAACAGGGTGACCTCTGAGGAACTGAGTGCAGAGAAAAGAAGAAAAAGAATCTTTATCTTTTTCATTTCAGATTCTTTTTGTACTTTTTTTTTGTACTGGGGATGGAACCCAGAGGCATTCTACCTTCGAGCTACACCCCCATCCTGATTTTATCTTATTTGGAAATCTCACTAAGTTGATGATGCATTCTACTCCTTTAGCTAAAAACAGCTTAAATGATGCACGCTTGTAATCCCAGTACTTGGGAGGCTGAGAAAGGAAGGTCACAGGTTCAAAGCCAGCCTCAGCAACATAGTGAGGTTCTCAGCAACTCAGTAAGCCCCTGTTTCCAAATAAAATATAAAATAGGTGCAGAGGTGTAGCCCAGAGGTAGAAGGCTCCTGGGTTCCACCACCAGCAGCGCGCGCGCGCGCGCACACACACACAGAAAACTTAAATCAAGGGTGGAGGTGTAGGTCAGTGGCAGAGTGCTTGCCTATCACCTGTGAAACCCTGGGTTCAATCCCCAGTCCAGCAAAAATAAATAAATAAATAAATAAATAATAAACTGTTTTGGTAAAACTTCCGGTCCAAGGGACCTTCACCAAATAGTGGAAAAGAGAGATTAGTCACTTAGAAGGGTGTTATTAAAACTCTACATTAGCCCTCCTTTATCAAAAAGGCTGGGTAAGGTGCTGAAAATATGTAATTCTAGTTCTTAGAAAGTTGAGACAGAAGGATCATAGGTTCAAGGACAGTGTGAGCAACTTAGAGATCTCACTTCAAAATAAAAAAAGGCTGGGGGGTTTCACTTAGAGGTAAAATACCCCTGGGTTCCATGTCCAGTACCAAAATTTAAAAAATTTAAAGATGTTCTAAAAGGACATGGCCGGGCGTGGTGGTGCATGCTTGTAATCCCCACGCTTGGGAGGCGGAGACAGGAGGATCGCGCAGGTTCGAAGCCAGCAGGGCTGGCTTAAGAGACCCTGTTTCCAAATAAAAAATATTAAAAAATAGGTCTGGGAGTGTAGCCCGGAGGTAGAAGGGCTTCCAAGAACCCCAGTACCACCAAAAATAAAATAAAAATAAAAAAAGGACATAAAGCCGGGCATGGTGGCGCACACTTGTAATCCCAGTACTTGGGAGGCTGAGACAGGAGGATCGCAGGTTTGCAGCCAGCTTCAACTACTTAGTGAGGCCCTCTGCAAATTAGTGAGACCCTGTTTCAAAATAAAGAATAAAAAATAGGACTAGGGGTGTAGCCCAAGGTAGAATGTCCCTAGGTTCTATCCCTAGTACCGCAAAAGAAAGAAAAAAAAAAGGAAAGAAAAGAAAAAGAAAAGGAGGATATAGCCACATAGGCATCAGTCTGAATTTCTTCAGTGACAAGTGTGATTAAGAGTGGGGGGCAGGTGACCTCCTGGAGCCTTTTCTGAGTGGCTTTTTTTTTTTTTTTTTTTGCCTAAAGCTACATGACCAGTCAGCACAGCTGGTAGAATCCAGCTGGCTCAGAAAGCACCCAAAATAAGCTACAAAGCATTCAAGACGCATGCTTATGGGTTTTGACTCCAAACACACTTTGTTTATCCCTTTCAAGCAAGGGGATTTTATGCGTAGTTTTTATTCATTAATGCCAAGGGACACACCTGGAGGCAAAGGAATGCAGGTTCAGGTTGTGGGTCAACAAATATGCTAGATGTAATCTGTATGTTTGGTTTAAAAACACACATTTAAGCTAGGCTTGCTAGTAGTCCAAGTACTGGGGAGGCCGAGCAAACAGGATAGCAGTTTGGAGGGGAGTCTCAGCAAGTACTGAGACTCTCATCAACCTAGCGAGACCCTGTTTCCAAATAAAAATTAAAAAAACAGGGCTGAGGGTGTAATTTCGAGGAAGAATGCCACTGGGCTCAACTTCCAGAGTCAACAACAACAACAACAACAACAATAATAATAATAATAACTATGAAATAAAAACAAGGATTTAAACCGGACATGGTGGCAAACACCTGTGTAATCCCAGCACTAGGGAGGCTGAGACAGGAGGATCGCACAGGTTTGAAGCCAGCCTCCGCTACTTAGTGAGGCTCTCGGCAACTTAGTGAGACCCTGTTTCCAAATAAACTATAAAAAAAAGGTCTGGGAGTATAGCCCGGAGGTAGAAAAGCCCCTGGGTTCCACCCCCAGTACTACCAAAAATAAAAATAAAATTAAAATAAAATAAAATAAAATAATAAAAAATAGGTCTGGGAGTGTAGCCCGGAGGTAGAAAAGTCCCTGGGTTCCACCTTCAGGACAACAATAAATAAATAAATTAATTAATTTTCAAAAATATAGGACCGAGGGGGGTGTGGCTCAGAGAGAGAATGTCCCTGGGTTCAATCCCCAGTCCTGCAAAAATAAATAAATAAATAACCACACAGATTTAAAGTATAACAGGGACCATCTTCAAGATTTAGAAAAGAGTTTGATCGGCCAGAGAGAAATCACAATTCACAAGGGATGCCGCGGGCGTCCGGGTTGGTCCCACACGCCCTGGGGAGCCCGACCTGCGGGAGGGGCGGGTGGGGTCGCCCGGGTCCTCCTGCTGCAGGGACTCCGCGGGTCCTGCGGCGGGGCCTGCAGCGGGGCCGAGCCCCAGGCCCCCGCCCCGCTCGGGCAGGCCCCCGGGAGAGAAGCCCAGGCCCCACCTCGGCCGCCCGCACGCCCCGGGTCCCGCACCTCCGTCCTTCCCAGGACTCCATGCTCCGTTACCTGCAGAGCAGCTCGACAACCTTGCAGGAAGTCCTCCATGGTGACGCCCAAGGTATGCCGTCGCCCCTCGCCGACGAGCGGTCACCCGGCGAGCGCGCCCTGCCCAGACTCCGGGGCCAGGGGCCGGAGTGAGGAGGCAGGACTCGAACCCGCCACAGCGATTCGGCCTCCGACCCCGGAGGAAGTGCGTAAGCCGGCGCCCCGGAGCCCGACGTCGCCCCGCCCCCGGCGGTGGAGGCGGAGCTCTGCGCCCAGAGGCTCACGGGACGTCTCTCCGGAAGCGGAGGCGCGTGGCGCAGGGCGGCCTGGGAAACGTAGTCCAGAAGCCCCGGAACGCCCCAACAATTGAGAGAAGAATTTTCTGAGGGATTTGACGCACAAATGTGTATGTGTCACGGGCACCCATCTTTGTGACATCTGCTCTTCCTCTCACAGAGAAAAGCGAAATATAGCATCTTCCCATGTATCACACTAAGCATGTGGTTGACATTTTAAATGACAAGCATGGCGGCTGGGCGTGGTGGTGCACGCTTGTAATCCCAGTACTTTGGGAGGCTGAGACTGGAGGATCGCAGGTTCGGGGACAGCCTTAGATTCAGCAAGTAACGAGACTCTTATCAACCTAGCGAGGCCCTGCTTTAAGATAAAAAATAAAATAAGGCTCCGAGTGTAGCTCAGAGGTAGAATGTCCCTGGGTTCAGTTCCAGTAACTAATACACACACACACACACACACACACACACACACACACACACACAAGCATGACAAAATGGCTCCCCATCTTTTTCCCAAATTCTCCCCTCACCTTTTTTTTTTTTTTTTTGGTAATACCAGGGGCATTCTATCTCCAAACTATACCCCAACCCAGCCCAATTTTATTTATTTATTTATTTATTTTTAAACAAGGTCTCACTAGGTGCTGAGGCTGGCCTCAAACCTGTGGTCTTCTGGTCTCAGCCTCCTAAGTACTGGTATTACAAATGGTGATTGAACCCCAGAGCTTTCTACTTCTTTGCTACACCCACAGCCCCTATATTACTTTTTTTTTTAAACAGTCTCAGCCAGATGGTGGTGCACACTTGTAATCCCAGCATTCAGGAGGCTGAGACTGGAGGATCACGGTTCAAAGACAGCCTCAGCTACCTAGTGAGGCCCTCCCTAACTTAGTGAGACCCTGTCTCAAAAATGAATAAAAAATAGGGCAGGGGATGTAGCTTGGAGGTCGAATGTCCCTGGGTTCCAGACCCACACACACACAAAAAAAAGTCTCACTAAGTTTCAGAGGGCCTCACTAAATTGCTGAGGCTGGCCCTGAACCTGTGATTCTTCTGTATCAGCCACCCAAGTAGTGGGATTGCAAGCTTACAACACCAAGCCTCGCTCCTTTGGCCCTTTTTATTTTTCAGCCTCTGGTTCCCAACTCCTGGGCTGGGTGCATTTTCAGGGTAACTTCTCATCAGGTCTTGCTAGGTTGCTGAGAGTCTCGCTAAGTTACTGAGGCTGGTCTTGAACCTGTAATCCTCCTATCCCAGGCTCTCAAGTACTGGGATTACAAGTGTGCACCACCATCAAATTCTCCCCTTTACCGAACTGACCCAGCTTTAACCCCTCTTTTTTTTTTTTTTTTTTTTTTTTTTTGCGTTGCTGGGGGTGGAACCCAGGGGCTTTCTACCTCCAGGCTATACTCCCAGAATTATTTTATATTTTATTTAAAAACAGGGTCTCACTAGTTGCTGAGAATGGCCAGGAACCTGTAAGTCCTGGGATGACAAGTGTGCTTTCCTCAAGCCTTTCTTGGACTCTTGTAACCTTGCCTCTTTTCTCTCTGCCCCCTTAATTAAACCGCTCTTTCACCTTTCAGACTTTCTTGAAGTCTCGTCCTGGGGCAGTGGTGTAAGTAGTGTTTGGAGGACCCTTCAGAAGGGTCCTCTAAAACTTCCCTTAATAACTTCCTTTGATAACTGCTACTTTTTTTCTTTTTTTTTTTTTTTTTTCGGTTCTGGGGATGGAACCCAGCAGCATTCTACCTCCAAGCTACACCCCCAGGCCTATTTTATATTCTTTATTTTGAAACAGGGTCTCACTGAGTTGCAAAGGACCTCACTAAGTTGAGGCTGTCCTTGAACCATGATCCTCCTGTCTCAGCCTCCCAAAAGCTAGGATTACATGTGTGTGCTACCATGCCTAGCTGATGACTGCTACTTTCTCTCCCCAGGGTAGTGCAGAAAAAAAATAAGGTCCAAGCAAACACGGTGGCAGTGGCGCATACCTATAATTTAGGGAGGCTGAGATAAGAGAATCATAGGTTGGAGATCAGCCCCAACAACTTACCAAGACCCTTGACTATTTTTTTTTTCAGGGTCTGGGGACGGAACCCAGGAGCATTTGACCTCCGAGTTACACCCCCAGTTCTATATTTTATTCTTTATTTTGAAACAGGGTCTCACTAATTTGCGGAGGACCTAAGTAGCTGAGGCTGTCCGCGAACCTGTATCTTCCGGTCTCGGCCTCCCGAATGCTGGGATTACAAGTGTGCCACCATGCCCAGCTGACCCTCAACTATTTAGCAAGGCCTTTTCCAAATAAACAAATGAACACAACAGGACTAGGGATGTAACTTAGAGATAAAGTGCCCCAAGTTCCATCTCAGTACCACACACACACAAATAAATAAGTCCCTTCATCATCAACTGTTCATTAATTAACCCAGTCCTTTATTTCCTGCCACCAGCCTCACACCAGCTTGCTTTCTTTTTTTTTTTTCTCTCTTCTTCTTCTTCTTCTTCTTCTTCTTCTTCTTCTTCTTCTTCTTCTTCTTCTTCTTCTTCTGGTACTAGGGTTCCTGGAAACCCTTCTACCTCCGGGCTACACTCTCAGACCTACTTTTTTAATATACTTTTTTAAATTTGGAAACAGGGTCCTTTGAACCTGCACGATCCTCCTGTCTCCACCTCCCAAGCGCGGGGATTATAAGCGTGTGCCACCACTCCTGGCTTTCTTTCTTTCTTTCTTTCTTTCTTTCTTTCTGTGTGTGTGTGTGTGTGTGTGTGGTACTGGGGGTGGAACCCAGGGGCTTTTCTACCTCCGGGCTATACTCCCAAACCTCTTTTATACTTTATCTGGAAACAGGGTCTCACTAGGTTGCTGAGAGCCTCACTAAGTAGCTGAGGCTGGCTTCGAACCTGTGCGATCCTCCTGTCTCAGCCTCCCAAGCACGGGGGGCGCCACCACGCTGGGCTAACACCAGCTTTTCCTGCTCCCCAAACTGGAAGCTGAGAGGCGACTGAGGAGACACTGAGGCCTGAGGTGGGCTTGCGGGACACACCCAGGGTGTGCAGGGCCTGGGGTCGCCTCTGGGTCCTCTGGGGGCGCCCTCCTCTGCTCTCCCCCAGCGCCAGGAGCTCCTTCCAGTCCTTCCCGTGCATTAACAGGTGGGCGACCCAGCCAGTTGTATTTCTTGACTAAAAGAGAGAGAGGGATGGAGGGGGACTTGGAAAGGAGCCTTCTGAGGACTCCAGAAGACAGGACCAGGATCTCTTCTCTTTTTCCTTTCCTTTCCTTTCCTTTCCTTTCCTTTCCTTTCCTTTCCTTTCCTTTCCTTTCCTTTCCTTCCTTTCCTTTCCTTTCTGACCTTCAGTGAGTAACTGCGCGTCCCGCTCGCCGGCCCTGCTCCCTGGGGTCCAGAGCCAGGGCCTGCGCGGGTGGGAGCGGCCAGCGGCTCTGTCCAGCGCCCTCCTCCCGCTGTCCAGGGGCCTGCTCTTCCCCGCTCTCACCAGAGAGGCACGAGCGCCCCGTCCCTCCGGCGGCGGGCGGAGGCAGGAGAAAGGGGCTGTTGTTTTTCTGTGGTTTCTCTCCCCCTCTCTGCTGATCTCCGAGCTGCTGGCCGGGTCAGCGAGCCCGGTGGAACCCCTCCAGCGCGGGGCAGGTCCCTCCTCCTGCCCCGAGCTTGTCCTTGACTGATTTTTTTTTCTTTGTCCCGATGGAGGAAAGAGACAGCAAGAAAGAGGAAGCAAGAGAAACCACAAACTTCCTTTGAGAACCGGTTGGTCGCCAGGGCCTGGAGTGCACGCGGGACTCGAGCCCGGAGCAGCTGCCCAGCCCCAGGCCCCGCGCTGAGCCTGGCAGCCGGTGCCCACCCTGCGCCCCCTCCGTCCTCACCCCTCCTCGGGCTGCCACGGCTGCACCCCGCTTCTCAGGTCCGGAACTGCACCCACTTCTTGAGGTAAAAACTTTGTTTGGGCCGTCCTCGCTGCTCCCGCCGCAACTCCCCTTCTCTCCGGCTTTGGGGGGTGGGGTGACACCTGTCTGTCTTCCCATCGGGGGTCTCTACAAGTCCGATCGCCCCAGGAGCTAAGGCAGCGGGGACCCTTAAAGAGATGCTTCTCCCCCGGTCCCGGCATTTCTTCCTCGCTGCCGAGCCCTCCCCCTCTCCCCGGGGGCGAGGGCGAGCGGACGCCGCGCGGGGCTTTGGGGATGGGGGATTCGTCTAACCATTGCTGCAGTGAAGACTTGGGTCAGACAGAAGGAGATTGGGATGGGACGACAAGGGATGAGTTCCCGCGGGGGTGCCTTCTTGAAGCTACACACCTATTTTATACGCTTCCCCCACTCTGGCTATTTACCGTCACCCAGGAGGTAGGTGCCGGGGCTGTGTGAACTCCCTGGACTGCCACCAGAGGCTAATTCCAGCTGGAGAGAAAAAAAAGTATGGGACTTGAACTAAAAAGAGAAGAAAGGAAAGGAAGAAAGAAAGAAAGAAGAAAGAAAGAAAAGAAATTCTGATTTGCTTGAGTACCCTCCTTTTCCACTCTGAAATAGTCCATGCCCCTGCCGCAGGAGTGTGCCTTACAGGGCAAAAGCTCCCTCTTCCACCTCCGCCTGCCTCTTAAGGCTTAGGCCACTTAGCGCTGCCCAGATTCTCTGGGGACCCCACTGTCTCGGGGCTTAGCTCCTGGCTGCTTTGAGATCATCCCTCCAGCCTGCTCTTCCCAGCCCCCACTTAATTATTGATCATTTCTAGCACAGGGCAGAAAATGAGCCCTGCCTTTTTTCAAGGTGTGTGTGTGTGTGTGTGTGTGTGTGTGTGTGTGTGTGTGTGTGACTGAGGATTGAGCCCCTGGGGCATTCTACCTCTCAGCTACAACCTCAGCTCTATTTTATTTTATTTTTTATTTTTATTTATTTTATTTTATTTTTGGTGGTACTGAGGTTCCTGGAAACCCTTCTACCTCCAGGCTACACTCCCAAACCTATTTTATATTTTTATTTGGAAACAGGGTCTCTTAAGCCAGTGAGGCTGGCTCTGAACCTGCACAATCCTCCTGTCTCCGCCTTTCAAGCCCCAGGATTACAAGCGTGCGCCACCACGCCTGGCACTTATTTTTATTTTGAAACAGGGTCTCACTAGGTTGATGAGAGTCTCACTATGTAGCTGAGGCTGGCCGAGAACCTGGGATCCCCCTGTCTCAGCCTCCGAAGTACTGGGATTACAGACATGTGCCACCACGTCCAGCTTTTCTTTAAGCTTTTTATTTATTTTTTATTTTTTATTTTTTTGAAAATTTAAAGTTTATTAGAAAGATAGAATTACAGAAAATAGAAATACAGCTCCATACCAGACTGGCATGGAGGGGTGACTCGAAATGAATACACCTCTTTAAACTTTTTAAACTTGTCCCTATCTCTGCCAGGGCTTCAAGTCTCATTAGAAGTGCCAGGTGGGAGGGGAGGAAGAAAGGAAAGAGAAGAAAAATTGTAATATTTGCTGCTCTGATTCTCAATTAAGAACATGTAAATAAAATGCAGCTAGCATAAATTTTACATATATATATATATATATTTTTTTTTTTTCTTCATGCTGGGGATGGAACCCAGGGCATTCTACCTCTGAGCCATACCCCAGCCCTTTTTTATTCTTTTATTCACTAAGTCACAGAGGGCCTCACCAAGCAGCTGAGGCTAGTCACAAACTTGTACTACTCCTGTCTCAGCCCTCCCAAGTACTGGGATTACAGGTGTGTTCCACCACACCCTGCTTGGTGTATTTTATTTGAGTAACTCTTCTGTCTTTCAATCTTTTCTCCCAGGCCTCAATTCCTGCGGGTTCACAAGAAAAAAGTATAATCTTAGGAAGCTAGAGAGAAAACAGGATTTCTGTCTAATTTCTGACATCAGGCTCAGTGGTGCACGCCTATAATCCCAGTCCTTGGGAGGCTGAGACGGGAGGATCCAGGTTCAGGCCAGTCGCAGCAACTTAGCTAGGCTGTTTCTAAATAAAAAAATAAAGGTGGGGGGGATATAGCTCAGAGGTAGAATGACCCTGGCTTCCATCACTAGTACCAACCCCCCTAAAAAATACACATGGGTAGATGAATATAAGGGCGTATGTTTTATGTAAACCAATAAATAGCATTTTTGTCTTCCATATAAATAGTGGACGAAGGAGTATCCCTGGCCATGGACAGTTTGGGAAACAAAGAGGAACAGAGAAGAAATAGCCCTGGATTAAATCTCTAGCACTGCAAAAAAAGGGGGGTGGGGAGGCTTACTGGAAGAATTTTTTTTTTCCGGGTCGGGGGATGGAACCCAGGTGCATTCTTTCTTTAAGCTACACCCCCAACCCTATTTTATTTTATTTTATTTTTTTATTTTGAAACAGGGTCCGGCTAGGTTGATGAGTCTCACTACTTGCTGATGCTGTCCTGGAACCTGTGATCCTCCTGTCCCAGCGTCCCAAGTACTAGGATTACAAGCCTGAGTCACCACGCCCGGTGTATCAGAACCATCTCTGATTCAAGTTCTTATGACCTACATTTTCCCTCTCCAGCCTCCAGGAAGCCTCCCCTAAGACCTTTTTGCTGTGGTCTGTGATTGTGTAAGGTTCAGTGGACTCGCTAGGAGAAGAAAGACTTCCCTTCCTCACCAGCAAGCCAGGCAAACCACACTGTGACCGTGCTCTTTGGGGTGAGGCAGGGAGGTTTGCCTAAGGATGTCAGCAGCCCGTGTATTCAGGATTCTCTCTGAATGGGGCGGGGTGTGAAGGAATGACTCCTGTCCCAGCTGTGGTGTGAGTTATTGATGTGATGCCTTTTAAAAGGCCAGGTAAACCGGGCGTGTTGGCACAGGCTTGTTATCCTGGTGCTCAGGAGGCTGAGACAGGAGGATCGCAGGTTCCAGGAGCGCCTCAGCAAGTAGTAAATCTTTCAGCAACCTAGTGAGACCTTTTTTCTTTTTCTTTTCTTTTTCTTTTCTTTTTTTTTTTTTTTTTTTGGTGGTACTGGGGTTCCTGGAAACCCTTCTACCTCTGGGCTACACTCCCAGAAATTTTTTATTTGGAAACAGGGTCTCTTAAACTAGCAAGGCTGGCTTTGAACCTGAGCAATCCTCCTGTCTCTGCCTCCCAAGCGCGGGGAGTACGAGTGTGCGCCACCATGCCCGGCTTTGAGAACTTTTTTCAAAAAAAAAAAAAAAGTAAAAGAGGGCTGGGGATGTAGCTCAGAGGTAGAATAAACCTGGTTCCAATGCCCAGTACCACAATAAATAAATAGTCATCAAAAGACCCTCTTTTTTTCTTTCTTTTTTTTTTCCTTTTGTGGCACTAGGGATTGAACCTTGGGATATTCTACTTTTGAGCTACACACCCAGCCCTTTTAAAAAATTTGTCTTGCTAGGTTTCTGAGAGTCTTGCTATATTACTGAGGTTGGCCTTGAACCTGCAATCCTCCTGTCTCAGTCTCCCAGGTACTGGGATTACAGCCGACATGCCACCATGCTAGTTTATTTTTATTTATTTATTATGTGTGGTACTGGGGATTAAACCCAGGGACAGTATCTCTGAGCTATACCCCCAGATCTATTTTTTTAAATTATGAAACAGAGTCTCACTAAGTTGCAGAGGGCCTGGGATCTTCCTGTCTCAGCCTCCCAAGTACTAGGATAACAAGCATGCACCCATGCCCGGCCAGTTTGTTGTTGTTGTTGTGATGATGATGATGATGATGATGATGATGTGTTTTTTTGCGGGTCTGGGGATGAGACCCAGGGGCATTTGACCTCCGAGCTATACCCCCTGCCCTATTTTTTATTCTTTATTTTGAAACCGGGTCTCACTGAGTTGCAGAGGGCCTCACTAAGTAGCTGAGGCTGTCCTCGAACCACGATCCTCCAGGTCTCAGCCTCCTGAATGCTGGGATTACAAGTGTGCACCACCACGCCCGGCTTTTTTATTATTATTATTATTAATTATTAATTATTATTATTTTATTTTATTTGCGGTACTGGGGATGGAACTCAGGGGCATTCCACCTTCGAGCTATACTCCCAGCCCTATTTTTTATTCTTTTTTCTCTTTTTTTCCTTTTTTTTTTTTTTTTTTTTGAGGTACCTGGGATGGAACCCAGGGACATTCTACCTCCAAGCTATACCCCCAGCCCTATTTTTTATTTCTTTATTTTGAAACCAGGTCTCACTGAGTTGCAGAGGGCCTCACTAAGTAGCTGAGGTTGTCCGCGAACCGTGATCCTCCGGTCTCATCCTCCCGAATGTTGGGATTACAAGTGTGCGCCACCACACCCGACTCCTATTTTTATTCTTTATTTTTGAATAGGGTCTCACTGAGCTGCAAAGGGCCTAAGTAGCTGAGGCTGTCCCTAAACCTGGAACCTGGAACCTCCTGTCTCAGCCTCCCAAATACTGAGATGACAAGCCTGTGCCACCAGGCTTGATTTAACATTTCTTTTTTCATCTCTTTTCGTCGCCCTTCTCCTTTTCACTCTGTCTTTCTCTCCATCTTTTCTTCATTCTTGGTCATTCTCTGTTTCAGGAAAGCTGGCTCCACTCGATTCTGCAGTCTCACCGAAACCCCCCTTCTCAAGCCAGGAACCCTGAGGCACCCTCGGTCCCACCTGGTCCCGAGTTAGAGCTCAGCCCCATTCCTTCTTTTTGCACAAGCTGAGAAGAGTCCGCGCTCCTAAGAGCCACGAGGGATGTGAAGACACTAGCCAGCTTCCCATACGACGGTTTCCAAGACTTGTCTGGGTCACTGGTTTTCCAGGTCTGCCATCTTCTTGGACAGGGCTCTTTTGCACCCCAAGACTGTCTTAGGCAGGGCCCCTGAGGTCAGGACACGGTGACGGTGCCCTTCCTTGACCCTTTCCCACCATGGAACACCCTCAGCTGGAACAGACAGCCCCTGATAAGGCCGGGGCTGCAGAAGCAGTCAGCGCTGAAAACCAAGAGGTGCCATTGGAACCATCGGGACCAGCCAAGCACCCTCAGGACCCGGATGCCAAGTGTGCTGCCCGGGTGGCTGGAGGACAGGAGCCAGGAGGCCAGGCTGCACGGCCCGACCAGGGCTCAGAGAACCTGGAGTGCCCTCCTTCTGAAGCCAGCTCAAATCAACTTGAGCCGGCCTGTAGGATGTCACCTGAGGTAGAGACAATAGGGGCGTACTCCAGGCCCCAGGAGCCCCCCCAGTCCCCCAGAACCCGGCAGCCTGAGCTTGATTTCTACTGTGTAAAGTGGATTCCCTGGAAAGGAGAACGGACCCCCGTCATCACCCAGAGCACGAACGGCCCTTGCCCTCTCCTGGCCATCATGAACATCCTCTTTCTTCAGTGGAAGGTAAGAGAGTGCAGAGGAGGCTCTGAAAATACTGGGGAGCCGGGCGTGGGGGTGCACGCTTGTAATCCCAGCATTCAGGAGGCTGAGACAGGAGGATCGCAGGGAGTTCAAGGCCCGCCTCGGCAACTTAGGCCCTTTGCAACTCAGTGAGACCCTGTTTCAAAATAAAGAATAAAAAATAGGGCTGAGGGGTGTCGCTCGGAGGTAGAATGTACCTGGGTTCCATCCCTAGTACTGCAAAAAGAAAGAAAGAAAGAAAATACTGAGGAGTACCCTTCCCTGACCCTCCTCCATCATCCTGGTTTTCTCAAACTAATCAAAGCTTTCCAGATTATTCTGTCCTGCCCCTGTCTCTCCTCCTCTCTAGCCAATGGGGGCTCCTTGTAGCATTTCTCATTGATTTCCCTTGCTCTGGTTTCAGGCCTTTTTTTTCCCCATTCTGCTCTCAGTGGATCCCCCTCCCTGCCTCCCTTCCTGCCTTCATTTCTTGAAACAGAGTCTTATTAAATTGCCGAGGCTAGCTTGAACCCGAGATCCTCTGATGATCTTAACCTCCCAAGTCCTGCGATTGCAGACCTGCACTGCCAGCCTCGGCCTCCCCTCTGCTCTCTGAGGGAGGACGCGCACACGATGGCTGGTCTCTCCCTCCAGGTGAAGCTGCCCCCCCAGAAGGAAATGATCACGTCCGATGAGCTCATGGCCCATCTTGGTGAGTGCCTGGGCCTTAACGAGGAATCCCCCCGGGGTTCCAGAACAACCCACCCATCCAGAAATCCAAACTTTTGGGGGCTTTGAGGTGGCAGGAAGGGCAAGAGTCAGTGGAGTGTCTCTGCTGTGCTGGAGAATAAAAAGCAAAGGTCCAGGGACCAGGTGGCCTGGGTTGTAGCATCCATTTTGCCCTTAGATTGTGTGTGTGTGTGTGTGTGTGTGTGTGTGTGTGTGTGTGTGTGTGTGGCTGGAGATCAAACCCATGGTCTTAAGCATGCTAGGCAAGTGCTCTGCCACTGAGCTACACCCTTGGTCCCTGCCCTTAGCTTGTGTACGTGGCCTTGGGTGGCCACTTCACTTTTTTTTTTTTTTTTTTTTGGTGGTACTGGGGTTCCTGGAAGCCCTTCTACCTCCGGGCTACACTCCCAGACCTATTTTATACTTTTTTAATTTTTGGAAACAGGGTTTCTTAAGCCAGCATGGCTGGCTTCGAACCTGCGCGATCCTCCTGTCTCCGCCTCCCAAGCGCGGGGATTATAAGCGTGCACCAACATGCCTGGCGCCACTTCACTTTTAATTTTTAATTTTTAATAATTAATTAATTAATTAATTTGCAAGGCTGAGGATGGAACCCAGGGGCATTCTACCTCTGAGCTATACCCCCAGCCTTATTTTTTATTATATATATATATATATATATATATATATACATATACATTTTTTTTTTTTTGGTGGTACTGGGGTTCCTGGAAGCCTTTCTACCTTCAGGCTACACTCCCAGACCTATTTTTACATTTTTATTTAGAAACAGGGTCTCCTAAGCCAGCGCTGGCTTCGAACCTGCACGATCCTCCTGTCTCTGCCTCCCAAGCGCGGGGATTACAAGCGCACGCCACCACGCCCGGCTATTCTTTATATTAAAACAGGGTCATGGCTCGGCGTGGTGGCGCACGCCTGTCATCCTAGTGCTTGGGAGGCTGAGACAGGAGGATCAAGGCCAGCAGAGACCTTCAGCAACTTAGTGAGACCCTTTTAAAATAAAATAAAATAGCCGGACGTGGTGGCACACGCTTGTAATCCCAGCATTCAGGAGGCTGAGACCGGAGGATCACGCTTCGCGAACAGACTCAGCTACTTAGTGAGGCTCTCTGCAACTTAGTGAGACCCTGTTTCAAAATAAAGAGCAAAAAATAGGACAGGGGTTGTATCTTGGAGGTCAAATGCCCCTGAGTTCCATCCCCAAACCGGCAAAGAATAAAATAAAATAAAGAAACAGGGTTTCACTAAATTGCAAAGGGCCTCACAAAATAGCTGAGACTATCCGTGAACCGTAATCCTCCTGTCTCAGCCTCCCAAATGCTGGGATTAGAGCATGCGCCACCACGCCCGGCAGCCACTTCACTTTTATAAACCTATTTCTTCCTCTGAAAGATGAGAGGTTTGGATTAGATTCTAAGGTCTTTCCCAGCTCTGAAAATGTGTGGTCCTGTGACATTACCCCGGTTCTGCAGGACAAGAGGAAGCTAAGTTTTGGGGACAGTTGTGGGGTAAGTTGATAAGAGACCTGTCTTACAGGAAACTGCCTCCTGTCCATCAAGCCCCAGGAGAAGTCAGAGGGACTTCAGCTCAATTTTCAGCAGGTGAGGCAAGAGGTCTGCGGACTTAGGGGCTTGCTGGTTTTTAAGGAGTTGCTAGAGCTATGGAGAAAATCCTTTTTTCCTTCCTTCCTCTTCTTTTTTTTTTTTTTTTTTTTTTTTTTTGCGGGTTTGGAGATGGAACCCAGGGGCATTTGACCTCCAAGCTACACCCCCTGCCCTATTTTTTTTAATTCTTTTTTTTTTTTTTTTTTTTGGTGGTACTGGGGTTCCTGGAAGCCCTTCTACCTCTGGGCTACACTCCAAGACCTATTTTTTATACTTTTTTATTCGGAAACAGGGTCTCCTAAGCCAGCACGCGCGGCTGGCTTTGAACCTACGCAATCCTCCTGTCTCTGCCTCCCAAGCGCGGGGATTACAAGCATGCGCCACCACGCCCAGCTTATTCTTTATTTTGAAACAGGGTCTCACTAAGTTGCGGAGGGCCTCACTAAGTAGCTGAGGCTGTGAACCGCGATTCTCCTGTCTCAGCCTCCTGAATGCTGGGATTACACGAGTGCGCCACCACGCCCAGCTCCCTCCCTCCCTTCCTTCCTTCCTTCCTCGCTCTCATTCTTTCTTTCCTTCCTTCCCCCCCTCCCTCCCTCCTTTCTTTCTTTCTTTCTTTCTTTCTTTCTTTCTTTCTTTCTTTCTTTCTTTCTTTCTTTCTTCTTTCATACTACATAATTGAACCCAGGGGTATTCTACCACTGAGCTCCACCCCCAGCTCCACCCTTTAAATTTTTTTTTTTAATTGGAAACAGGATCTCACTACATTGCAAAGGGTTTTGCTAAGTTGCTGAAGCCGGTCTCGAACTTGTGATCCTCCTGTCTCAGTCTCCCAAGCACTGGGATTCCAGGCATGTGCCACCACGCCCAGCTCATCGTTCTCTTTTCTGTCCCCAGAATGTGGACGATGCAATGACCGTGCTACCGAAACTAGCCACAGGTCTAGATGTCAATGTGCGATTCACAGGAGTCTCTGATTTTGAGTACACACCTGAATGCAGTGTCTTTGACCTACTAGGCATTCCTCTGTACCATGGCTGGCTCGTTGATCCACAGGTGAGTGGGGTGGGGGAACCTGACCCAGCTCAAACTAACACAAACGAGGCAACATTTTGAGAAGTGGGGATTAGGGAAGTGGGAATTAGATTGGTTTGGGAGGAAAATAGGATTTGAAGGCCGGACCTAGCCAGGCATGGTGGCGCACGCTTGTAATCCTTGTGCTGGGAGGCAGAGACAGGAGGATCACACAGGTTCGAAGCCAGCCTCAGCTACTTAGTGAGGCTCTCAGCAACTTAGTGAGACCCTTTTTCCAAATAAAATATAAAATAGGTCTGAAGTCGGGCTAGGTGGTGCACGCTTGTAATCCCAGCATTTGGGAGGCTGAGATTGGAGGATCTCAGTTTGCCGACAGCCTCAGCTACTTAGTGAGGCCCTCTGCAACTCAGTGAGACCCTGTTTCAAAAAAAAATAAAGAATAAAAAATAGGGCAGCGGGTATAGCTCAGAGGTTGAATGCCCCTGGGTTCCATTCCCAGACCTGAAAAAAAAAAAAAAAAAAAAAGGTCTAGGAGTATATATCCCGGAGGTAGAAAGCCCCTGGGTTCCACCCTCAGTACCACCAAAAAAAAAAAAAAAAAAAAAAAAAGCTGGACCTAGCCGGGTGTGGTGCTGCACGCTTGTAATCCCAGCATTTGGGATGCTGAAACAGGAGGATCCATGTTTGCGGAATAAAAGACTGGACCTAGTGCAGAATTTCTTGAATTTTAAATTCTTTGGGGGGGAGTATTCTTTTCTTTTCTTTGCTTTGCTTTTTTACCATTGGTGCTGGAGGTTGAACCCAGGAGTATTTTACCTCTGAGTTACACTCCCAGCCCTATTTTATTTTTCTTTAGTGGTACTGGGGATGGAACCCAGGGACATTCTACCTAAACAGGGTCTCACTGAGTTGCAAAGGGCCTAAGTAGCTGAGGCTGGCCACGAACCACAAATCCTCCTGTCTCAACCTCCTGAATGCTGGGATTACAAGCGGCACCACCATGCCTGGCTCGGGGATAGCATTCTTTGTGTGTGTGTGTGTGTGTGTGTGTGTGTGTGTGTGTGTGTGTGTGTGGTACAGGGGATGGAACCCAGAGGCTTCAAACTGGACTACACCCCCAGACCTATTTTTTTAATTTGAAAACAGGGTCTCCCTAAGTTGCTGAGAGCCTTATTGAGCTGCTGAGGCTGCCTGCGAACCTGTGATTCTCCTGTCTCAGCCACCAAGTACTGGGATTATAAGCATGAGCCACTGAGCCTAGCTTGGGGATAACATTCTTTTTTTTTTTTTTTTTTTTTTTTTTTTGCGGGTCTGGGGATGGAACTCAGGGGCATTCAACTTCCAAGCTACACACCCTGCCTTATTTTTTATTCTTTATTTTGAAACAGGGTCTCACTGAGTTGCAGAGGGCCTCACTAATTAGCTGAGGCTGTCTGCGAACCGTGATCTTCTGGTCTCAGCCCCCCGAATGCTGGGATTGCAAGCGTGCGCCACCACACTCGGCTGGGGATAGCATTCTAATTCAAGCAAAGAAGATCAGTTCTTTAGACATCAAGAGTTCAGGACCCTTTGATCACAGCATTGCAATCCTGTGGGCTTGGTTCATTTCCTTCCTTAAAAGAACTGACCCCAGCTGGGCGTGGTGGCGGACAGGACATTCGTCATCCCAGCTGTTGGGCAGCTGAGAAAAGAGGATTGCAGGTTTGCGGCTAGCCTCAGCACCTTGTGAGGCCCTCTGCGACTTAGTGAGACCCTATTCAAAATAAAGAACAAGCCGGATGTGGTGGCGCACGCTTGTAATCGCAGCATTCCGGAGGCTGAGACCGGAGGATCGCGGACAGACTCGGCTACTTAGTGAGGCCCTCTGCAACTCAGTGAGACCCGGTTTCAAAATAAAGAATAAAAAATAGGGCTGGGGGTGTAGCTTAGAGGTCAAATGCCCCTGGGTTCCATCCCCAGACCCGCAAAAAAAAAAAAAAAAAAAAAAAAAAAAAAGAATAAAATAGGGCTGGAGATATAGCTCGGAGGTAGAATACCACACACGCACAAGAAGAACTGACCCCTCCCCCACTCCCCGTGCAGAGTCCAGAGGCTGTGAGTGCAGTTGGGAATCTCAGTTACAACCAACTGGTAGAGAAGATCATCACCTGCCAACATTCCAGCGACCCCAACCTGGTGACAGAAGGTGACACCCCTTCTCCCTCCAGTCTTGCGAGAAGGAAGGGAGGAAGGGCGCTTAGTATCTGCTTTTTCTGGTTTTTTTTTTTTGTTTGTTTTATTTTTTTTTTTTGCGGGTCTAGCTACACCCCCTGCCCTGTTTTTCATTCTTTATTTTGAGGCAGGGTCTCACTGAGTTGCAGAGGGCCTCACTAAGTAGCTGAGGCTGTCTGCGAACCGTGATCCTCCGGTCTCAGTCTCCCGAATGCTGGGATTATAAGCGTGCGCCACCACATCCGGCTAGTATCTGCTTTTTCTTGTTCAAATATAAAGAATAGCTGGGCGTGGTGGCGCACGCTTGTAATCCCCGTGCTTGGGAGGCAGAGACAGGAAGATCGCGCAGGTTCAAAGCCAGCCGCGCTAGTTTAAGAGACCCTGTTTTCAAATAAAAAAGTATAAAAATAGGTCTGGGAGTGTAACCCGGAGGTAGAAGGTTTCCGGGAACCCCAGTACCACCACCTAAAAAAAATAAAAATAAAAAAAATAAAAGATCTGGGCATGGTGGCGCACACTTGTAATCCCAGTACTTGGGAGGCTGAGACAGGAGGATTGAGCAGATTCGAAGTCAGCCTCAGCTACTTAGTGAGACCCTGTTTCCTATTAAAAATATAAAATAGGTCTGGGAGTATCCCCTGGGTTCCATCTCCAGTACCAAAAAAAAAAAAAAAAAAAAAAAAAAAAAAAAAAAAAAGAATAAAAAATAGGGCTAGGGTGTAACTTGGAGGTAGAATGCCCCTGGATTCGATCCCTAGTACCCTATGGGGGGGGGGGTAAAAAAGAAGCAGCTTGGGAGTGTAGCTCAGTGGGAGAGGGCATGGATAAGGCATGCTTAGCACACACAAGGCACTGGGTTCAATCCCCAGCACACTTACACACAAAATAGAAAGAAAGAAAGGATTTCAGAAGGTTGGACTCAGGGTGCTCTTGACAGGAGCTATTTGGATGACCCTTCCTAGCTTGGACTTTGGTTGCTTGTTGGTTTGTGTTTTTAATTGGTTTTGCTGGGCCCTGGGCTTCCTACATGCTAGGCAAGAGCTCTACCACTCAGCCACCTCCCCCAGCCCTCCCTTTTTCCCTCATGGACTTTGGATTGAAGCCAAGTTCCCCGACCTGTGTCCTGGGCAGGCTTGATCGCGGAGCAGTTCCTGGAGACCACGGCGGCGCAGCTAACCTACCACGGCCTGTGTGAACTTACAGCAACTGCCAAGGAGGGTGAACTTAGCGTCTTTTTTCGAAACAACCACTTTAGCACCCTGACTAAGCACAAGGTGATGAGGGTTTGGAGGTGGGGGGGTTGGAGCGCTGTCATTCCCCCTTGCTCTTTCTGGTGTTTAAGTCAGGATAAGGTAGGTTGAGTTGCAGTAACAAATGATCCTTAAAATTCTTGTGGTTTTTAGCCGGGCGTGGTGGCGCACGCTTGTAATCCCCGCACTTGGGAGGCTGAGACAGGAGGATCACACAGGTTCGAAGCCAGCCTCAGCTACTTAGTGAGGCTCTCAGCAACTTAGTGAGACCCTGTTTCCAAGTAAAGTATAAAATAGGTCTGGAAGTATAGCCTGGAGGTAGAAAAGCCCCGGGTTCCACCCCCAGTACCCCCCCCACACACAAAAAAAAAATAATAATAAAGAATAAAAAAGTAGCCAAGCGTGGTGGCACACACTTGTAATCCCAGCATTCGGGAAGCTGAGACTAGAGGATCACAGTTCTACCCCCAGACCCGCAAATAAAATTAAATTAAACATAAAAATAAAGGATTAAATAGAGCTGGAGATAGAATGGCCCTGGTTCTATCCTCAGTACCTCCCCCCCATGCCACACACAAAAAAAACAAACCCCAAACAAAACAAAATCCTTGTGGTTTGCACAGTAAACGCTGGCTTCTCCCACACACTGCTCACCCACTGCGGCCTGCCTATGTTCTGTCCCACAGCAACGTCCCTCTCGGATCCAGACTGACAAAAGAGCCTTTATCTGCACTCTGTGCAGGAAGGAGATGGACACTATGCACTCAGTGCTTCTGCCTCCAATGATATGCCATTCCCGCTCACATCTCCCCGGCCAGGCCAAGCCACGAGGCTTGCTGCCCGTGGGACAGAAAGCTGTAATCTCTTCCAGAAAGGGACAGCGAGCTGCTGAACAACACCATAATCTCCCAGAGTTAGGAATCGCCCCAATTCTCTAGTAACTGAGAAGGGAGAGGTCTTTGGTTCCTGACGAATTTATTCTCATTGCCATCAGGAGAGAACCATGGGAAATAGAGTGAGAAAGCAGGGTGCAGTGGTATGTGCCTGGAATCCCAGTATTGGGTGTGTGCCACCACGCCTGGTTTGAAACTCTGTTTCAAAATAAAAAAAATATAGCCAGGTGTGGTGGTACACACTTGTAATTCCAGCATTCTGGAGGCTGAGATGGGAGGATTGCGGTTCGTGGACAGCCTCAGCTACTTAATGAGGCCCTCAGCAACTTAGTGAGACCCTGTTTCAAAATAAAGAATGAAAAATAGGGTAGGGGGTGTAGCTCAGAGGTCAAGGCCTCTGAGTTCCATCCCCAGACCCGCAAAAAAAAAAAAAAAAAAAAAGAAAAGAAAAAGAATAAAAATAGGGCTGGGGTGTAGCTTGGAGGTAGCATGCATCTCAGATGATTTGGGCAGCAAGCTGCCTGTGCGTCACCTGTCCACCGGTCTGTTTTGTCTTTGCAGAGCCACTTGTACCTGTTGGTCACTGACCAGGGTTTCCTGCAGGAGGAGCAGGTGGTATGGGAGAGCCTGCACAATGTGGATGGGGACAGCTGCTTTTGTGACTCTGACTTCCGCCTGAGCCATTCCCTGGGCAAGGAGCCCGGAGCAGAAGGCGGGGGTGGCTCCCCAGAGAAGCAGCTGCAGGTAGACCAGGTGTGTGGATCCTCAGAGCTATACCCCCGGCCCTCTCCTTGCCCGCTGGGCATCTTCTGACACCGCGGAATACACTGGGCCATGCCTTTTACTCTGGAGGGAGAAGGAACTAGAAGACTTGAAAGCAGATCTGGTTTGGAAACTTTTTGCCCAAATCCCTTCCTTTGGGGCCTAAGTCCGCCCTGTGACTCCTGTTCTCTCCAGGACTACCTGATTGCCCTGTCCCTGCAGCAGCAGCAGCACCCACAGGGCTCCCAGCTCAGTGACCTGGAGCTGGCTCAGCAGCTTCAGCAAGAGGAGTATCAGCAGCAGCAAGCCATCCAGCCCATGCAAGCGCAGGCGCCCTTGCCCCAGGTGAGCCCTCTGCAGGCAGGCTTCGGAACTGCACTTTGCAGGCGCCCTTGCCCCAGGTGGGCCCTCTGCAGGCAGGCACGGGCACTGCACTTAGCAAGGACGCAAGGCCCCACCCCTTGGTTTGGTTTTTGGCTTTAGATACTGGGGGGGTTGAACCCAGAGGCATTCTACCTCAAAGCTACATCCCTAACCCTTTCTGTTTTGTGTTTTGCTAAGGAGCTTGTTAAGTTGTTGAGTGCCTTGATAAATTGCTGAGGCTGTCCTTAAACCTGTGATCCTCCTGTCTTAGCCTCTAAGTACGGATTACAGGCCTACCCTGTTCCCACTGCTTTTTTATTTTTTGGAGGATGGTGGTGCTGGAAATTGAACCCAAGGGCATTCTATCTTCAATCTACACTCCATCCCTAATTAATTAATTAATTAATTAATTTTAGTGTGTGGTATTGCGGATTGAACTTGGGGACCTTCGAGCTATACCCCCGTTATTTTATTTATTTATTTATTTATTTATTTATTTATTTATTTATTTATTTACTTTTGCGGTTCTGGGGATGGAACCTAGAGGTATTCTACCTCCAAGCTATACCCCCAGTCCTATTTTTTATTCTTTTTATTTTGAAACAGGGTCTCACTGAGTTGCAAAGGGCCTCACTAAGTAGCTGAGGCTGTCCTCAAACCATGATCCTCCAGTCTCTGACTCCCAAATGCTGAGATGACAAGTATGTGCCACCATACCCAGCTTTATTATTTATTTATTTGTTTATTTATTTTGCGGGTCTCGGGATGGAATCCAGGGGCATTCTACCGCCGGGCTACAATCCCCGCCCTATTTTTTTATTCTTCATTTTGAAACACAGTCTCACTAAGTTGCAGAGGGCCTTAGTCAGTAGCTGAAGCAGCTGTCTATGAACCACAATCCTCCGGTTTCAGCCTCCCAAATACTGGGATTACAAGTGTGCGCCATGATGCCTGGCTCCTATTTCATTTTTTATTTGGAAACTAAGTATCTGAGGGCTAAATTGCAGAGGCTGGCTTCCAGCCAGGGATCCTCCTGTGTTAGCCTTCCAGGTACTGGGATTCCAGGCATTCTTGTGATCTTGTTGGGTGACCAGTTGTTTAATCCCACACAGGGAAGAGGAGCCACACCAGGTCGCCTGGCCGGGGAGCGGCGGCCGAAGCCGAAGCAGGAGTCAGACTGTACTCTGCTATAGCTCGCACAACTACTGCCCGTGCCCTCCTTCTCTCAGAGGCTAGGGCTCATTAGCTCCACCACCTCGACCCCTGAGAGAGGCAGGGTAACTTATTTATGGAGCGTGAAGCTGCCCACAGGCTGCGAATGTCAAGGTCACTGTGAGCCGTCTCAGTGCCTCCTCTTCCTCCATCCTGTGGATAGGTGGGTGGAGATTTCTGCTCCCTAACGCCCATTCCCAGAACAGTCCTGTGAACACACACACTCAGGCTCCAGCGGGAAGATTCCTACCTGGAATGCTTTATCTCCCCCCCCACCCATCCCTCATCCCTGGGGGCTCCTAACTACTACCCAGGAGGCCTGTCTCTGTTTCATGGTTTGATTTGGGTTTCTATATCTTTTATTTGTAACTCTTTCCTAAGGGTTTGGAAATAAAACTTTATTCCTTAGATCTGTTGTTTGGCTTACCTTGTCGCAATGGGGTTAAGTATCTGACCCATCTGAGGAATGCAAAACTCGGGGTGGAGAGGAGCGGAAAGGTAGAAGGAAGTTGTCTGCCTGTCGTTTCTACTAAGGCCAGCAGGTGGAGACAAAGCCTAGCATTTTTTTTTTAATCCTGGGGATTGAACCTAGATGCATTCTACTTCTGAGCTACATCCCTAACCCTTTTTATTTTTAAATTTATTTTTATCTATTGATTGATTTTTTTGTGGCACTAGGGATTGAACTCAGGGGCATTTTACCTCCGAGCTACAATCCCAGGCCAATTTTTTTTTTTTTTTTTTTTTTTTTGCGGGTCTGGGGATGGAACCCAGAGGCATTTGACCTCTGAGCTATACCCTCTGCCCAATTTTTTATTCTTTATTTTGAAACAGGGTCTCACTGAGTTGCAGAGGGCCTCACTAAGTAGCTGAGGCTGTCTGTGAACTGTGATTCTCCTGTCTCAGCCTCCCAAATGCTAGGATTACAAACATGTGCCACCACGCCCAGCTCCAGCTCAATTTTTATTTGTTTATTTAGTGGTACTAGACATTGAACTAGGGACATTCTACCTCTAGCTAATCCTCTGCCCTATTTTTAAATTTTATTTATTTATTTATTTTGCAGTACTGGGGATTAAACCCAGGGCATTCTACCTCTGAGCTATGTCCCCAGCCCTATTTTTTATTCTTTATTTTGAAACTGAGTCTCAGTGAGTTGCAAAGGGTCTTACTAAGGAGTGGAGGCTGTCCAAACCACAATCCTCCTGTCTCAGCCTCCCAAATGCTGGGATTGCAAGCCTGCATCACCACGCCCAGTTTATTACTTTGAAACAGGGTTTCAGTAAGTTGCAAAGGGCTGACAAGTTGCTGAGGCTGTTCTCAAACCTGGGATCCTTCTGTCTCAGCCTCCCAGGTACTGGGTTTACAAGCATGTACCACCATCCCCAGCTTATTTTTATTTTTGAAACAGGGCCTTGCTAGGTGGACAATAGTCTTGCTACTTACTGAACTAGCCTCAAACCTGCAATCCCCCTGTCTCAGCCTCTCAAGTACTACGATTACAGGTGTGAGTCTTTATAATTGGCTTATTTATTTTAATTAATTTTTTTTGTGTGTGGTACTGAGGATTGAACCCAGGGACATTCTATCTCCAAGCTACACCCCCAGCCCTATTTTTTAGTCCTTTTATTTTATCTTATTTTATTTTTTGTGGTACTGAGGATGGAACCCAGGGGCTTTTCTCCCAGACCTATTTTATACTTTATTTGGAAACAGGGTCTCACTAAGTTGCCGAGAGCCTCACTCAGTAGCTGAGGCTGGCTCCGAACCTGTGCGATCCTCCTGTCTCAGCCTCCCAAGCGCTCGGATTATAAGCATGCGCCACCACGCCCAGTTTAGTCCTTTTATTTTTAAAACAGGTTCTCACTGCATTGTATAGTGCCTCGCTAAGTAGCTGAGGCTGTCCATGAACCAGGATCCTCCAATCTCTGCCTCCCCAGTGCTGGGATTACAACTATGTGCCACCACGCCTGGCCACCCAGACCTATTTTTTTATTTTTATTTTGAAATAGGGTCTTGCTAAGTTGATGAGAGTCTCACTACTTGCTAAGGCTGTTCTCACACCTGCAATTATACTGTTTTAGCCTCTCAAGAAGTGGGATTACAAGTGTGCACCACCACACACAAATTTTTTTATATTTTGAAACAGGATTTTGCTACATTGCTGAGGCTGTTCTCAAACCTGGGATCCTCCTGTCTCAGTTTTTCAAGTACTGGGATTACAAGTGTGCACCACCATGCCTGGTTTCTCTAGCCCCTTTTTAAAGGGCCTGTGTGTATGTGTTACTGGAGAGGTTAAACCCAGGGGCGTTCTACCTCCAAGTTATACCTCTAGCCCTATTTTTGTGTGTGTGTGTGTTTGGTATTGAGATGGAACCCAGAGGTAGCTTGAAGGGTACCTTCAAGCTACACCCCAAGCCCTACTTTTTATTCTTTATTTTGAAGCAGGGTCTTACTGAGATGCAAATAGCCTCAATAAGTAGCTAAGGCTGGCCGCCATCCGTGATCCTCCTGTTTCAGCCTCCCAAGTGCTGGGATTACAAGTGTGTACCACCACACCTAGTTCTTTTTTTTTTCTTTTTTTTTTTTTTTTCAGTACTGGGGTTGGAACCCAGGGGCATTCTACCTCTGAGCTACACACCCAGCCCTCTTTCTTTCTTTCTTTCTTTCTTTCTTTCTTTCTTTCTTTCCTTCCTTCCTTCCTTTCTTTCTTTATTATTATTTTTTTTGGTGGTACTAGCGGTGGAACACAGAGGCTTTCTACCTCTGGGCTATACTCCCAGACCTTTTTTAAAAATATTTTATTTGGAAACAGGGTCTCGCTAAGTTGCCGAAAGCCTCACTAAGTAGCTGAGGCTGGCTTCGAACCCATGCGATCCTCCTGTCTCAGCCTCCCAAGTGCGGGGATTACAAGGGTGCACCACCACGCCCGGCTTTTATTCTTTATTTTGAAACGGGGTCTCACTGAGTTGCAGAGGGCCTCACTAAGTAGCTGAGACTGACTGCAAACCACGATCCTCCTGTCTTAGCCTTCCAAGTACTGGGATTATTAGTGTGTGCCACCATGCCTGGCTTTATGTTTTATTGTTGTTGTTGTTTGTTTTTGTTTGCAGGTCTGGGAATGGAACCCAGAGGCATTTGACCTCCAAGATACATCCCCTGCCCAATTTTTTATTCTTTATTTTGAAACATGGTCTCACTGAGCTGCAAAGGGCCTAAGTAGCTGAGGCTGTCTGCGAACCATGATCCTCAGGTCTCAGCCTCCCAAATGCTGGGATTACAAGCGTGCGCCAGCACGCCTGGCTGTGGCCTTATGTTTTTGATAGGCATTCTGTGGGACACTGTATTCTATTAAGAGGGTGGTTTCAAAATCTCTGTTTGGGCCGGGCAGACGCTTGTAATCCCCGCACTTGGGAAGCGGAGACAGGAGGATCGCGCAGGTTCGAAGCCAGCTGCACTGGCTTAAGAGACCCTGTTTCCAAAAATAAAAAAATAAAAAAAATAGGTCTGGGAGTGTAGCCCGGATATAGAAGGGCTTCCAGGAACCCTAATACCACAAAAAAAAAAAAAAAAAATCTCTGCTTGGACAGGTGCATTGGGGGTTGTGAATCTGACAACTTATCAAGTCTTCCCGGGATAGGGAGGGCAGCCTCACCCTCAGTTTTCCCCCCAGTTCACACAGATGGTCCTTCGCTACTATTTCTGACCGGGTTCTTCCTTAGTAATTTTGCCTGAAAATTGCTGGGGCAGAGGGAAGAATGGGGAAGGGGGTTCGGGGGGTGGGGGGGGGGCGCCTTGGTAACTGCAGCATGGGGCGGGGGCAAAAGCAGGGTCCCCTTGAAAGGGCCAAGCGCTTGCACGTCAAAGGTGCTCTGACCGCAAGGCCTCTTCCTCGAGTCCGGCTCCACCCGAAGCTCACTCACGGAAAACCAATAACAGTGGAGTTTGCCAAAAGTATTCAAGAGCCAGTGAGATGCTCTGCCAGGGTGTGGGAGGGATGAGCCGGACAGAAACTATCCGGGGGATCCCACTGCCCCACGCCCCAAGACGGCCCTGGAAGGCCCAGGTCCAGATATCATTTGGAGGTGACAGAAATGAAAGTTTTTTAAAAGACATGTAAGTTTCAGCCAGAACGAGAAGCTGGGGTACGAGGTGTCCGGGGGGAGGCCCCGCTGATCTGCAGGTTTTGCAAACAGGGGAACCTCGGGTCCTTGAGTATCCTGTAGGGCTGGGGACAGGGAGGCTTCAGATGTCTTCAGCTCTGCACAGGGCCAGGAGGGCTGGCTGGCAATCCCCTTTTACTGACTCCTGCAGAGATGGGGGCCAAAGGTTAGAAAGACCCAACGCCACCATGGTCCCAGCATCTCCCCTCCCTCCTGCGTCCACAGTTCATCCCCAAGGGAAGGCGCTTCCCTGGGCCTGGGAGACTCGCAGTCAACTTGGTGCTAATGAGATCCACGCAGGAATATACTCAGCTATGGGAGGGCAGGAGGTGGGGGCAAGGAGGGGAGCTCGCCTCTCCAAGAACCAGCCGCGTTTCACCTGCAGAGAAGAATACAGGGACTTCCCAAATTTCTTCTTAAACTCAGCTCGGATGCTCAGAAGGTCAGTTTCGCTCCGAGAGACCAGGATGCGCATCAGGACCTGGTAATTGGGCTCTGCTTCCTGGTAAAGAAAGAAATAGATGGGAGGAATAGTTACTAAATCTCTCATTGAGCCAGGTGGGCGGGGCAGCGCACGCTTTACTTGGGAGGCTGAGACAGCAGGATCGCGGACAGCCTCAGCTACTTAGCGAGGCCCTCTGCAACTCAGTAAGACCTTGTTGTTTTGTTTTTGTTTTTGTTTTTGGTGGTACTGGAGGTGGAATCCAGAGGCTTTTCTACCTCCAAGCTATACTCCCAGACCTATTTTCTATTTTATTTGGAAACAGGGTCTCACTAAGTTGCTGAGAGCCTCACTAAGTAGCTGAGGCTGGCTTCGAACCTGCGCGATCCTCCTGTCTCAGCCTCCCAAGTGCGGGGATTACAAGCGTGCGCCACCGCGCCCGGCCTTTTAGTTTTATTTTGAAACAGGGTCTCGCTAGGCTGATGAGAGTCTTACTACTTGCTGAGACTGTCCTGGAACCTGTGATCCTCCTGTCTCAGTCTCTCTCAAGTACTGAGATTACAGGTATGTGCCACCACACCCGGCTTTGGCAGACTGCTTTTAATTCAAGTTAGTGGCCCAGATAAAATGGAAAAAGAGCTGAGGGTGTAGCTCGGAGGTAGAACATCCCTATGTTTAATTCCAAGTACCACAAAAAAATGAAAGGCCCTATTTTTAAATTTATATTTATTTATTTATTTATTTATTTATTTATTGTGTGTGTGTGTGTATGTGTGTGTGTGTGTGTGTGTGTGTGTGTGTGCGCGCGCTACTGGGGGTGGAACCCAGGGGCATTCGACTTTCAAGCTACACTGCCAGTCTTCCTTTTTATAATTCTTTATTTTGAAACAGGGTCTGAGTTGCAAAGGGCCTCACTAAGTAGTTGAGGCTGGCCGCGAACCGCGATCCTCCTGTCTCAGTCTCCCAAATTCTGGGATTACAAGAATGCACTACCACACAGGCTGAAAGGGCCTATTTTATTTTCTGATTCCTAAGATGAATCTAACATTTACCCAACATTTACCCTCAAGGATGTGAGTCCTGATCCAGCATGATGGCTCATGCCTGAAATCCCAGCATATGGGAGGCTAAGATAGGAGGATCATAGGTTTAAGGCCAGCTTCAGCAATTTAGGGAGACCCTGTTTCAAAATAAAAAAAAATAGAGCTGGGGGCATAGCCCAGAGGTAGAATGCCCCTGGATTCAATCCCCAGTAACCTCCCCCCCAAAGAGTGTGGTTTCTATAATCCAACTACATGACAAAGTCGTTTATTGCTGGGATACAAGGCTGTTTTTGGTTTTGTACGTATGGGACTGGGGATTGAACCCAGGGCCTTGTGCAAGCGCTCTGCCGCTGAGCCACACCCCAGATCGTGTCTATTTTTATCACAGGAATTTAGACAGATAACCATAGCTCTTCAGATGAACTTGTGTTGACTCATTATAATGATCCGGGCTTTCTTGGCTAAGCATAATAATCTACTGTCAAGATGGAAATCTCTAGATGACAGAGCAGACGCTGTCATTTGAACAGCATCCACTCGGCAGCTGGTGTACAGAAAACTCCATCACCAAGGTGATAACGCTTTTATCTTCTTTACTCCTTCCCTCACTTGGCAAATTTTTGTATATCCAGCTTTGGGGGGACAGTTCTCCTAGGAGGCCTAGTTCATTGAGCAGAATAACGGGATTCTGATGGTGGAACCACTTGGGCCAAGACCACGTGTTTAAGGACGGGCAATGTAAAACAGAATCTGCCCAGTGGGGAGAAAGGGGCTCTGGCTGCTGAGAGCATTAGGGCAGCAGGAGGCGTTGATATGGGGCAGTGCATGTTTGATACCATTAAGTGTTTCATAGCCAGGCCTGGTGGCGCATGCCTGTAATCCTAGTACTTGGGAGGCTGAGACAGGAGGATCCCAGGTTGGAGGACAGCCTCAGCAAGTAGTGAGGCCCTGCTTAAAAATAAAATAGGGCTGGGGGTATAGCTTGGAATAGAATGCTCTGGGGCTCAATCCCCAGTACTACACACACAGACACACACACACACACACACACACACACACACGTTTCATAGGAACTGGGAGTGATGACACATATCTGGGACCCCAGTACTTGGGAGGCTGAGGCAGGAGGATTGGAGATCACAGGTTTGTGGCTAGCCTCACAAATTTAGTGAGACTGTTTCCAAATAAAAAATAAAATAGGGCTGAGGGTATAGCTCAGAGGTAGAATGCCTCTGGGTTCAATCCCCAGTACTACAAAAAAGAAAGAAAGAGAAAGAGAGAAAGAGAGGATGAAAGAAAAGAAGAAAGGAAGAAAGAAAGAAAGAAAGAAAGAGGAATAAAAGAATAAACTTGGCATTGTGGTGTACATCTGTAATCCCAGTACTTGGGAGGCTGAGACAGGAGGATCAAAGGTTTGAGGCCAGCCTCAGAAATGTAGCAAGACCATCAGCAACTTATCAAGACCCTATTTCGTTTTTTTTTTTTTTTTTTTTTTTTGGTTGTTGTTGTTGTTTGTTTTTTCGTGCAGGTCTGGGAATGGAAACCAGGGGCATTCTACCTCTGAGCTACACCCACTGCCCCTTTTTTTAATTCTTTGTTTATTTTTATTATTTTTTTGGTGGTACTGGGGGTGGAACCCAGGGGCTTCTCTACCTCCAGGCTATGCTCCCAGACCTATTTTATACTTTACTTGGAAACAGGGTCTCACTAAGTTGCCGAGAGCCTCACTAAGCATCCGAGGCTGCTTTGAACCTGTGGGATCCTCCTGTCTCAGCCTCCCAAGCGCTGGGATTACAAGTGTGTGCCACCATGCCTGGCTTTTATTCTTTATTTGGAAACAGGGCCTCACTAGATTGCAGAGGGCCTCACTAAGTAGCTGAGGCTGTCCGCAAACTACAATCCTCTGCTGGGATTACAAGCATGCACCACCACGCCCGGCGAGACCCTAATTCTATTCTTTTCTTTTTTCTTTTTGCAATACTTGGCATGAAACCAAGGGGTATTCTACCTCCAAGCTACATCCCCAGCCCTATATTTTTTCTTTCTTTTTTTTTTTTTTTTTGATTCTTTATTTTGAAACAGAGTCTCACTAAGTTGCAAAAGGCCTCACTAAGTAGCTGAGGCAAACTGCGACCCTCAGGTCTTAGCCTCCCCAGTGCTGGTATTATAAACGTGTGCTACCACACCTGGCTTAGTGAGACTCTATTTCAAAATAAAAAGGGCTGGAGTTTTGGCTCAGTGTATAACATCCTGAATTTGATTCCCAATACCAATACATACATACATAAAATAGGGCCCACCGTTAACTTTGGAGCCCTTTCGGTTCTAACCACAGCTCCCTCCTCTACCGTTGGTAAGACGGTTTGTCAGTACAGGGGAGAAAGACCCCCAAGAGGTCTATAAAGTACAGACAGCACTGTCACTTAGCTCTTTCACCTGGAAGAGCCCCCCCCCCGCCCCATTGCGGGTTTTGTTCCCAAGGGGGACAAAGGAGCAGCCTCTCACCTGGAGAGCTCGGTGGAGCTTGTCAGCAAAGTACAGTGCTGTGTTCCTGATCACCGAGGCTGGAAGCAGAGAGGGAAGATGGAGGGCCTCCGGGAGACCCTTGCCACAGCACACACCCACAGCCACGGCGGGCCCTCACCTAGGCTGAGCAGGGCGTCCCGGGCATCTCCATGGAAACGGTTCTGGACAGCTTCCTCCACCTCCTGCCCGGTGCACCGCTGGTACTGATCAAACACTTGTGGTGCGCGGCGCGTGGGAAGTAGGTAGGAAGACAAATCGGCGGGAAGGGAGATTAATGATTACAGAGAGGACGATGCCCCCTCTCCTCAGCCCCAGCTCAGCGTCGGAGCTAGCTAGGGGATGCAAGGTGCCCATCTACCTCGGTTGAGGTGCTCAGGATTGCGCTGGGTGAAGATCAGGACCCACGGCCCCTCGGTGCTGGGTCCTTCTGCCTGCAGCAGAGCCTGGAGGGAGCAGGGAATCAGATCACTGGCCGAGCCTGGGCGGCCCCATCAAGATGTTCCTAGAGTTCACCACCCACCCCTAACAGGATGAAGGGAGGAAATGGCGATTTTAACCTGCAAGGCAGTTGATGTACTTTTTTTTTTTTTTTTTGGTACTGAGTTTTGAACCAACTAGGGGCATTTGACCGGTGAGCTGCATCCCCAGCCATTTTTAAATTATTTATTTATAATCCAGGCATGGTGGCGCACACTTGTAATCCCAGAATTTGGGAGCTGAGACAGGAGGATCATGGTTCACGGACAGCCTCAGCTACTTAGTGAGACCCTGTTTCAAAAATAAAGAATAGGGGCTGGAATGTAGCTCAGTGGCAAAGTGCCTGCTTTGCAGGTGTGGCGCTCTGGGTTCGATCCCCGGTTCCAAAAAGACAAAAAAAAAAAAAAAAAAAAAAAGAACAAAAATAAAGAATAGCTGGGCGTGGTGGCGCATGCTTGTAATCCCTGCATTTGGGAGGCTGAGACAGGAGGATCGCACAGGTTCAAAGACAGCCTCAGGTACTTAATGAGGCTCTCAGCAACTTAGTGAGACCCTGTTTCCAAATAAAATATAAAATAGGTCTGGGAGTATAGCCCAAAAGTAGAAAGCCTCTGGGTCCCACCTCCAGTACCACAAAAAAAAAGAAAAAGAAAAAACAAAAATAAAGAATAATTCATCCCCAGTACCACAAAGAAAGAAAGGAAGAAAGGAAGAAAGAAAGAAAGAAAGAAAGAAAGAAAGAAAGAAAGAAAGAAAGAAAGAAAAAGTAGGGCTGGGGGTGTAGCTTGGAGGTAGAATGCCCCTGGGGTTCAATCCCCAGTACTGAAAAAAAGAATAAAATTATTTATTTATTTATTTATTTATTTATTTATTTATTTATTTATTGGTGGTACTGAGGTGCCTGGAAGCCCTTCTACCTCCGGGCTACACTCCCAGACCTATTTTTTTTTTTTTTTTGAAACAGGGTCTCTTATGCCAGCGCAGCTGGCTTTGAACCTGCGCGACCCTCCTGTTTCCGCCTCCCAAGCACGGGGATTACAAGCGTGTGCCACCACGCCTGGCTTATCTATTTATTTTTGGTTCTGGGCACTGAACCCAGAAGCATTCTACTACTGAGCCACACCACCAACCTTATTTTATTTATATTTTTATTTGGACACAGTCTCACTAAGTTGCTAAGGGCCTTGCTATGTTGCTGAGGCTGTCTTTGAACCTGCGAGCCTCCTGTCTCAGCCTCCCAAGTACTGGGACTACAAGTTTGAGCCGTCGTGCCCGGCCTGTCAGGTGTTTTATGTTTGCCTTTGCGGTTCTGGGCAAGCGCTCTGCAGCGAGCTGCATCCCCAGCCTGAGAACGCCAGTTGCTGAGCTCACTTCCTGAAACAGAGACAGAGGAGAGGAGTGAAGAGGCGTTTTAGTTCTCAGGTCACTGGGGAAGGCCTCCCAGGGAGAAGCAGTGTTGCAGGACACGTGGGCGCCCAGGCCCCAGGCTCCTAGATGGAGTGGAGGAGGGTGTCTTGTGTGTACAGCTGCGGGACCCCTACAGCCCTTGCTCACCTGGACGTCCTGGTCTGCCAGATTGTAGTCAATGATTCCAGAGTAGCTGTCGCGGCCCCCCTAAGAGGAGAAACATCTCAGGACCCAGCAAGACAGCTTTTATGTGTGAAGGGGGTGTTTGCAGGGGGAGGAGGACTGCGGATTGAACCCACGGGCTTTCTACCTTGGACTACACCCCCAGCCCTATTTTATTTTGGGATCTGGTCTCACTACATTGCTGAGGGCCTCTCTAAGTTGCTGAGGTTGTCTTTGAACCTGTGATCCTCCTGTCTCAGTCTCCCAAGTAATGGGATTATAAACATGTACAACTGCACCAGGCATCCCCAGCCCCAACCTACCTACCTTCTTTCTTTCTTTCTTTCTTTCTTTCTTTCTTTCTTTCTTTCTTTCTTTCTTTCTTTCTTTCTTTCTTTTTGGTGGTACTGGGGTGGAACCCAGGGGCTTTCTACCTCCAGGCTATACTCCCAGCCCTATTTTATATTTTATTTGGAAACAGGGTCTTATTAAGTTGCTGAGAGCAGGCTGGCTTCAAACCTGCACGATCCTCCTGTTTCAGCCTCCCAAACGCAGGGATTACAAGCGTGCTCCACCACGCCCGGCTCGCTCTTTCTTTCTTTCTTTCTTTCTTTCTTTCTTTCTTTCTTTCTTTCTTTCTTTCTTTTTCCTTCCTTCCTTCCTTCCTTCCTTCCTTCCTTCCTTCCTTCCTTCCTTCCTTCCTTCCTTCTCTCGGTACTGGGGATTGGACCCAAGAGTGGTATTATACCTCCAAGCTACATCCCCAGCCCTTTTTTTTAAAAACATGGTCTCGCCAGGATACTGAGAGTCTCACTAAGTTCTGAGGCTGGCCATGAACCTGCGATCTTCCCGTCTCAGCCTCCCAAGGACTAGGATTACAGATGTGTGTCACCACGCCTAGTTTCTTTTTTATTTTGAGACAGGGCCTTGCTAAGGGCCAGGCTGGGCTCAAACTTGTGACCCTGTTGCCTCAGCGTCTTGAGTAGCTGGGATTACAGGCCTGCAGCACCACACCTGGATTAAGGGCTGGCTCTTTATTGCAGACCAACAAGCCAGACTGGGCCACCCTAAGGCCCTCTCTTGCTCCCCACCCACACCCTGACCTCCTGGCCGTGCTCCCTCCCCGTGCAGGCCGGTCCTCCTCACCTTGGCCAGGGCCAGGAGCAGGTCCTGCAGGATGCCACTGGTCGTAGACTTGATGTCCTCCTCAGCCTCCACCTGGAAGTCTGAGGTGGGGTCGGGAGCTGTCTGGCTGTTCCTGGCTTTTCCCAGGGTAGCTATCCCCCCGCACCTGCAGGTGCCTGACCCCCGGCGCCTGCCAGCCCCACCGTCTCCTGCTCAGAGACGCTGCTCCTTCTCAGATGGACAGACACAAGCACCATCGGGGCCACTCTGAAACATCTCTAAGCTGCGAGGCGAGGTGTGAGGTGTTTTCATTCTAAGAACCAACCTGCCAGGCAGGAGGCCTCCACTCTCAGGTGTTGGCGAGGCAAGGAGGTATGGGGAAACCCGTGTGGTGACGCAAGGTGGCGAGCGCCCGGCCCTTCAGTGAAGAGAAAAAGCCCAAGCAAGGTGGGATAGGAAGCAGAGACCGAGCAGAGAGAAGAGAGGGAGGAGGAAGGAGGACAGAGGAAAACATGGGCAGGCTGGAGGGGGTGGTAGATACTTAGCCAACCTGTGCAGAGGCCCTGAGTTCAATCCTCAGCACCAAAAACAAGAACTGGAGTGGGGGAAGGATTAATAACACAGGTCTAGGTTACCTCAGCTGGGCCTGGTGGCACACACCTGGGATCCCAGTATTGAGACAAGGGGCACCACAGGCTGTAAGCCAGCTGGGGTGACTTTGAAAGACCCTGTTTCTTTTTTCTTTCTTTTTCTTTTTTGTTGTTGTTGTTGTGGTATTGGGGGTTGAACCCAGTGGCATTCTACCTCCAAGCTACACCCCCAGCCCTATTTTTTATTTTTTATCTATGTATTTTTTGAGGGTCTCAGAATGGAACCCAGGGCCATTCAACCTCCGAGCTATACCCCCTGCCCTATTTTTTTTATTCTTTATTTTGAAACAGGGTCTCACTGAGTTGCAGAGGTCCTCACTAAGTAGCTGAGGCTGGCTGCGAACCACGGTCCTCCAGTCTCAGCCTCCCGAGTGCTGGGATTACAAGCATGCGCCACCACACCTCCCAGCACAAACGAATAGTGCTGGGAATGCAGCTGGGAGGTAGAATGCCCCTGGCTTCAATCCCCAGTACCACACACACACACCTAAAATAGTACACACTTGCCAGATGTGGTGGCACATACTTGTGATCCCAGTCCTCAGGAAGCTGAGACAGGAGGATCACATTCCAAGTCAGACTCAGCAATTTAGGGAGACCCTGTTTCAAAATAAAAAATAAAGCTGAAGCTGGGCATAGTGGCGCACGCTTGTAATCCCAGCATTCGAAAGGCTGAGACTGGTGGTCTACTCAGCCTAGAGGCTGAGTCATGGTGGCTGAGACAGGAGGATCACGGTTCGCAGACCCTCAGCTACTACTTAGGCCCTTTGCAACTCAGTGAGACCCAATTTCAAAATAAAGAATAAGAAAACAGGGCTGGGGGTGTAGCTCGGAGGTAGAATGCCCCTGGTTTCAATACCCAGTACTGCAAAAAAACAAAAAAACAAAAACAAAAAACAAAATAAAATAAAATAAAACAAAATAGCCAGGCGTGGTGGTGCATGCTTGTAATCCTCACACTTGGGAGGCGGAGACAGGAGGATCGGGCAGGTTCAAAGCCAGCCTTGCTGGTTTAGGAGACCCTGTTTCCAAATAAAAAATATAAAAAATAGGTGTCTGGGAGTGTAGCCCAGAAGTAGAAGGGTTTCCAGGATTCCCAGTACAACAACAACAAAAAAACAAACAAAATAACAAAATAAAGTAAAATAAATAAATTAGATTAGCCAGTCGTGGTGGTGTACGCTTGTAATCCCCGTGCTTGGGAGGCTGAGACAGGAGGATCGCACAGGTTTGAAGCCAGCCTCAGTTACTTAGTGAGGCTCTCAGCAACTTAGTGAGACCCTGTTTCCAAGTAAAGTATAAAAAATAGGTCTGGGCCGGGCGTGGTGGTGCACGCTTGTAATCCCTGCACTTGGGAGGCAGAGACAGGAGGATTGCGCAGGTTCGAAGCCAGCCGCGCACGCTGGCTTAGGAGACCCTGTTTCCAAATAAAAATGTAAAAATAGGTCTGGGAGTGTAGCCCGGAGGTAGAAGGGCTTCCAGGAACTCCAGTACCACCACCACAAAATAAATAAATAAATAAATAAATAAATAAATAAATAAATAAATAAATAAAATAGGTCTGGGAGTATAGCCCAGAGGTAGAAAAGCTCCTGGGTTCTACCCTCTGTACCACCACCACCACCACCACCACCACCACAAAAAATAGGTTGGGGGCCTGGTTCAATCCCCAGTACAATGAAGAAGAAGAAGAAGAAGAAGAAGAAGAAGAAGAAGAAGAAGGAGGAGGAGGAGGAGGAGGAGGAGGAGGAGGAGGAGGAGGAGGAAGAAGAGGAGGGGGGGAGGAGGAGGAGGGGGGAGGAGGGGGGAGGAAGAAGATAGGGGGGGAGGAGGAGGAGGAGGAAGAAGAGGAGGAGGAGGAAGAGGAGGAGGAGGAAGAGGAGGAGGAGGAAGAGGGGGGAGGAGGAGGGGGGGGAGGAAGAGGAGGAGGAGGGGAGGAAGAGGAGGAGGGGGGAGGAAGAGGAGGAGGAGGAGGAAGAGGAGGAGGAGGGGGGGAGGAAGAGGAGGAGGAGGGGGGAGGAAGAGGAGGAGGAAGAGGAGGAAGAGGAGGAGGAGGGGGGAGGAAGAGGAGGAGGAGGAGGAAGAGGAGGAGGAAGAGGAGGAGGGGAGGAGGAGGAGGAAGAGGAGGAGGAGGAGGAAGAGGAGGAAGAGGAGGGGGAGGAAGAGGAGGAGGGGGAGGAGGAGGAAGAGGAGGAGGAGGAAGAGGAGGAAGAGGGGGGGAAGAGGAGGAAGAGGAGGAGGGGGGGGGAGGAGGAGGAAGAGGAGGAAAGTAAGAAAGAGGAGAGGGTGTTGGTGACAGATGAGGGTGTGGAAAGGCAGATACGTGGGTGGGTGAGGCACCGGGCATCAGGGAGGACGGTCAGCGGGCCCCATCATCTGGGGAGGAGATGGCGGGGATGGCCGGGGCAGGATGGTGAGGCAGGTGCCTTGGGGACTGTCAGGGTGCCTGGTGTTGTCATTAACTTTGACGCCTGCCCTGGAGCCACAGACTGAGATGGTTAATAATTGTTTTTCTTCAGTAATCACAACTGGCTTTCTCCCCTGGGGGCGCTGAGGCATTGGCGGGGAGGGAGGAGAGACGCCAGGGGACAGACCCAGACAGACCCAGACAGGGACAGTCAGGCTCCCAGATGGCCTGTGGGGTGAACAGGGGCGGGGTGGGGGGTCCCACCAGTCCCGTGGCTCTTGGGCCCCTCCCGCTCTTACCGTGCTTGTAGAGGGCTAGGCACGCCTGCAGCTGCGCTGGGGCTCTGGTGGCGAGGATTTCCACGGCCACATCCTCAGCGGAACCTGAGGCCTAGAGAAGGCAGGCGGGCACTCTGCGACTGGGCCATGTCACTAGGCTGGCAGACAGGGCCACCAGCAGATGCTGGCCGAGTCTCCCTCTAAGGGTGGACAGGATGGCTAGAGGGACCTCCCAGCCTGCGATGCTCCCGGTCAGTTCCCAGACACCCGGTACAGGCCAGCGTCCTGTCCTGTACCTTCAGGGCGGTCCTCAGTTCCTGGGCGTCCAACTGGGCTGCGGGTTGAAGGAGAGACACCACAATCCTCTCCAGGTGGCCGGAGAGCGCTGCCTGCAGGGACCTCAGCAGGTCCTGCAATAAACGGTGTGCGTGGCAGAGGGGGCAGGAGAGGGACCCGGAGGTTGGGGCGGTTTGGGAAGAGCTGGCCGGTTTGCATCTCAGGCCTGAAGCGCCAGCCCCTGGTTAGCCAGCAGGTAGTTGCTGTGACTCTGTGCTGAGTCTCCTGGGCTCCGCGCCCTGGACCACTATTTCTGGGATGTCGGAGCAGTCTCTACCTGTTGGGTGCGCTCCTGGAAGGCTCGAGAAATGAGCTGCCTTTGCTCTCTGCTCCGATTGGTCAGCACATCCACAATGGCGCCGCGGTCCACACCTGACCCAAGGCAAGGCTGAGCTGTTTATGGGGTTGGGATCCCTTTACTCCTCAGTCTAAGGTTTAAGGGAGAGGTGGGAAGCAAAGGCGCACACTCCCATTTGATCAAACGATGTAAACCGGGCGTGGTGGCGCACGCTTGTAATCCCAGCACTTGGGGGGCTGAGGCAGGAGGATCGCACAGGATCGAGGCCAGCCTCAGCTACTTAGTGAGGCTCTCAGCAACTTAGTGAGACCCTGTTTCCAAGTTAAAAAATAGGTCTGAGAGTATAGCCCGGAGGTAGAAAGCCTCTGGGTTCCACCCCCAGTACCACACACACACAGAAGATGCAGATAAAATGCCAAAACACCATGCAAATTCCATCCAAATTTAGGCAAAGGTGGCCTGCCTGGTGTGATAGTGAAAATAAATAAATAAATCAATGCTGGGTGCGGTGGCACACCCTGTAGTCTTGTAGTCTGAAATCCCAGCATTTGGAAAGGTGAGACAGAAGGGTCACAGGTTCGAAGTCAGCCCCAGCAATCTAGGGAGACCTTCAGCAACTTAGCAAGACCCTGTTTCTTTTTTTTCTGTTTTTCTTTTTTTTCTTTGTAGTACTGGGGATGGAACCCAGGGGCATTCTACCTCCGAGCTACACCCACAGCCCTATTTTTTATTCTTTATTTTGAAACAGTGTCTCACTGAGTTGCAAAGAGCCTCACTAAGTAGCTGAGGCCAGTTGCAACCCGTGATCCTCCTGTTTTAGCCTCCCAAGTGCTGGGATTACAAGTGTGCACCACAACACCCCAAACCCTGTTTCTAAAAAACAAAAGAAGCTGGGCATGGTGGCGCACACTTGTAATCCCCGGGCTTGGGAGGCTGAGACAGGAAGATCGCACAGGTTTGAAGCCAGCCTCTGCAATTTGGGCTCTCAGCAACTTAGTGAGACCCTGTTTCCAAATAAAATATAAAATAGGTCTGGGAGTAGAGCCCGGAGGTAGAAAAGCCCCTGGGTTCTACCCTCAGTACCACCACCAACAACAACAAAAAAATAGGTTGAAGCCAGGCGTGGTGGCGCACACTTGTAATCCCCGCACTTGGGAGGCTGAGACAGGAGGATCGCACAGGTTTGAAGCCAGCCTCAGCTACTTAGTGAGGCTCTCAGCAACTTAGTGAGACCCTGTTTCCAAATAAAATATAAAAAAAGTCTGGGAGTATAGCCCGGAGGTAGAAAGCCTCTGGGTTCCACCCCTAGTACCACCAAAAAAAAAAAAAAAAAAATAGGTTGGGGGGTATAGCTCAGAGGTAAAATGTCCCTGGTTCAATCCCCAGTACAACGAAGGAGGAGAAGGAGAAGAAGGAGAAGAAGAGTAGTAGTGGTGGTGAGTAGTGTATGGTACTAGGGATGGAACCCAGAGGCTTTTCTACCTCCGGGCTCTACTCCCAGACCTATTTTATACTTTATTTGGAAACAGGGTCTCACTAAGTTGCTGAGAGCCTCACTAAGTAGCTGAGGCTGGCTTCGAACCTGTGTGATCCTCCTGTCTCAGCCTCCCAAGCGCGGTGATTACAAACGTGCGCCACCACACCTGGCTTCTTTTTTTTTTTCTTTATGTCTCACAGAGTTGCAGAGGGCCTCACTAAGTAGCTGAGGCTGGCCAGGAACCTGTGATCCTCCTGTCCCAGCCTCCCAAGTGCTGGGATTACAAGCCTGCGCCACCTCACCCGGCTCTAGATGGACTTTTAAAAGGCAGACCCCAAGGGAGCGGGAAGGGGCTCACCTTGGCCTGTGATGGCTCGCAGTAGCCTCTGCACATCCTTATCCACACTGAAGCTCAAGAAGGTCCTGAGGGTGCCCAGGGTCCCCCAAGCCGCAGTCTGTAAGAACAGGAGGTGATTCAGAGAGGCTGTCCCTGTCTGCCTCCGTCCCTCCCAGGTGTCCCAGCCAGATGCCGGCAGGGCTTCCTCTCTCCATTCCCCAGGCCTCCATCTTCTCATAGACCCTGGCTTGCTCTGGTGTGCACAGGGGCCCTGGTATGCACCTGTAATCCCAGAGACTCTGAAGCCTGAGGCAGGAGGCTCACCAGTATGAGGCCAGCCTCTGCAAAGGCAATGTAGTGAAATCCCATCTCAAGGAAAACAAAGTAACCAAAAAAGGCAGGGCGTGGTGGCCCATACCTGTAATACCAGTACTTGGGAGGCTGAGACTGGAGGATTGCAGGTTGGAACCTCAGCAATTTAGTAAGACTCTATTTCCTTTTTCTTTTTCTTTTCTTTTTTTTTTTTTTTTTTTTGGCAGTACTGGGGATGGAACCCAGGGGCATTCTACCTCTGAGCTATACCCCCAGCCCTGTTTTTTATTCTTTTTTTTTTTTTTTTTTTGTGGGTCTGGAGATGGAACCCAGAAGCATTTGACCTCTGAGCTATATCCCCTGCCCTATTTTTTATTCTTTTTATTTTGAAACAAGGTCTCACTAAATTGCAAAGGGCCTCACTAAGTAGCTGAGGCTATCCACGAACTGCGATCCTCTGGTCTCAGCCTCCCAAATACTGGGATTACGAGCATGCGCCACGACGCCCGGGTATTCTTTATTTCAAAACAGGGTCTCACTAAGTTGCAAAGGGCCTCTCTAAGTAGCTGAGGCTGTCCTTGAACCACGATCCTCCTGTCTCAGCCTCCCAAATGCTGGGATTACAAACGTGTGTCAGCACACCTGGCTTATTTTTTTTATTTTGAAATAGAGACTCACTAGTTGGGCGTGGTGGTGCATGCTTGTAATTCTAGCATTTGGGAGGCTGAGGCATGAGGATCACAGGTTCGCGATCAGCCTCAGCTACTTAGTGAGGCCCCATTTCAAGCACCAGAAATACACACACACACACACACACACACACACACACCACAAAAAACAAGTAAACAAACAAGAAAAGCAATCCCAACAGCTCCTACCTTGTTGGCAAGGCCCAGCTGGCCGAGGATCTCCTGGGTCAGGGATGGCGCCGGGTTCCCGTTGCTCAGGGCCATGGTGCAGGGGGACTCCCTCCCTGGACAAGGTAACAGTTGCCACCTTGAGGCCAGGGTTCTTGATGGCCCCAGTCCTACTCCTTTTCTTATTATAGAAGAAATGACTCTGTCCTTTCCCTGCTTAGCAGGCTTGGGAGCCAGGATTAGAGCCAGAGAAAACCTCCATCTCCTCACCTCTCACTGGGCCTGCCCAGGGATGTCTAGGACCAGCATCCTCCAAACTGTCTCTAACTCCAGGGTTGGACTGACCCAGCCCCGAGGGCTGTGTCCCTTCCTTCCCTGGCCTGGCTGGGTTCTCCTGGGGCAGCACAGGGGAGTCGAGGCGAGGCGGCGAGATGAAGTAGACAGGGTGGGGGCCAATTCATTGTACCCCTAGCCCCAGGCCCAGCCCTGCTACCCTGCCGACCTGCTCACCTGCCGCTTGCCCTTCGACTGTCAGGCTGGGCTCGCTGGGTCGCAGGCGCCGTCTCTGAGAGCAGCAATTGACCAGGCCCCTCTCCCGGCTGGACCAGGCCCTGGCTTGCCAGAGGTGCTGGAGGTGAGGCATACGTGGTGGTGGCCCGGTAGCCTGGCTCTGTGGGCACCGGCTCCCGGGTAGCCTGGCAGAGGAGGGGGCGTGGGCTGCCCGGGCTGAGCAGCTGGTCAGATGACCTCTCCTGCGGACCAACCCAGTTGTTGCCTGGGCGCTGGCCCCTCCCAGACGTGGGAGAGGACCAGGCAGTGCCGGGTCCCACGAGCGGGCACCTCCCTGTGTGTGAGCATCTCTTCTCCCAGGAACGGGACCTTAACCCACACCAGTGAGCCAGGCTGGGCCTCAGCGCTCAGCGGTGGACACAGGGTGCTTTGTGCGTCTCTCTCCCTGTGGGGCCAGGTGGGACCACAGAGGCCTAGTCTCTAAGTCCAGCTCTTGACCTGGCTCCAGCTCCCCGGGGGTGTGTGTGGGGGGGGCAGGTCAGACAGGCTCCAGGCTGATTTCAAGGTTGATAGAGAAAAACCTGTTGGGGCACATGCCGGCAGGCACCCCGGCTCGCACCCTAGAGGGGGTCCCAGCCCAGAAACTCCCTTGCCGACAGCCTTATTAAAGCCAGACAGCCTGGGTGGGGAGGCGAGGGGATGGTTTAGATCTGTGGACAGGTACTGGGGGCAGCAGCAGATAGGCAGAGTCAGGAGAGAAGAATGCGAAGGGTGTGCCCTGGGGACTGCGGCTCTGCATTCCCAAAGCAGCCGCGAGGAGGAAGAGGCTCCCTGGGCCCTGGTTTCTTAAGATTCCAGATGCCTTTTGGCTGCCAGGGCTCTGGCTGTTTGCAGGTGATGCAACCCCAGCAGCTGGGCCGAGGCCGCTCAAGCTCACAGCAGCAGGTGAACAGCCCTGCCAAGCTCCCCAGGGCAAGCGGGGCTGGGTGCAGCCCCGGAACCTTCTCCAAGCTCTGCCACTGTCCAGGCCAGGACGGCCTTGAAGCCAAGGAAGGAAGACTTGCTGGTGGCAACCACTGCTCCTGGTCTTCTGGTGCCTGTCTGTCTCTCTTTTGTGTGTGGGGTACTAGGGATTGAAACCAGGGATATTCTATCTCTGAGCTACACCCCCAGCTCTGTTTTTTTTTTTTTTTGGTACTAGGCCCCCGGTGCATTCTACTTTTAAGCTACACCCCCATCCCTATTTTTTATTCTTTATTTCGAAACCAGGTCTCACTGAGTTGCAAAGGGCCTCACTAAATAGCTGAGGCTGGCTGTGAACCATGATCCTCCTGTCTCAGCCTCCCAAATACTAGGACTACAAGTGTGAGCCACCATGCCTGGCTGTTTGTTTGTTTTTTTGTGGTACTGGGGTTCCTGGAAACCCTTCACCTCTGGGCTACACTCCCAGACACCTATTTTTTATATTTTTATTTAGAAACAGGGTCTCTAAAGCCAGCAAGGCTGGCTTCAAACCTGCACAATCCTCCTGTCTCCGCCTCCCAAGTGCAGGGATTACAAGTGTGCGCCACCATGCCCGGCTTCTGTTTTGTTTTATTATGTGTGTGTGTGTGTGTGTGTGTGTGTGTGTGTGTGTGTACTGGGGATGGAACCCAGGGGCTTCCTACCTCTGGGCTATACTCCCAGACCTATTTTTTATATTTTATTTGGAAACAGGGTGTCACTAAGTTGCTGAGAGCCTAAGTAGCTGAGGCTGACTTTGAACCTGTGCAGGCATGCTGTTTATCATTCCAACTTCTGGGGAGGCTGAGGCAGGAGGATGACAGGTTTGAGGCCAGCTTGGGCAATTCAGTGAGACCCTGTCTCTAAATTAAAAAAAAAAAAAAGGCTCAGTGTAGAGGCACATGCCTATAGTTCCAATACTTGGATGGCTAAGATAGGAAGATGCAGGTTTGAGTTTAGTGTCAGCAACTTAGTGAGACTTTGTTTCCAAATAAAAAAATAGGGCTGGAGATGTAGCTTGGAGGTAGAGTGCCTGTGGGTTCAATCCCCAGTAAAAATAAATAAATAAATAAATAAATAAATAAATAAATAAAATTAGTTGGGCACAGTGGCTCATAGCACACCTATAGTTCCAGTACTTAGGAGGCTGAGACAGAAGGATCACAGGTTCAAGGTCAGAATGTGGTAACGGCTTCAAAAATAAATAAATAAGCCGGGCATTGGGGTGCATGCCTGTAATCCCAGTACTTGGGAGGTTGAGACAGAAGTATTGAAGGTTCAAGGCCAGCTTCAGCAACTTAGTGAGGCCCCCTGCAGTTTAATGAGACTCTGTTTCAGACTAAAAAATAAAATAAGGCTGGGAGTGTAGCTTGGAGGTAGAATGCTCCTGCGTTCAGAGTACCCAACAACAACAACAACAACAACAACAACAACAACAACAATAATAATAATAAAGGCTAGGGATGGCTGGGTGTGGTAGCTCACTATATATATATATATCCTATAACCCAGGGGCATTCTACCTCCCAGCTATACCCCAACTTTTTTTTTTTATTATTCTTTATTTTGAAACAGGGTCTTACTGAGTTGCAGAGGGCCTCACTAAGTAGCTGAGGCTGTCCTCGAACTGTCTCAGCCTCCTGAGTACTGGGGTTACTATTATGCACCACCACGCCCCGCTGGAAGCTCACATTTATAATCCCAGTACTTTGGAGGCTGAGATAGGAGAATCACGGGTTTGAGACCAGCCTCAGTAATGTAGCAAAATTTCAAAACAAAAAATTTTCTATTTCAAAATAAAATAAGTTGGGCGTGGTGGGGCACGCTTGTACATCCAGTACTTGGGAGGCTGAGACACGAGGATTGAGCAGGTTCGAAGCCAGCCTCAGCTACTTAGTGAGACTCTCAGCAACTCAGTGAGACCCTGTTTCCAAATAAAATATAAAATAGATCTAGAGCCGGGTGTAGTGGCGCACGCTTGTAATCCCAGCATTCAGGAGGCTGAGACCTGGAGGATCACTGTTTGCGGACAGCCTCAGCTACTTAGTGAGGCCCCCTGCAACTCAGTGAGACCCGGTTTCAAAATAAAGAATAAAAAATAGGGCAGGGGGTGTAGCTCAGAGGTCAAATGCCCCTGGGTTCCATCCCCAGACCCGCAAAAAAAAAAAAGATCTAGGAGTGTAGCCCGGAAGTAGAAAAACCCCTGGGTTCCATCCCTGGTACCACAAAAATAAATAAATAAAATTGGAAGCCGGGTATGGTGGTACATGCTTGTAATTCCAGCATGTGGAAGGCTGAGACCAGAGGATCGAGGTTTGTGGACAGCCTCAGCTACTTAGTGAAGCCCTCAACAACTTAGTGAGACCCTATTTCCAAATAAATAATAATAATAATAATAATAATAATAATAAATAATAATAAAAACAGGGCAGGGGGTGTATCTCAGAGGTCAAATGCTCCTGGGTTCCCGCTAGGTTCCATTTCCAGACCCGCAAAAATAAGTAAGTAAATAAATAAATAAATAAATAAATAAAATTGGGCTGGGATGCAGCTCAGAGATAGTGTGCCCCTGAGTTCAATCCCCAGTAACACACACACACACACACACACACACACACACACACACACACACACACACACACAATAAATAAATACATAAATAAAGCAATAGCCGGGCATGGTGGCACACTCCTGTAATCCCATTACTTGGGAGGCTGAGACAGGATGGATGATCACAGGTTTGCAGCCAGTGTCAGCTACTTAGTGATGCCCTCTGCCACTTAGTGAGACCCTGTTGCAAAATAAAGAATGAAAAATAAGGCTGGTGGTGTAGGCAGGAGATAGAATGCTCTTGGCTGGGCTCAACCCCCAGTTCCAAAAAAAAATAAAAAGAAAAGGCTCTAGGGATGCAGCGCAGTGGTAGAGCGTCCCTGGGTTCAATCCCTTGTACTTCAAAAATGCTAAGGAACATGTAAGAATAAGTACTGTTACAATGCTATTTCATAATGGTAACTGTTATTACTCCCTCAGAAGTTGTTATTTTTCCCTAAGAAGTCCCGACTTCGTTCTTCCGCAACCTCTTCCTTGCCGTTCCCCCATGTGGCCACAAGAGGGCAGAAGCGGCCACCGGCGTCTCCAGTCTCCTATTGGCCACCTGGTCTCTGGCTCCACCCCCTCAGAGCTTCCGAAACCCCGCCCACTCGCGGGAAGTACCGCCTCTTGGTGACGTCAGGGCGCGGGGTGGGGCGCTCGGAGGCGGATGGGGTCGCGGGCGGCCGGCCGCCGGAGGTCTACGCTCCGCTCGCAGGGAGGCCGGCCTCTGGGTGCAGGCCGCAGGCTGGATGACCGCGCTTGGCCGGGGTGGCCGCAGTTACGCCATCCTCGCTTTCCGAGCCTTTCAGACTCTTCTCGGGCCACGCAGACCGAGCAGGCTGACGGGGACCGCAGGGGAGGGCGACGCGCCGGGGTGGCCAGCCCAAACGCCCCTCGGGAACTCGGGGTAGAGCTGGGATCCGAACTCGGGACTTGGAGAGGACACCTGCAAGCTCAGCGGGGCCCTGTGTGCGAGGGGGAGGCGCGGTGCCTCTGCCAGGGCTTCTGAAGCCTTTGCGGAACTGCACGCCTCGTGCTCGACCGGACTGGGTTTTCAGATTTATGAATCGTCTTCATGCACATGCTCCCAATTATAAACATAATTTCTTTTTCTCTTTTTTCTTTTCTTTTCTTTTTTATTTTTTTGCGAGTCTGAGGATGGAACTCAGGGGCATTTGACCTCTGAGCTACACCTCCTGCCCTATTTTCTATCCTTTAATTTGAAACGGTCTCACTAAATTGCAGAGGGTCTCAGTAGCTGAGGCTGGCCGTGGACCCTGAATCTCCTGTCTCAGCCTCTGGAATGCTGGGACAACAAGAGTGCACCACCACGCCCGGCTCTCCTTTTAATTTTAATTTTTTTTAAATTTTATCTTATTTTATTTTTTGGTGGTACTGGGATTTCTGGAATCCCTTCTACCGCCGGGCTACACTCCCAGACCTATTTTATATTTTTTTATTTTTGGAAACGGGGTCTCTTAAGCCAGCGCAGCTGGCTTTGAACCTGCGCAGTCTCTGCCTCCCAAGCAGGGGATTACAAGCATGGGCCACCATGCCCGGCCTTCTCTATTTTATTTTGAAACAGCATCTCTTGCTAAATTGCTGAGGCTGGATTGCTGAGTACTGGGGATGGTACTAGGATTACAGATATTCCTCTCAGCGGTGCAAAGCAGCAGCTCACACTTTGCATTATGTGATTTCAGAATCAGTAAAGATCCCTTTGGGCTATTTTACCTCTTGTTAGGAAACTTCTTCCCAGAATTCCTGGCACTGAGTGCCTGGCTCTGCTCCTTACTCAGAGCCTAGCCTGGCGATCCCACCTTGAGCCCGTCTTTCTGTCTGAGATACCTAGAGGCTGGCCCTGTGGCCTGCCCTTTGCCTCGGGCCACCTGGGCAGCCCTAGAGGAAGTGACTCACCACAAGGCCAGCCTTGCTTGGGGCGCTGTGGGCGTGGCCATGCCAGCCTGGGGCGGCTGGTTGGGTCGGAAGGGCGGTAATCATAATCTCTTGATCTCCTGTACAGCATCCCCCTAACCCCTGGCTGAGTCCAAGTCCCTCCTCCTCCATCAGCTTGTTCTCAGTTGTGTCCTGGGGTGGGATACACCCTCTTATCTTATTTTCCAGGCCTTCCTTATCCAACTGCTGCCCCAATCTTCTCCCCACTGCTGGAGATCAAACCCCAGGCCTTGTACATGCTGAGCAAGCTCTCCTACACCCCAGCCCTGACCTGACCCTGTGATCAACCTGCAAACTAGACCCCCCCCCTTTATTTTTTATGGTCCTGGGGCTTGAACCAAGGGCTGTTATATCTCCAAGTTACACTCCCAACATTTATTTATTGAAACTGGGATTATAGGCATTGTGCCACCACACCCGGGCTTGGTCTATTTATTTTGAAACAGGGTCCGGCCTTGAACCTTCGAACCTCCTTTCTGAGCCACCAAGCCCTGCCCTTTTTTATTTGACACAGGATCTTGTATCGTTTCTGTGGCTGGCCTCAAACTTGCTATCCCGGTATTAGATTACAGGCATGTGTGCAGGCAATTTATTTTTTTGACAAGTGTTAGGGATTGAACCCAGGGCCCCATTCATGCTAACCCATAGCGCTCTTACCACTGAGCTACATCCCAAGCCCACAAGGAAGTCTTTAAAAAGCTTGGTGGAGCTGGGCGTGGTGGCGCACGCTTGTAATCCCCGCACTTGGGAGGCTGAGACAGGAGGATCGCACAGGTTTGAAGCCAGCCTCAGTACTTAGTGAGGCTCTCAGCAACTTAGTGAGACCGTTTCCAAATAAAGTATAAAAAATAGGTCTGGGAGTGTAGCCCGGAGGTAGAAGCCCCTGGGTTTTATCCGCAGCACAACACACACACACACACACACACACACACACACACACAAATAGGGCTGGGGGTGTCGCCTGGCAGTAGAATGCCACTGGGTTCCATCCCCAGTACTACACACACACACACATACACAAAGAGTCTGGTGGAGCTTGGTGTCGTGGTGTGCACACCTGCAATCCCAGTGCTTGGGAGGCTGAGACAGGAGGATCACAGAATCAAGGCCAGCTTCAGCAAGTCTAGTGGGGACCCTGGGGAAGCCTGGCACCTAGGAAACCCCCGTGAGAAAAGGGTTCAGAAACTAAAAGAAGGAGACAGCTAGTACAGAGATGTGGGCAGGGGGTTAGAAGGGGATACAAAAACTTGCCTGAGGCCAAAATAGGAGACACTGGAACCCTAGCAAAAAGGACCTGTGGGTGTGTAGCAGAGGAGTCCTCTGGAGAGAAGCATGGAATCAGAAGGCTGAATGAAGGAAAGGGAGTCTCCAGTAGGCAGAAAGATACAGTATAAACCCGGTGCAGTGGCCACGCCTCTAATCCCAGTATTTGGGAGGCTTTGACAAGAGGATCCCAGGTTGGCCAGGCTAGCCTCAGCAACTCAGGGAGACCCTTGGCAACTTTGTGAGAGCGATTTCTTCCTTCCTTCCTTCCTTTCTTTCTTTCTTTCTTTCTTTCTCTTTCTTTCTTCCCTTCCTTCCTTCTTTTGTGGTACTGGGGGGTGGAACCCAGAGGCTTTCTACCTCCAGCCTATACTCCCAGGGCTATTTTTATATTTCATTTAGAAACAGGGTCTCACTAGGTTGCTGAGAGCCTCACTAAGTAGCTGAGGCTGGCTTCGAACCTGTGCGATCCTCCTGTCTCAGCCTCCCAAGCGCGGGGATTACAAGCCTGCGCCACCATGCAGGGTTTATTTTGAAACAGGGCCTGAGTTGCAAAGGGCCTAGGTAGCCGAGGCTGTCCTTGAGCCAGGACCCTCCGGTCTCAGACTCCCAAATGCTGGGATTACAAGCGTGCGCCACCACGCCCCGCAGAGCCTATTTCAAAATAAAAAACCGGGCTGGAAGTTTGGCTCCGAGGTAGAATGCCTTCGGGTTCAGTTTTTTTGTTACACAGATAAGGTACTAGATGTGCTAATAATGCAAGAGTAAGGCTGGGGCAAAGAAAAGCGCGGCCAGAAGGGCGGCTGGGCCTCGGGGCCGGGCGGGGTGGGCGGCGGGCGCGGCTGGCGTCAGGTAGGGCCCGGGGCGCTCTCCGCAAGCCCCCCCGCCGGCCCCAAACTACGGTGACGCCCGGGACTCCGCGAACTTTTTCCCTGAAGTCGAGCGTGGCTCGGGGTGGCCCAGCCTGCTGAGGAGAAGGAGGAGGAGGAGGAGGAGGAGGAGGAGGAGGAGGAGGAGGAGGAGGAGGAGGAGGAGGAGGAGGGAGAAGAGGAGGAGGAGGGAGAGGAGGAGGAGGGAGAGGAGGAGGAGGAAGGAGGGAGAAGAGGAGGAGGAGGGAGAGGAGGAGGGAGAGGAGGAAGGAGGAGGAGGAGCAGAAGGAGGAAGGAAGGGAGAGGAGGAGGAGGGAGAGGGAGGAGCAGGGGAGGAGGAGGAGCAGGGGAGGAGGGGCAGGGGAGGAGGAGGAGGAAGGAGCGGGCGGAAGGGGCCGGAGCGGCGCGCAGGCCGAGCGGACGCCGGGCCGGGCCGAGGCCGCGGGCAGGACGCCGCCGGGTGAGCGGGCCGGGCGGGCGGCGGGCGGTCATGGCGGCCTGGGTCTGCGCTGGCCGCGCCCGCGTGCAGCAGGGCCGGGGTTTGGGCCGGGCGGCGGCACCGTTATGGGCGAGCCCGGGCGGCCCCGCGGGCTTGCTGACGGCCTGGGCCGCGCGGGACCCCCCCCCCCCCGGGCAGACGCTTCCCCGAGCTGGGCGCCTCCCGCCGCCCCCTCCCCGAGCTGGGCCCCCTCCCCGAGCTGGGCCCCTCCCGCCGCCCCCTCCCGCGGACCCCCACGCTCGCTTCTTCTGGCCCATCTTTCCCAGAATCTGCCCCAGAGTTTGGCCCCGCGCTGCAGCCGGGCACAGGGACACACCTCTTCCTGACCTCAACCCTTCTTGCGGCCTTCTTTTTCTCGACCTGCTGCAGTCGCCTGAAAAAAGAGAGTTTTCGACAAGAAGCCTATTCAGGACTCCTTCCTTTTCTTTCCTTTTCTTTTTCGTAGTCGCTCAGGCTTCATTGGAAGCCAGGAGCCGGCGACACCCTGGAACCTTCTGTTTCACCCGCTGCCCCTGCCGACCCATTTATTTATTCCTTTTAGATACTGGGGGTTGAACCCGGGGGCGCTCACCACCCAGCTATACCCCAAGCTCTTCTTATATTGAGACAGGGTCTCCCTCATGTATCCAGCTGGCTTCAAACACTTTGGGTCCTCCTGCCTCAGCCTCCCGAGTTGCTGGAGTTTACAGGTTGGTGATGATGGCTGGCCTCTGTTTTCCTTTGTAATTTCCCCAAATTCTGAGAGTCAGCAGCAGGGCTGTTGCCACTTGGAGCCTGGGAGCATTCTTCCTTTCTCTCACCAGCCCAACTTCTGCCTCCTGGGTCTCTAAGCCCCACAGCCTCTTCCCCTCCCCTCCCCCTCTCATCCCCTTCGGACAGTTTTGGGATCGGAGTTGAGGCAGAGGCTGGGGCCGGCCGGGCCCTGCTCAAGTTCCTGGTAATCCAATGCTCATGAAATCCCTGCTCCGCTGGCCCCTCTCCAGCCTGTGCCTCTCAGAATTGGCATCTGTGTCTCCGAGGCAGGTGTGTATAGGAGAGAGACGCACCGTATCTCTTCATGTGGGTGGAGGTGTAATTTCTAGGAGTGGAAGAGTAGGTGTGATATATATATTTTTTTCTCTGTAACAAAATCAGGTGCCTGCCCTGAGGGCCCAGTGTTCTAGAAAGGCAGAGTCTTTTTTCTGTCCTGTGCATGCCTCACCTTCTTTTGCCCCAGCATTTTGTTTATGGGATGCCCTGTTTGGCCTAGTAAGCTGATGCCAAGAAGCCGCTAGGGCTGCCACGGGGAGCCGATTCTTCCATTCTTTGGGGTGTGTAAGCAGGCGAGGTGGCTGAGAACACCTGTTATCATTTGCCTCCTGACCCTGCTAACCCGGCGCCTCTCACTGGCTGGGCAGGAGGAGTTGCTTCTCTGCTAATGTAAATTCAGGACAGCTAGGGAGGGCTGTGGTCACGGGAAGCCTGTGACCCCGGTGGGAGAAGCCCCCATTAATCCGCATCTCGGAAGCTGGGGTGCCGTGGTGCAAGCCTGTAATCTCAGTACTTGGGAGGCTGAGACAGGAGGATTGTAGGTTTGAGGCCAGCTTCTGCAATTTAGCAAGGTTTTCAGCAACTCTGAACTCTGTTTCAAATAGCGGTTCGAAGCAGGGCGTGGTGGTGCACGCTTGTAATCCCAGCATTCGGGAGGCTGAGACCGGAGGATCACGGTTTGTGGACAGCTTCAGCTACTTAGTAAGGCCCTCTGCAACTCAGTGAGACCCGGTTTCAAAATAAAGAATAAAAAATAGGGCAGGGGGTGTAGCTTGGAGGTCAAATGCCCCTGGGTTCCATCCCCAGACTTGCAAATAAATAAATAAAAATAGCAGTTCGAGGACAGCCTTAGTAATTAGGCCCTCTGCAACTCAGTGAGACACTGTTTCAAAATAAAGAAAAAGAGCCGGGCATGGTGGTACACGCTTGTAATCCCAGTACTTGGGAGACTGAGAAAGGAGGATTGCACAAGTTCAAAAGCCAGCCTCAGCTCCTTACTTAGGCTCTCAGCAACTTAGTGAGAGACCCTGTTTCCAAATAAAATATAAAATAGGTCTGGGAGTATAGCCCAGAGGTAGAATGCCCCTGGGTTTTCATCCCCAGTAACCCCTCCTCCCCATACACAAAAGGGCTGGAGATGTAGCTCGGAGATAGAATGCCCCTGGGTTCCATTCCCCAGTACCAAATAAATAAATAAATAAATAAATAAATAATAGGGCTGGGAGTATAGTTTGGAGGTAGGAAAGCCCTGGGTTCAGTTCCCAGCAACACAGATGCACACCTGTCTTGCATCTCAGGCTCTCTCCTTCCCTTGTCTCCCACCCCCTCTGCTTGGGGTGGGAGAGCGTGGGTCTCTCTGTCCTGGGGTGGAGGTAGGGGCAGTAACCAGGCACTGGCCCACGACATTGTCTGACCTGCCTCCTCAGAGCCTTACCTTCTTGGTTAGGGATAAAACAGGCATAAGACAATCCCAGGCCCCAGCAGCCCAGCTAGCCACAGAATCAATCTTTCAGCCTCCAAAGCCCCCTGACAACAGAAATGTCCCTGCCAGTGACTGGGAATGGGGATGGGGCCCAGGCCCTGGACCTGCCTGGACCCTGGCTTCAGCTCTCATTTGTGGAAAAGTTGGGCCCCAAGACACAAGCAAAAACCTTGATAGGGATGACTAGGGTGGTTATGGTACCCAGCCTGCCTTCAGGCTGTGTACAAGTGGGCGGGAAGGAAGAGGAGTATGAAAACACATCTGGGGGTCTGCATCATCCCTGCGCAAGTTCTTGGTTTTTTTTCCCACTGAGGATTAAGCCCAGGGCTTTCTACCTCGGAGCTATACCCTCAACCCAATTTTTGTGGTTTTTTTTTTTTTTTTTTGGTGGTACTGGGATTCCTGGAAGCCCGTCTATCTCCGGACTACACTCCCAGACCTATTTTATTTTTGGAAACAGGGTCTCCTAAGCCAGCACAGCTGGCTTCGAACCTGCGCGATCCTCCTGTCTCTGCCTCCCAAGTGCGGGGATTACAAGCATGTGCCACCACGCCCGGCCAAATTTTTGTGTTTAAAAATAGGGCCTCACAGCCAGGCGTGGTGGCGCACGCTTGTAATCCCCGCGCTTGGGAGGCGGAGACAGGAGGATCGCGCAGGTTCGAAGCCAGCCGCGCGCGCTGGCTTAGGAGACCCTGTTTCCAAATAAAAATGTAAAAAACAAACCTGGGATTACAAGCGTGTGCCAGCGCACCCTGCGACCTCAGTTTTTTTGTTTTGTTTTGCTGTACTGGGGATGGAACCCAGGAGCATCTTACCTTCGAGTTACACCCCCAGCCCCATTTTTTGATCTTTCTTTTGAAACTGGGTCTCACTGAGTTGCAAAGGGCCTCATTAAGCAGCTGAGGCTGTCCTTGAATGGAGATCCTCCTGTCTCAGCCTCCCCAGTGCTGGGATTACAAGCGTGAAGCCCAGCTTGCCTTCTCAGTTTTTCATCTGTGCCCCTTCTCTATTCGATTTTCTACTTTTCTCTATGAAGAAAATAAAACGTGTATGTGGAAAACTCTACTGTGGGCAATTATATTTGATTTTGTTCAGTTCAAAAAGCTTCCATCTCTTTAATTAAATATTTATTCTGGCTCCGGTGGAGGGGAAGGGGCAGCAGCAGCGGCCCGGGTTCTGAGGCTTGGAATGTGTGCGCCCGGGAGATTCAGGGCAGGAGAGGGGAAGGTGGGGCTGAGGCTCCCCTGTTGTCAGGGCTCACCTCTGTTTTCATCCAAGAGAGCAGTGACCAGGAGTGGGGACAAGAGGGTAAAGTCCTTGAGCTGGAATACTGACCCGTGACAGGCCCCAGGGGATTTCGCAAGTGCCTCCGTGGTGGGTGGGGGCGGAGCTGCGCCTCTGAGCTGCAGGCTGGAGGGCCTGCCTGCGGGCCGCCGCAGCCTCAGCAGCACCAACCTGCCTCCTGCCCGCTTTCCTCCTCGACCTGCCAACCTCTGTCTTGCAGCCTCTAGGCCTCTCTGGTGGAGCCTGAGGGCTGTGGAGCCTGAGGGCTGGGGAGCCAGGAGGCGGCGGCCCGAGTCCCCCTGCCACATGGCAGTGGTCGCGGCATCACGGTCTCTGCAAGTCCATCCTGCTGCGCTGCTCTGCTCTCAGCAGCTTCTGACATGAACCATAGGCCGTTCCTGCCTTGTCCCATCTGGGGGTCCAGGTGGCCCCCATGTTTCTCTTTCAGTAGATTAAGGGGGACGGGTAAAGCAGCAGCTCTTTGCTAGGCTCTGGGCCTTGCCATGGTGTTTCCCTGCAGATTAGTGTTTTGGGTTCTGGATGAGCCTTAATAAAAAGTAGCTTAAAGCTGGGTGTGGTGGTGCACACTTGTAAACCTAGCATTCAGAAGGCCGAGATAGAAGGATCAAGGTTCAAGGACAGCCTTAGCTACTTAGGCCCTTTGCAACTCCCTGAGACCCTGTTTCAAAATAAAGAATAAGGCGGGCGTGGTGGCGCACACATAATCCCCGTGCTTGGGCGGCTGAGAATCGCTTGGGCGGCTGAGAAGGGAGAATCGCGCAGGTTCAAAGCCAGCCTCAGCTACTTAGTGAGGTGCTCAGCAATTTAGTGAGACCCTGTTTTCAAATAAAGTATAAATTAGGTCTGGGAGTATAGCCCGGAGGTAGAAAAGCCCCTGGGTTCCACGCCCAGTACCACATACAAAAAAAAAAAGAAAAGGAAAGAAAGAATTAAAAGCCAGTTGTGGTGGTGCAAGGCCTGTAATCCCAGCATTCAGGAGGCTGATATAGGAAGATTGCAGTTCATGGACAGCCTCAGCTACTTAGGCAACTCTGAGACCCTGTTTCAAAATAAAGAATAAAAAATAGGTCTGGGGGTGTTGCTTGGAGGTAGAAGGCCCCTGGGTTCCATCCCCAGTATCGCAAAAAAAATAAAGTAAAATGTATCTTAAGCCAGGTAAGACCCTCTTTCTTTCTTGTTTTCTTTCTTTCTTTCTCTCTTTATCTCTCTTTCCTTCCAGAACTGGGCTTGAACCCAGAGACATTCTACCTCAAAGCTACACCCCTAGCCCTATTTTTTATTCTTTATTTTGAAACAGGGTCTCACTGAGTTGCAAAGGGCCTCACTTAAGTAGCTGAGGCTGTCTGTGAGCCGTGATCCTCCTGTCTCAGCCTCCCAAATGTTGGAGTTACAAGTGTGCACCACCACAACTAGCCATTGTTATTTATTTATTTATTTTTTTGTGGTACTGGAGATGGAACCCAGGGGCCTTCTACCTCCAGGCTACACTCCCAGACTTATATTTTATTTGGAAACAGGGTCTCTTAAGCCAGCTGAGGCTGGCTTCGAACCTGCACGATCCTCCTGTCTCAGCCTCCCAAATACTGGGATTACAAGTGTGCGCCACCATGCTCAGCTGAGACTCTTGTTTCGAAATAAAGAATAAAAAATAGGGCTGGGGTTGTAGCTTGGAGGTAGAATGCCCCTGGGCTCAATCTTCAGTACTGAAAGATAAAAAAAAAAGTAGCTTAATTCCAGCAGACATCTATCTAAGTCTGCTGTCTGGATTCCGGGTGTCCAGGCCTGGGGCTCTCTGCAGCTGACCTGACTTTCTTTCTGTTAAGAGGCTTGTGGTTTGGCATCTCGTGCGTTTGCCGGGGCTGGGTGGTTGCCGGGGCTGGCAGCCTCTTGCGTGGTCATCTATGCTCGCTGACTGTTCCGGAGCTCAGAGGGTTTGGGGACAGGCTTTTGTCTTCCGTGGCCTCTTCATTTTCCCCTAGGGACCTGCTGCCCACGTGGATCTAGGACAGGGAAAGAAGTGTTTGCCCAGCCCCATAATTGATCGCTTTTGGACTCTCTCCTCCAGCCCCCTGCCCCAGGGACCCTTGGGAGTGGGGTGGAACAAAATGGAAGGACCCAACCTTTATTCTAGGGAACTGGGACGTCTAAGGGTGTTAGCATTCATCTGAGGTCAGTGCTGAGACTAGAAAGCCACTGGATTTCAGAAGAGGAAGCTGAGTTGTCCAAGGCCACAGAGTCAGGGCCAGGCTCCGGGCTCAAGTTGCTCCTGTGTGTTGCTGGGGATTGAACCTGGGGGAGTAGTTTCTCTGAGCTACGCTCCCAGCCCGCCCTTCCTTCCTTCCTTCCTTCCTTCCTTCCTTCCTTCCTTCCTTCCTTCCTTCCTTCCTTCCTCTTTCTCTTTCTTTCTTTCCTTTCTTTCGTGCTGGAGATGGAACCCAGGGGCATTCTACCTCTGAGCTACATCCCTAGCCCTATTTTTTTTTGCGGGTCTGGGGATGGAACCCAGAGGCATTCAACCTCCAAGCTATAACCCTTTCCCTATTTATTTTTTATTTTGAAGCAGGGTCTCGTTGAGTTGCAAAGGGCAGCTAAGGCTGACCGTGAATCTCCTGTATCAGCCCCTCAAATGCTGGGATTACAAGCGTGTGCTACCATGCCTGGCTTGTTTTTAATTTTTTCTTTTCTTTTTATGAACCCAAGGGCATTCTACCTCTGAGTTACCCCCAGCCCTATTTTTTATTTTGAAACAGGGTCTCGCTAAGCTGCTGAGGCTGGCTGCGAACCTGAGATCTTCCTTGTCTCAGCTCCCAAGCCCTGCCTGGGATTACAGGGAGTACCACCATGCCCAGCTCCCCTGCTCCTTTTTTTTTTTTGCTGGTCTGGGGATGGAACCCAAGGACATTCAACCTCCGAGCTATACCTCCTGCCCTTTTTATTCTTTATTTTGAAACCTGGTCTCACTGAGTTGCAGAGGGCCTCACTAAGTAGCTGAGGCTGTCCGTGAACCTCGATCCTCCTGTCTCAGGCTCCCGAATGCTGGGATTACAAGCGTGCGCCACCACGCCTGGCTTTTGTTTTTGTGGTACTGGGGGGGGGGACCCAGGGGCTCTCTACCTCCGGGTTATACTCCCAGCCCTATTTTTTATTTTGTTAACAGGGTCTTACTAAGTAGCTGAGGCTTCAAACCTGTGCGATCCTCCTGTCTCAGCCTCCCAATCCCCTGCACCTTTTAACACACCACCGAGAAAGCTTTCGTTCCCCTGTCCCTCTCCCTGAGGCTGCCCTCCTGATGGCCTCCTTCCCTCACTCAGGATGCTCCAGACCTTGTGTGATTACTTCTGGTGGGAACGGCTGTGGCTGCCTGTGAACTTAACCTGGGCGGATCTAGAAGACCGAGATGGGCGTGTCTACGCCAAGGCCGCAGACCTCTACATCACGCTCCCCCTGGCCCTGCTGTTCCTCATCATCCGATACTTCTTCGAGCTGTGAGCATATCGGCCTAGACACAGCCGTCCCTCAGCTGCCAGCCACCGTCTCTTGGACTTGCAGTTGTCTCTTGCTGTTGAGTCCTGCGCCCGGGTGTTCTGGCCACCCCGGCCCCTGCCCACTGCAGCCCCCACCCCCAGGGCACCATTGTTTTCCTGAGGGCTGAGCACCCTCCAGCACTTGCCTTCAATGGCTGTTTGTTCTTTCTCTCTCCCTGCCACTCCGCCTGGCCACTAGCAAACAAGGCAGCTTTGTCAGCCGTGGGCAGCCCAGAATGCTTGGGGAGAGGGGGTTGCCTGGAAACTGGGGAAACTGAGGCCAGGTGAAGTTGCCTGAGTTTGCAGTCCTTTCTCCTCCCCGACTGGGGGCTGGGAGCATTCCGAGAGCCAGACACCTCTGCCTCACGTCCAGTCCCATCCCCAGGTACGTGGCCACGCCACTGGCTGCCCTCTTGAACGTCAAGGAGAAGACGCGGCTGCGGGCGCCTCCCAACGCCACCCTGGAGCACTTCTACCTGACCAGCGGCAAGCAGCCCAAGCAGGTAGGGGCGGCAGGCGGGCAGGGCTCTGTGGCTGGCCCAGATCCTGGGCGAGGCTGGTAGGCGCCCTGCGACTCCAAAGGGCAGCTGCTGATGGGCTTCCGTGCCATACCAGGCAGAGGTGGACCTTCTGTCCCGGCAGAGCGGGCTCTCCGGCCGCCAGGTGGAGCGCTGGTTCCGCCGCCGTCGCAACCAGGATCGGCCCAGTCTGCTCAAGAAGTTCCGGGAAGCCAGGTGAGGACGGTGGTTCCTGGAAGCCAGGTGAGGATGGTGGGTGCCAGTGAACTGGGTGGAGAGGAAGGGCCCAGGGGGCCGCATGTGGGGAGGGGCGCGTTCAGGTTAAATGAATGGCTTGACAGGGCATCGGGGGCCTTGGGAGGCTGTACTGTCCTCCCATCCAGTCAGTTCTGCCTCCTCTTCCAGCTGGAGATTCACCTTTTACCTGGTCGCCTTCATTGCCGGAATGGCCGTCATCATGGACGTGAGTGGGGATTACCGGGAAGTGGGAGCGGGTTCTTTGGCGATGTGGGGTGAGGCCACAGAATCTCTTTAATGTCTCGCCGTCTCTGCAGAAACCCTGGTTCTATGACTTGAGGAAAGTCTGGGAGGGATATCCCATCCAGGTACGGAAGGGGCCTCTGTGGGGTGGCCTGAGACATGCGCATCCTGGTGAGGAGATGCTTTCTGGAGCATGAGTCAGAGGAATGAGCCCTGGAGCTCAGAATAACCCCCGGGGCTGGGAGGGTTGGGACTGGAAGGGGAGCCCTGCAGCCAGCCCCTCTGGGGTCCCTGTGGGGTCCCTGACCGCTCTCTCCTCTCCCAGAGCATGGTCCCTTCCCAGTACTGGTACTACATGATTGAACTTTCCTTCTACCTGTCCCTGCTCTTCAGCGTGGCCTCTGACGTCAAGCGCAAGGTGGGTGAAGGGGCCACGCAGTGTCACCTGAGCTGAGGACGGGCCTGGGGTGAACAGCCTGTGTTGACTCCCAGGAGCTCTGGATGGAGCTCCTGGGGGATGGGAATGAGGGGGGAGGAGGAAGGAAGTCCCCTGGAGCCCACACCTTCTCCGCAGGATTTCAAGGAGCAGATCATCCACCACGTGGCCACCATCATCCTCCTCAGCTTCTCCTGGTTTGCCAACTACATCCGGGCCGGGACGCTCATCATGGCTCTGCATGACTCTTCTGACTACCTGCTGGAGGTGAGGTTCCCTCGAGCTAGAGGCCTCAGCACGGGCTCTCGTGTTTTTGGGGGACGCAGAGGGACTGTCTGGAACTAGGGTGGGGGGCACAGAGCAACTGCTGCTCGCTGGGTACACAGAGCGACCGGGTGGGGGAGTCGGGGGCTCACGATGCCCATGGGGGCTTTCTCCTAGTCGGCCAAGATGTTCAACTATGCCGGCTGGAAGAACACCTGCAACAACATCTTCATCGTCTTCGCCACGGTCTTCATCATCACCCGGCTGGTCATCCTGCCCTTCTGGTGAGCGGGCAGGCTGGCCTCCCCTGGCTGGGCTCAGGAGTCCTGCCCTCCTCCAGGCATCTCCCCACCCTGCGCCACGCTCACCATCTGCCTCCCCTGCACCCGCAGGATCCTGCACTGCACCCTGGTGTACCCACTGGAGCTCTATCCTGCCTTCTTTGGTTATTACTTCTTCAACGCCATGATGGGAGTGCTACAGATGCTGCACATCTTCTGGGCCTACCTCATTTTGCGCATGGCCCACAAGTTCATAACTGGAAAGGTGAAGGCTGTCTCCCTTTAGTAGGGCCCGTGTCTCCGGACTCTCCAACTCCCCACTCATCAGGCCAGGGGCTCTTTAAGAAACCACTGTGGGCTGGGCGTGGTGGCGCACGCTTGTAATCCCTGAACTTGGGAGGCTGACACAGGAGGATCGCATAGGTTCACAGCCAGCCTCAGCTACTTAGTGAGGCTCTCAGCAACTTAGACCGTTTCCAAACAAAATATAAACTAGGTCTGGGAGTATAGCCAGGAGGTAGAAGGCCCCTGGGTTCCATCCTCAGTACCACCACCAAAAAAACAAACCACTGTGGGGCCCTGGGCAGAAGGGTGTGAGACCTTGGAGAGGCAGCCCCAAGGGCTGGAGACTCACCTAACTTCTCACCCACTCCCACAGGTGGTAGAAGACGAACGCAGCGACCGCGAGGAAACAGAGAGCTCAGAGGGGGAGGAGCCCTCCGGTGGGGCCGGGGCCAAGGGCCGGCCCCTGGCCAACGGGCACCCCATCCTCAGTAACAACCATCGCAAGAATGACTGAACCACTGTCCCTGCCACCTCCCAGATTAACGCAGAAAGCCAAGGAACTAGCCAACTTTCCTGTAGGGTCACTCGAGTTCTGGGAGAAAGGAGAGAGGAGCGGTAACCTCCCTCCTCCTCTGTCAGCCAGCTGCCTTTAAACCAAATTCCAACCAGCCTGTCCCCAGGTGGAGGCTGGTTATATCCTGCTGGAGGGCGATGGTCTCGGCTCCTCTTCCGCCAGGTCTTTACTGCTTCCGAGACCCTTCCTCAGCTCCAGCTCCTGGGTGGTTACAACTCACATTCCTCTTGAGAATCTGGCCCTAGCGGTTTGCCTTTGACTCCCTGACCCCCAGGGCCAGGGCTGTGCCTTAACGTCCCATCTGTGGGCCTCATTCTGCCAAAGTTGGACCAAGGCTCACCTTTCTAAGCTAACTTGGGCTGGAAACCAAAGCTGAGCTGATGTATTTTCCCCTAAGACACATGAACTGGGTGTAGGAGGGTGCACAGGACCCTGACCCTACCTCTGCCCGGACTGGGGGCTCTCGGCGGTCTTGGGGTTCCTTTTGCCAGCCGTCCCTGTGCCACCCCAGGCCTGAGATCTCACAGCTTCCTCCCCCCTCCCTGCGGCTAGGCTAGCTGGTGTGGAGTAGAATGGCAACTAGTCCTAATTTTTATTTATTAAATATTTGGGGTTTCAGTTTTGAAGACAGAATTACAGCTAGCACCTGGCATTTCAGCAGAGGGACCATTTCAGACCAAAATGTACTGTTAATGGTTTTTTTTAATTAAAATATATTAAAGATTAAATAAAATGTGTCAACAAGTGTCAAACTACTAGGAACTGAGAAGGGGGATTAACTAAACCAAGAGAACTTTGTATGCCTTCCTTGCAGTCACATAACATCCGGTAAGAACAAAAAGTAGAGAAGGTGTAGGATTGATGACAGCTGCCCAGTGGGGTTGGGGACGGGCCACTCACGACCCGGATCAGTGTGTGGGGCCCGAGGTAGGATCCAAACCACAACCTCGGTTTTACAGTTTGTTTAAAAAAGACTGGAGAAGCAATACAAACCAGGGACAATACAGACATGGCCCGCTCCAGGAGGAAAGTCTACTAGAATCATGAAGGTGAACGAAGGCGGGTTGGAGGCCGGGGCCAGCGTGACTCCACCCCGAGTGCCCCAGGAAGCCGGGACTCTGCCTGCTAGCACCACATTGGAAGAGCTCCTGATCCAGAACCCCCGTTTCTATCCAGGAGCTGGGGGGGTGGCTAGACCAGAGACTTGGGGTCAGAATTCAGCAGTCAGGAAGACCCGAGCCCTGAGGACAGGCGAGCCGGGAAGGCGCGGGGCGTCTACAGCAGACGGCCTCTGCACTCGATGGCCCCGCAGCAGCAGAGCAGCTCCTTGCCTTCCACGCTGCCCACCTCATAGTTGTAGTCCCAAGTGAGCTCCGTTCCAGCCCGGATTCTCCTGAAAAGCAAAGGAAAGGATGGGGCGTGGCGAAGGCAGTGCAGATGAGAAGGGGCCTGGGAATCCGCAGCCATCCCCGCTCCTCCTTACTTGCTGGCGAAGAAGGCCACCCAGGGAAAGCGAAGGTCGTGGGTATCCACAAAGACGTTCTGGACAAACAGGTTGGGGCTGCAACTGTGCTGCAAGTTTAAGCAAGGCATCGAATCAGAACCAGGAAAACAGAAGAATCTGGCTTGGGGGTGAGAGCGGGAAGATGACAGGGTCTGGCCCTCCCTCTAGGGCAGACATGTTCAGAAAGACTGTTAAGACTCAGTACTTTTTTTTTCCCCTTGTTTGCAGTACTGGGGATGGAACCCAGGGGCATTCTACCTCTGGGAGGCACCCCTAGTCCTATTTTTTATTCTTTATTTTGAAACAGGGTCTCACGGAGTTGCAAAGGGCCTCCCTAATGCTGGGATTACAAGCGTGCGCCACCACGCCCGGCTCTGAAGTCAATTTTTTTTTTTTTTTTTTTGGTGGTACTGGGGTTCCTGGAAACCCTTCTCAGGGCTACACTCCCAGACCTATTTTATATTTTTATTCGGATACACGGTCTCTTAAACCAGAGAGGCTGGCTTTGAACTTGGGCGTGATCCTCCTGTCTCTGCCGGCACCACCACGCCCGGTGTTCTGAAGTCAATTTTTAACAAGAAAAAGTGAGTTTATACAGTGTGTTAAAAGAACCAGAAAGGCCGGGCGTGGTGGCGCACGCTTGCAATCCCCACGCTTGGGAGGCTGAGACAGGAGGATCATACAGGTTCAAAGCCAGCCTCAGCTACTTAGTGAGGCTCTCAGCAACTTAGACCGTTTCCAGATAAAATATAAAATAGGTCTGGGGAGTATAGCCTGGAGGTAGAAAGCCTCTGGGTTCCACCCCCAGTATCACACACACACAAAAAAGAACCAGAAAGCCAGACGTGGTGACGCACGCTTGTAATCCCCGCGCTTGGGAGGCAGAGACAGGAGGATTGCCCAGGTTTGAAGCCAGCCGTGCTGGCTTAAGAGACCCTGTTTCCAAATAAAGTATAAAATTAGGTCTGGGAGTGTATCCCGGAGGTAGAAGGGTTTCCAAGAACCCCAGTACCACCACCATAAGGAAAAAAAAAAAAAAAAAAAAAAAAAAAAAAAAAAAAAAACCCAGAAAGCTGGGTGTGGTGGTGCATGCTTGTAATCCCAGCATGTGGGAGGCTGAGACAGGAGGAACGCAGTTCACAGAAATCCTCCGCAAATCTAAACTGGGCGTGGTGGCGCACACTTGTAATCCTAGCATGTGGGAGGCTGAGACCTGAAAATTGCGGTTCATGGACAGCCTCAGCTACTTAGTGAGACTCTATTTAAAAAAATAGTGTTGAAGAGGTTGTAGCTTGGAGGTTGAATGCCCCTGGGTTCCATCTCCAGACCTAAAACAAAATAAAACACCCAAAAGAAACAGAAACCTCACCAGGTGCAGTACATGTTTATAATCCTAGTACTTGGGAGTCTGAGCCAGAAGGTGCAGGTTTGAGAATAGCCTTGACAACAGAGCTAGACCCAACAATCTAATGAGACTGTTTCCAACTAAAAACAACAGGGCTGGGGGTGGCTCAGACGTAGAATGCCCCTGGGTTCAATCCTCAGAACCATGGGAAAAAAAAAAAAAAATCAACAAACAACAAAAAAAGCCCTAAAAGCCTGAGGCCAGGAGCTGCCCCCCCCCCCCCCCCCCGCCTCTGGAGGTGGGGAGGGCCTCACATTGAGGTAGCGGCCCAGGTTGCCTTCAAGTTTGGCGTCGATGATGTAGCAGGACTCCTCGCCGTCATAGAACTGCCGCGTGTTCTTTCGGACGGGCGCGCTCTCCCCCTTGTCCACGGAGGCCATGTTGGTTGACTTAATGGCAATCCCATGGGTCGATTTAAGAGCAAAGCCCCGGGTTGATTTTACTGCCACCTGGCGCTTCGTGGGACCTAGATGGGAAAAGCGGGGTCAGGATCCATCCTACCTCACGACTGGACAGTCCAACTCTTGCCCCATTTGGGGATGCTGGCGATGGGACCCAGGGCCTCATGCGTGCTCTGCGTCAGCTGCGTCCCCAGCCCATCTACCTCATCTATCTCACACGTTAACCTGGGGAATAACAAGAAGCTCGGCTTCAGGCCAAGGCTTTTTTCAAGCAGGATCAGATCTACTGGATAAAGAGCTGAGGGAAAGAGCAACAAATTGGAAAGAAGAGGAAGGGGACGTGGAAGTAATAGCAATAGTTTAGCCTTCCCAGAGATGCTCCCGCTCAATTTTTTTTACTTTCCTTAACTTATATTCCTACTGTTTCTTCCTACCACTCCCCCAATTTTTTCAGACTACCAGACATGTTCTTCTTGTCCTCAAAGTCCTCCCCCTCGGAGCCAGAGGAGATGGTCTGGATGTCGTCGCTGTCCACTGCTGCGGCCGAGGTCTGCCCGGCCGCGGGCTTCCGGCTGATGCCGCTCTCCCCCTCGCTCTCGGTGCTGCTGGACAGCGTGAGGACGTCCTGGGGAGCGGAAGGAGAGAGTAAATGCAGAGGCCCTGCGAGTCCTGCTTTTACCTGTGGTGTGGCAGAAGGGCTGGGACTGTGGCAAGAGGAAGATCAGATGTTGGATCACACAGAACGAGGGAGGACACCAAGCTGAAGGTTCAAGAGGCCAAGAGTAGCTATGGGGAGGCCCTGGCGAGGCAGGACTGCTCCATGTCCCTGTACTCGGCGGCTGAGCTCAGCCTGAGGGCACTTACGTCAGGGTTGGACTGGGCAGAGGCCCCCGGTCGCCGGCTCTGCAGCATATTAGTCTTACTGGCTGGGCGGCGAAGACCTTCAGTCTTCAGGGGAGAAGGATTATAACCATAATTTCGAGTGCTTTCGGTAACTCTGATGGGAGGGCAAGGAATGAAATGGGGTCAGGTTATTCGATGTTTTCTTAGCTTTTGTGGGCAGACTTAAAAACAGGTTAAAAAGACAAGCACAAGCTGGGCGTGGCTGTGCATGCCTGTAACCCCAGTACCTGGTAGGCTGAGACAGGAGGATCACAGGTTTAAAGACAGCCTCACCAAGTGAGACACTCATCAACCTAGGGAGACCCCGTTACCAAACAAAAGATAAAACAGGACTGGAATGTAGCCTGGAGGTAGAATGCCTCTGGGTTCCATCCCTAGGAGAAAACACACACATGCGCCCGTGCACACACACCGGTGTGTGCGCGGAGGGAATGGTGGCACAGGTCTACAATCTCAGTGACTTGGGAGGCTGAGACAGGATGGGTTAAGTTAGAGGCTAGCCTTGAGCAACTCAGTAGATCTTTTTTTTTTTTTGTGGTACTGGAGGTGGAACCCAGGGGCTTTCTACCTCTGGGCTATACTCCCAGATCTATTTTGTACTTTATTTTGAAACAGGGTCTCACCAAGTTGCTGAAAGCCTCACTAAGTAGCTGCGGCTGGCTCTGAACCCGTGCAATCCTCCTGTCTCAGCCTCAATGGGGATTACAAGCGTGTGCCACCACGCCTGGCTCTCAGTAAAACTCTTGTCTCAAAATAAAAAAGGGCTAGAATGTAGCTCAGTGGGAGAGCAGCGCCAGGTTTAATCTAACATGAAAGGGAAAAAACAAAAAAGCAAACACTTACACTGACATCTTGTTCCGATCATCAGGGTCCTGGAAAAGAGCAAGTGTAGAGCTGAATACCGTTGCGGTCAGGGTAACAGATCCAATAATTAGATTTACTTCAAACGACTTTCGAAGACATTAGGCACTGAACGTACATCACTATCTAAAGTGGGTGGCGTGGGGAGAGTCACTCTGTAACCACCAGATTCTCATCACTGAGCTCCCCTGGCAGAGCCCTCTGACCCTTCCTTCCCAAGGACGGAACACGCTCCTGGAAAGAACACCATGAGCACAGCTCCAGGACCCCGGGGCAGTTTGGCCACCTACAGACTTCTTGTTTTGTTCTGAGATGGGGCCTTACTGAGGTGCCAGGCTGGCCTCTAGCTGCTGGGCCTGAGCAGTCCTCCAACCCTCTCCAGCAGCTGCCACTGCAGGCCTGAGCTTTGACACTGCAGGCCTGACATCAATACTTAACTCTTTTTTTTGTGTGTGGTACTGGGGATTGAACAGAGGACCTCATTCATTCTAGGCAAGTGCTCTCCCATGGTTTTATCTTCCCAGCCTTTCATTATTTTGAGACGTCTCAACTAAATTGCCCAGGCTAGCCTCAAACCTGTGACCTTCCTGCCTCAGCTGCCCCAGTTGCCAGGATTATGGGAGTATGCCACTGTACCATTCCATACCATACCATACCATACCATACCATACCATACCATACCCAGCTTGTTTCTCTAATTTAGCAGAAGCAATTTGTAACACTGTTTAAAAAAACACAGCAGGGCATGGTGGCCTATGCTTGTAATCCCCAGTATTCAGGAGGCTGAGACGGGAGGATCCTGGGTTTGCAGACAGCCTCAGTTACTTAGTGAAGCCCTCTGCAACTTAGTGAGACCTTGTTTCAAAATAAAGAATAAAAAATTGGGCTAGGGGTATAGCTCAGAGGTAGAAATGCCCTGGGTCCCACCCCCACTACTGCAAAATAAATAAATAAACAATAAACAACAAAAAACAAACCCTCTACTTTGGAATGAAATCAGATATTTTGCCTTCTCTAGAAAGTAGATTTTAAATAATTTGGTCTTTTTTTTTGGTGCTGGCAATTAAACCCAGGGGCATTCTAATTCTGAACTACAGCCTCAGCCGATTTTTATTTTGAAACAGGGCCTTGAGAGGTTGATGAGAGCCTCCGTGCTGAGGTTATCTTCACTCCTGCGATTCTCCTGTCTCTGCCTCCCAGGTACTAGGATTACAGGCGTGGGCCACCGCACTCGGCTGAAGAATTTGGCTTTTAAATGAATACTAGGAATGTCCTGGGTTGAGGGGGAGATTAATTAGGCTGCCACAGAAATAACCAGCACATAAACAATCTAAATGCAAAGGCATGTGGTGAGACCGTGGCGAGTTTCCTCCTGCTCACCTCCTTCTTGGCTTGCTTGGTGTCTGCTTCCTCCTTCGTGGCCAGCCCCGTGGCGGAGGCCTTCTCAGCCTCCCCTCGGCCTCCCCCACCCTCGCTAGTCTTGAAGGATGAGCGGCTGTCCGAGTCAGCAAAGCCTTCACTGACGCTGTGGCAGCTCAGCCACGAGGCCACCTTGTTCTTGGGCGTCTCTTCAGAGGAAGGTGGATTGCAACCTCCTGCAGGGACTGAGGGAGGGAGGGGTGGGTGAGGGGGCCCAAGATCTGGGGGGCGAGAGTCCTTGGAAGCCGTTTCGGACAGCCCATTCTCCTTCTGGCCTCGGGTCTGCCTCCGAGTGGCGTAGCTGCGCCACACAGAGCTGGTGCTGAAGTCCTCGTCCTTACAGAAGTTATCGTCTGAGCTGTCGTCGTTGGACTCTTCCGGGTCCTCTGTCCCACTGTTGCCGTCTTCCTGGTCCTTCAAGTCCACACCACTGCTGTCAGAGGAGCAAGGGACATCACTCTCATAGCCTTCCTTGAAGTTCTCCACACTCTCGATATGGTCCAGATTTGCGAAGTACTCATCCCCCATCTCCAGGCCCTCCTTGTCCGCAAAGTCATCTGTCAGGATTTTGCCTGAGGATGAAGAGAATTAAAGACCTTCCAGAGTTATGGGATCTTTTACTGAGAATCTCACTGTGCTCCGTTTACTCTCAATGCCTGCAAGTTACAGTCCCCTTTTCTTGATGACACCACAGAAGTGCATCAGTATAGGGACGCTTATTGTAGTGGTTCAAAATTTTTTGTGTCTAGTACTGGGGACTGAACCCAAGAGAACCCTACTAGATACTTCCCTAGCCCTTTTTATTTTATTTATTTATTTTTTATTTTTATTTTTTGGTACTGGGGTTCCTGGAAGCCCTTCTACCTCTGGGCTACACTCCCAGACCTATTTTTTTATTTTTTTTTTATTTGAAAACAGGGTCTCCTAAGCCAGCGCGCGCGGCTGGCTTCGAACCTGCGCCATCCTCCTGTCTCTGCCTCCCAAGCGCGGGGATTACAAGCGTGCGCCACCACGCCCGGCCGACCTTTTTATTTTGAGACAGGGTGTTGCTAAGTTACCAAAGCTGGCTTCAAACTTTTACTACTCCTGCCTCATCCTCCCAAGTTGCTGATTACAGGTGTGTGTCACCACAGTCAGCTCATTTCTTCCTCTTTATGGGAAGACAGTTCTTAGCTATGCTGGACGATCTCTGGAGAAAATGACAGTGAACTCCAGAATCGCGTCTCTTCTGAAATATCAGTGTCCCAAATACCAAGCCCTTCCCTTCTTGTCTGTATGAAGTTCTGTGCTCCTGGCTGATCCATCTAGACAGGCAAATTATTCATCATGTTCTTTCTTTTGGGAGTACTGAGGAGTGAACCCAAGGCCTGTGCATGCCCCAACCCTTTTTATTTTCAGAGAGGGTCTTGCTAATTTGCCCGGGCTAGTCTGAAACTTGTGATCCTTTTGCTTCAGCCTCCAGAGCAGCTGGAACTATAGGTCACAAACAGTACCTAGCACTCATCCTGTTTTTGAGAGACAAAATCTCTGCTTCCTTTTTATCCCAGTTCAAATGTCAAGCACTTCAGCCGGGTGTGGTGGTACACACTTGTAATCCCTGCCCTTGGGAGGCAGAGACAGGAGGATTGCACAGGTTCGAAGCCAGCCTCAGCAACTTAGTGAGGCTCTCGGCAACTCAGTGAGACCCTGTTTCCAAATAAAGTGTAAAATAGGTCTGGGAGTATAGCCCGAAGGTAGAGAGCCTTTGGGTTCCACCCCAGTACCACCAAACAAACAAACAAACAAACAAACAAACAAAAAACAAAACAAACAAACAAACAAAACAACAACCCAAAAACCAAATGTCAAGCACTTTTTATTCATTTTAAAAATTTTGTCCTAAGCTGGGTGTGATGGCTCACACTTGTAATCCCAGTACTTGGGACGCTGAGACAGGAGGATTAAAGGTTCCAGGACTGCCCAAGCAAGTAGTGAGACTCTTATCAACTAGTGAGACCCTTTTTCAAAATAAGTATTTAAAAATAGGGCTGGGGGTGTAGCTTGGAGGTAGAATGCCCCTGGGCTCAAAGTACCACACACACACACAAATTTGTTGCGATAGCCTAGTGTGATGGCTCACACCTATAAACCCAGCAGTGGGAGGCTAAGACAGGAGGATTGTAGGTTCAAAGACAGCCTCAGCAGTACAAAAGAATGCTGCGGTTGTAGTTCAGAGGTAAAATATCTCTGGGTTCAATCCCTAGTACTTCAAAATAAGTAAGTAAGAATTAAGTAAATTAAAGTTGGGATCTAGCTCAGAGAGAGAACATCCCTGGGTTTAGTCCCCATTTTTCCTGTGGTGCTGGAGACTGAACCCAGGGTCTCACACACCCTACTACTGAATCACTCCCCGACACCTAAGCACTTTCAACTTGCCTATGGATCAGTTTCCCACCATGTCCCAACTCCAAGAAGCACTGTGTGTATTTATCACCAACCTGCATAAATACAGACAAAAGAGCCTTTGGCAATGTCATCCAAGCAACGAATTCCCCAGCCCTTGTTCTGAGTCTTGAAGAGCTGTAGCCGAACCTGTAGTCCATGCTGTACCAATCGGTTTGTACACATGTTTGGGTCGCAGTTACAGCGTTTGTTACACTCGTAGACCCTAGGGAGGAGGTTAGGATAAAATCAGTCCTGACATGATCAGTAGAGTAATAGAAATCCACAGAACATTTCATGAATGATGATTAAAAATTAGGTAATGATCTAAGTGAATGGGTGTATGAAATGGGCGTGGTGGCGCACGCTTGTAATCCCAGCATTCGGGAGGCTGAGACCGGAGGATCGTGGTTCGCGGACAGCCTCAGCTACTTAGGCCCTCTGCTACTCAGTGAGACCCTGTCTCCAAATAAAGAATAAAAAATATTGGGAGACCCCAAAGTCTGTAATAATTCTTTAAAACTGGCTTCAAGGTTGTTTACCGGAAAAAACTTACAGGAGACTAAGTCATATCATACAGGGATTTGAAATTTGCCTTATAAATTAATTCCAAAAAAAATAAGCTTGTTAAGTCCACCAGGCAAGCAATCTAGAAACACATGTCCAGGTGAAGATTGGCAGCCTGGTTTCACTCATATGCCAGGGGAAACTTTTAGATCTTTTCTGACTGGGATATAGTCCTAGATAACAATGTTACCCTATTGTCAGCGTACCAGCAAGTCTTAAGTAAACTTCAAACAGTGCCAGAGGAAAAGGGTAAATTCTGTTTTGTCCAGATGACCTGGTACTCATTGAATAATCTAAAATCTTTATTCCAAAGCCTATTTCAGGTCTCCACAGCACTAATTTCTGGATTCACATGGTGCAAAATAAACTTAATACATCCCACTTTTGTGTGTTTCAGCCTAAGTCAGCAAAACAGGTTTTCTCATTTAAGTGCTATGTTAAGGTTTTCATGGTTAAACCTGTGAGTGTTGTCTCATAGGGTTAAAGCTTTCCAACAGACAGAACCTGACAGACATTTATCGAGGCCCTTTGGATCGTCATAGACGCACACGGCACAGACCCATCTGATTCCCCCATGCCAACTACATGCATGAATGTTACCCTAAAGCTGGGCCCCCCAACTTCACCCCTGTACAGCTCGAAGCAGTTTATGACCGACTCGACGTCCTTATTCCTTTGCTGAGGGGTACATTCATGTGATAAAAATGAGGGGAAAAAACTGATGTAAAATTAGCTCATGTTAAATGTTTGTACAATTGTAAATGTCAAAATGTATTTTCTGTATCTACCTTTGGCCTGACAGGTGTCAGGAAGTTACTAGACAAAGAGGGGAATGTACCAGTATTGGGACTGGCCTAGGAAGATTTGAGAAAGCTATGATTATTAATATATTTCAAAAACTGGGTGAGGAGCAAATCTGTGCAAGGACTTGATTTCTGCCTAAGGCAACTATTCCAATGTAAATTAACATAACTAAAAGTATCGAACAAGTCCAATAGGAGAGAACTAGGCCTTTATCTAAAGACAGATCTTAGGAGAGTAGAACTAGGCCTTCCTCTATCTAAAGACAGATCTACATGATAAGCTAGCTAGGATGGTAGGAGGGGTCGACCTTCATGAAAGGAGACACCCTGCCACACCTTGCTGGGGGAGGTACCTTACAGGGACTTTCAGGTGCTGTATCTTGGGAGTGGCGAGTTGGCCCGGGCCACCCTCCCCCCTCATGCCATTTTGGCATGGGGCTGTAACTATTTTCTGTATTTCTACCTTTTTAATAAACTTCTTTAAATCTTAAAAAAAAAAAGAAAAAAGAAAAAAATAGGGCTGGAAGTGTAGCTTGGAGTAGAATACCCCTGGGTCCCATCCCCAGTACCGCAAAAAAAAAAAAAATAAATAAATAAAATAAATAATTAAAAAAAATCAGGCTGGGAATATAGTTTGGAGGTAGAATGCCCTGGATTAAATCTTCAGCAACAAACACAAAAAAATAAAAAATAAAAAATAAAAAATAAATAAGGCCGGGCGTGGTGGCGCACGCTTGTAATCCCCGCGCTTGGGAGGCAGAGACAGGAGAATCGCGCAGGTTCGAAGCCAGCCACGCGTGCTGGCTTAGGAGACCCTGTTTCCAAATAAAAAATGTAAAAATAGGTCTGGGAGTGTAGCCCGGAGGTAGAAGGGCTTCCAGGAACCCCAGTACCACCAAAAATAAAAAATAAAAAATAAATAAAATAAAATAAAAAAATAAATAAATAAATAAAGAGAACAAACTAGTACTTGGGAGGCTGAGAGAGGAGATTCTCAGGTCTGGGGCCAGCCTCAGCAACTTATCAAGACCCTGTTTCAAAAATAAATAGCCGGGCATAGTGGCACAAGCGTTTAATTCCAGCGCTTGGGAGGCTGAGACAGGAGGATCGCTCAGGTTCTAAACCAGCCCCAGCTACTTAGTGAGGCTCTTAGCAACTTAGGGAGACCCTGTTTCCAAATAAAATATAAAATAGGGCTGGGAGTATAGCCTGGAGGTAGAATGCCTCTGGGTTCTGCCCCCAGTACCACTAAGTAAATAAATAAATAAGAAAGCCAGGAAGATCACAGGAAGATAGATAGATAGATAGATATATTAATTTAGGAGGCATTTACTTTTGGAAAGATAACTACAATTGGTTGATGGCATTAGTCATACCCTCTGGATAAAGAGCATCCTTATTTTTTGGTATTGGGGACTGAATCCAGAGGCATTCTACTTTTCAGCTACACTCCCAGACTGTATGTATGGTTTGCAGTACTAAGGATTGAACCCAGGGGGATTCTGCCTCAAAGTCACAACCCCAGCCCTATTTGTTTTTTTTTTTTTTTTTTTTTTGTGGTACTGGGGTTCCTGGAAGCCCAGTACTAGGGCTTGTACCTCGGGCTACACTCCCAGACCTATTTTATACTTTTTTATTTTGGAAACAGGGTCTCTAAAGCCAGCACAGCTGGCTTGGAACCTGCGTGATCCTCCTGTCTCCGCCTCCCAAGCGCAGGGATTACAAGCGTGCGCCACCACGCCCGGCCCTATTTGTATTTTTTGTGTACTAGGGATGGCATCTCAGGGGCTTTCTACCCACAGACTTACTATATATTTTTTTATTTTGAAACAGGGTCTTGCTAAGTTGCTGAGTGCCTCACTGAGTTGCTGAGGCTGGCTTTGAACTCGTGCCCTGGCTCAGCCCTCAGCATACTAGATGACAGAAGTGTACCACCACACCCGGCTATTAGATAAGGGCACTTTCTACTTATTAAAAACGATTGGTGTCTGGTCTTACATAAATGCTATATATGAATTCACTTGTTCTGCCTGCAGAGCAGCCCTCTAAGAGTTTGCCCTTTTAACTTTCTAAGATTATCACTCAGTGAATTTTCACAAACTGAAAATGCCATGTAACCAGCAGACATGAAAAGACTCCGTGTGATCCTTTTTTTCTTTCTTTTTTTTTTTTTTTTGCAGGTCTGGGGATGGAACCCAGGGGCATTCGACCTCTGAGCTACACCCCCTGCCCTATTTTTTATTCTTTATTTTGAAACCGGGTCTCACTGAATTGCAGAGGGCCTCGCTAAAGTAGCTGAGGCTGTCTGCGAACCGCGATCCTCCAGTCTCAGCCCTCCGGAATGCTGGGATTACAAGCTTGCGCCACCACGCCCGCTGTGTGATCCTACTGAGCCAGGCATGTAATCCAGGCATTAAGCGCAGGCCTGTAATCCCAGTAAGTAGTGAGACTCTTATCAATCTAGTGAAACTTTCAAAAAAAAAGTAAAATAGGGCTGGGAGTGTAGCTCAGAGGTAGGTGGCCTCTGGGTTCATCCCCAACACCAAAAAGTAAAGAAAATACCACACAGAGTGTATTTTATTTAGTTAATATCTCCTGTATTTAGCTGATAAAACAGGATCAGCTGGAAAGTAGCAAGGCCAAGAATTAGAGCTCAGGTCTGAGACCACTGCAGGACACCTTCAGCGTGGTCACACGATCAGCCACCAGCCCATAACCTTTGTTTCCGGAGCTATCACTAGCCGGGCACTACGGCAAGTTAGCTGCCAGTGATACAATGGTGTGCAGACCAGGAGGAGAAAGGCCAGGCCCGCCCGCATGAAGCTTATATACCAATGCGGAAACCAGGAGAACTGAGCTGACACATAAAGCCCTTCCATACACTGTGAAGAACCCAAGGTGGCGCTCAATCGAGAGAATTAGGGAGTGGAAAGGGCCTAGTTTTGAGAGACCCTAGACTTTCTCTAAGGAGGTGAGATTAACACTGAGAGCTCAAGGTTAGAGACGCCAGCCACACAAAGAACAACAGAAGGGTGCCGAGCGCCGGCACAGTGAGCGCCAAGTCCCCAGGAGGGCCGGAGCGCGGGGTGACCGGGACGCAGGGATGACAAGTATCAGCACGGCTGGAGTGACTTTGGAGGCAGAGAGAGAGATAAAGGAGCCAGTTTTGTAACCCAAAGTTAAAGGTTAATATAAAATTTGAGTGCTATGGAACCTATTATTTTTTATTTCTTTTATTTTTTTGCAGTACTGGGAATAAAACCCAGGGGTATTCTACCTCTGAGCTACATCTGCAGCCCCATTTTTTTATTCTTTATTTGGAAACAGGGTCTGAGTTGCAGAGGGACTAAGTAGTAGCTGAGGCTGTCCACGAACCGCGATCCTCCTGTCTCAGCCTCCTGAATGCTGGGATTACAAGCATGCGCCTCCACGCCCACTGGAAACTATTAGTTTTAAGCAAAGGAGTGCCATATTCCAGTTTTTTTTTTTTTTTTTTTGTTTGGCACTGGAGGTGGAACCCAGGTTTTTTCTACTTTCAGGCTATACTCCCAGACCTATTTTATACTTATTTGGAAACAGGGTTTCACTAAATTGCTAAGAGCCTCACTAAGTAGCTGAGGCTGGCTTCGAACCTGTACGGTCCTCCTGTCTCAGCCTCTCAAGCACTGGGATTACAAGCGTGTGCCAACATGCCCAGCTAGCCCTATTTTTTATTCTTCTTTTGGTGGCAATAGGGATGGTACCCTTCTACCTCAGGGCTACACTCCCAGACCTATTTTTAATATTTTTTATTTGGAAATAGGGTCAAACCTGCATAATCCTCCTGTCTCTGTCTCCCAAGTGCAGGGATTACAATTGTGCGCCACGACGCCCAGCTTAGTCATTATTTTGAAATAAGGTCTCACACTATTGCAGACGGCCTAAGTAGCAGAGGCTGGCTGCGAGCCTGTGCTCCTCCTGCCTCAGCCTCCCAATACTAGGATCACAAGGTGCGCTACTACGCCCGGTTCTTAACATTCTTTATATTTCTTACAGTATAAAGCATCTGGCTTGCCCACAAAATGGAATTTACTGAATCAATATTTGTGTAGTTTTACAGCAGATTCACTATTTCAATAAATATAACCATAAAATGTGTTATATGTGCTTTCTAACACACCACTCTATTTGAAGAATTCTTATTCCTTCCCACCAAACCATATTATTTTTTAATTCTTTAAATAAATGGTAGTACTACAATTTTTTCTTCCTTGTGCTTGCTTTATTTTCCACAATAACCATGTGATTTTATTGTTGTTGGTTTTGTTTTACTGCAGTACTGGGAATTAAACTCAGGGTTACGCCAGGCGTGGTGGCGCACACTTGTAATCCCAGCATTCGGGAAGCTGAGACCAGAGGATCGTGGTTCGTGGACAGCCTCAGCTACTTAGTGAGGCCCTCTGCAACTCCGTGAGACCCGGTTTCAAAATAAAGAATAAAAAAAAAAAAAAAAAAATAGGGCAGGGGGTGTACCTTGGAGGTAAAATGCCCCTGGGTTCCATCCCCAGACCCATGAAAAGAAAGGTTCAGAATTTTATTAATCAAAACATGTGCTTAGTATTCCATGTACTCTGCAAACCTCTCCCTCTCCCGTAGTCTTCATCTGCTCTGGAGTTACTCAGACCTGTCTGGGCGTCTTTTCTTTTTTGTAGTACTGGGACTGAACCCACAATATCAAGCATGCTAGACACACATCCTAACACTGAGCTACATCCCTAGGTCTTCTGTTTTATTCCGGCAGTACTGGGGATGGAGCTCGGGGCATTCTACCTCTGAGCTACACCCCCAGCCCTGCTTTTTTATTCTTTATTTTGAAACAGGGTCTCACTGAGTTGCAGAGGGACTAAGCAGCTGAGGCTGGCAGCGAACCTGCCATCTTCCTGTCTCAGCCTCCCAAGTACTGAGATTATAAGTGTGCACCATCACGCCTGGCTTCCCTATTTTCTTTTCTTTTTATTCGGTACTGGGGATGGAACCCAGGGGCATTCTACTTTCGAGCTACACCCCTATCCCTATTTTTACTCATTTGAAACAGGATCTCACTGAGTTGCAAAGGGCCTAGGTAGCTGAGGCTGGCCATGAACCGTGATCCTCCTGTCTTAGCCTCCCGAGCGCTGGGGTTCCAAGCGTGCGCTACCACGCTGGGCTTCCATCGGGCTTTCTAGCAATGTCCTGGAGCAGCTGCTCATGCAGTGGGCAGAAGGGCTCTCACGCTGGCTGAGCGCAACACGAGCAGCCGCCCGAGTGCGCCCTGCAGTCCCTTCCCTCCTTTTTTTGGGTTGAATCCTGAATCCTTCCTTCCTTGGCTGTCTCCCCTCATTTTGGCAAACATGTCTAGTAACTTTCTGAGAAGGGCAATAATGGAACACTCTTGGGGATACTGAGTATCCACAAACGTCCTTAGCCTACCTAAACACTTGAGTTTGACTCAGTTTAGAATTCTAGGCTGGAAATCATTTTCTCATAGAATTCTGAACAGATTGCTCAATAGCCATCTAGTTTCCAGTGTAGCTTTGGGAAGGCTGAAAGCACTTCAAGTATTTATTTGGTGCTGGGGAATGCAATCCAGGGGCATTCAACTTGTGAGCTACCGCCCCATTCCTTTTTATTTACATTTTTTGTAGTACTGGGGATTGAAAACAGGGGTGTTCTATCTCCCAGCTCTGTTTTGCTTTTTATTTTGAAATGGGTTCTCACTACGTTGCTGAAGGCCTCAGTAAGTTTCTGAGGCTGGCTGTGAACCTGTGACCCTCCTGTCTCAGCCTCCCCAAGTATATCACAGAAGTGTGCAACCATACCAGACTGTTTTACGTTTTGAAGCAGGGTCTCAACTAGGTTGCCAAAAATCTCATTACATTGCTGAGGCTGTCATCAAACCTGCAATCATTCTGTTTCAGCTTCCCAAGTACTAGGATTATAGGCTGCACCAACACGTGTAGAATTCATTCATTCATTATTTATTTTTTGGTGCTGGGGTTGAACCCAAGGACATGATACCTCTGGACTAGACCTCCAGCCCTATTATTTATTCTTTATTTTGAAACAGGGTTTCACTAAGTTGTGGAGGGCCTCACTAAATGCCTGAGGCTGGCTGAGAACCTGCAATCCTCCTGTCTCAGACTCGCAAGTACTGGGATCACAAGCATGAGCCACCAAGCCCAGTTCATTTTTTTTTTACGTGGTCTATTTTTTTTTGGCGGGTCTGGGGATGGAACCCAGGGGCATTCGACCTCTGAGCTACACCCCCTGCCCTATTTTTTATTTTATTTTATTATTTTGTGGTACTGGGGGTGGAACCCAGAGGCTTTCTACCTCCGGGCTATACTCCCAGACCTATTTTATATTTTTTATTTGGAAAGAGGGTCTCACTAAGTTGCTGAGAGCCTCACTAAGCAGCTGAAGCTGGCTTCGAACCTGTGCGATCCTCCTGTCTCAGCCTCCCAGGCGCGGGGATTACAAGCGTGCGCCACCACGCCCGGCTATTCTTTATTTTGAAACCAGGTCTTACTGAGTTGCAGAGGGCCCCACTAAGTAGCTGAGGCTGTCCACGAACCGCTATCTTCTGGTCTCAGTGTCCTGAATGCTGGGATTACAAGTGTGCGCCACCACACCCGGCATTAATGTGGTCTATTTTTCTTTTCCTGAAGTTTTTTTTTTTTTTTTTTTTGTGGTACTGGGGGTGAAACCCAGGGGCCTTCTATCTCCGGGCTACACTCCAAGACCTATTTTATATTTTATTTGGAAACAGGGTCTCACTAAGTTGTTGAAAGCCTCACTAAGTAGCTGAGGCTGGCTTCGAACCTGCATGATCCTCCTGTCTCAGCCTCCCAAGTGCAGGGATCACAAGCGTGCGCCACTACACCCAGCTTCCTGAAGTTTTTAAGATTTTCTGAGCTGGGTGTGGTGGGACTCCCTTGTAATCCCAGCATTTGGGAGGCTGAGACCGGAGGATTGTGGTTTGAAGCCAGCCTCAGCTACTTAGTGAGGCTCATAGCAACTTAGTGAGATCCTGTTTCCAAATAAAATATAAAATAGGTATAGGAGTATAGCCCGGACATAGAAAAGCCCCTGGGTTCCACCCTCAGTACCACAAACATAATTAAATAAATAAAGTAATTAGAATGGTCAGAATTGAGTGGCTAAGGAGGATGTTGTTTTGTTTCTTTAATGATGTTGGGGATTGAACCTCAGCCTTTTATTATTTCTGAAACAGGGTTTTGCCAGGTTGATGAGGGTCTACTTGCTGAGGCTGTCCTTGAACTTGCAATCTTCCTGTTTTAGCCTCCCCAATACTAGGATTACAAGTGTGAGCCACCCTGTCTACCAACCCACCATTTTGTTATGCAGAGCTAGAGACTAAATCCAGGCCTTCCCACTTGCTAGGCAAACACTCTACCAACCAGTAAGCCACAAAGCCACACCCCTAGTCCAAGTTACAACTTAAAAACAAACTTTTTTTTTTTTTTTTTTGGTGGTACTGGGGTTCCTGGAAACCCTTCTACCTCTGGGCTACACTCCCAGACCTATTTTTATACTTTTTTATTTGGAAACAGGGTCTCTTAAGCCAGAACGGCTGGCTTTGAACCTGTGCGATCCTCCTTCCTCAGCTTCCCAAGCTCAGGGATTCCAAGCATGCGCCACCACGCCTGGCAAAAAATTTGAATTCTTTCATTGATGTTTTTCTGTTCTGCTTTTGTTAATTATGTGTCTTGAGAATTAGGTTTGAATCACATATTCACATGTACTTGTTCACCCAACTAAAAATGCACTGTTTCACTGTCCTTTTCAAACCGACACCCTGGCTCTGCCTCTTCTGCTCATGCTTTAAATGTTGGGGCATGCAGGGCTTATTCCTGAGTCCCCTTAAAGATCATCAACATTTTCTGTAGAACTCATTCAAACTCAAATATTACTTTTCTGCTGACTACTCCCAGGTCTTTTTTTTTTTTTTTTCCAGTACTAGGGAATTGAACCCAGAAGTGCTCTACCTCCAAGTTACACCCCAGCCCTAATTTTTTTTTAAAGTAGGATCTTATAAGGTTGGTCTCAAATCTGCAATCCTTTCATCTCAGGTTCTAAAGTACTGGGATTAACAGGTGTGCGCCTCTCAGGTCTTTATGTCCAGCTTTTAGACTTTTTTTTTTTGGTAGGTACTTGCAGTTGAACCCAGGATCACTGAGCTACAGCCCCAGCTCTTTTTATTTTGAAGTAGGGTTATTACTAAGTTGTTGAGGCTGTCCTGGAACCTGAACTTGAGATCCTCCCATCTCAGTCTCCCAAGTACAGGGATTACAGGTATGCGCCACCACACCCTAGGCAGGCCTTTATACTTTGCTTCAGACTCTCACTGCCAAAGCTGGGCATGGTGGCACATGCTTATAATCCCAGTACTTGAGAGGCTGAGACAGGAGGATCACGGTTCGCGGACAGCCTCAGCTACTTAGTGAGGCCTTCTGCAACTAAGTGAGACCCTGTTTCAAAATAAAGAATAAAAAATAGGGCTGGGGTGTAGCTCAGAGGCAGAATGGCCCTGGGTTTAATCCCTAGCACCACTTGAAACAAAAACAAAAAATAGAAATCTCACTGCCTTCCCAATGTTTGCACTTGGATTGCCCAACAGGCGTCTTGAACTTCACCTGGCTCAAACAAGAGCTACATTTCACTCAAACCTGCTGCTCCTTTGGTATTCCAGCTCTGTAAAAATAATCAACATCCAGTTAATTACTCAGGCCAGAAACATACGGGGACTATCCTTGATTCGATTCCTTTCTCCCACTCCATAGGCAGCCCATCAAGTCTGTAGCTCAACCTCCTAATATCTCCCAAACCTATGTTCTTTTCTTGTTTGAGTGCTAAGAACTGAGCCCCGTGCCTTGCGCATGCAATCTACATCCCCAGCCCCGTCCCGTTTTTAAAATCCAGCGCCACCTCCATCCCAGTGCAAGCCCTGGCCACCGCGACCTCTTGCCTACACCCTTTATTTCCTCACTAGCCTTCTAAATTTTGTTTTTGCTACCAGAATTCCTATACTCCAATGAAGAAGTCAGTATAACCTTCAAAAGGCGTATCAGACCACTCACTTACCGCTTAAAATCCTGTAATAGAGCCAGGCACGGTGGTGCACGCCTGTAATTCTAGTACTTTGGAGCCTCAGGAGGCTGAGACAGGAGGATCCCAGGTTCGAGAACAGCCTCAGTAAATAGTGAGGCTGTCGTTAACGTATCAAGACACTGTTTCAAAATAAAAATTAAAAAAAAATAGGGCTGGGGATGTAGCTGAGGTAGAATACCCTCAAGTTCAATCCCCTGGACCACAAAAAAAATAAATAAATAAAAATTGATTTCTGACCCACACATGGTGGCCCAATAGATAAAAAAATTGATTGTGGGGACTTTCCCACTCGGGACCCCCTCCCCTTTTGGGGAGCTGTTCTCTCTCGCAGGTCGTGTTGGCCCTGAGAGAAGGCAGAGTGCATCTGAGGGCACGTGGCTCAGGCGACTCTCGAGTAGTGACCTGAAGGCCTCTGCTGGACATCATAGCTGGCCAGGCCCCTAGGGGTGACCTGTACCTCTTTTCTGGCAGATCGCGTGGACTCTGGGAGAAAGTAGTTTGCAACTGATGGGCACTTGGCTCGGGCGACACTCAGGTAGTGACCCTGAAGGCAGCTACTGGACCCCAGAGTTCCGACAGCCCCTATGGGGTGTTCGGCCACTTTTCTCTATTCCCTTCTGGCAGATGGTGCGGACTCCGGAAGAAAGCAGCCTGCACCTGAAGGCAATTCGGCTTGGGCTACTCTCAAGTATTGTCCTGAAGGCAGCTGCTGGACCCAGAGTTCCAGACCCTTTGGAGGTGTTCAACCACCCTTGCCCCATTCCCTGCTGCTTCCAATAAACCTTTTACTCCCCTTAAAAAAAAAAAAAAAATTGATTGTAACTTTTTCTTCTTGGTTACAATCAGTTCCCTGCCTACTTCTCCCCATATACATTTCACTTGTTAGTGAAGTCAAAATTTGTACATTCACACAGATACAAAATTAAGATTTTTTTTTAGTGGAACTGGAGATTGAAGCCAGGGGCATTCTACCTCTGAGTTATACCCTAACCACATTTTATTTTAAAACAGGCTATCACGAAGTTGAGGAGGGCCTAAGTTGCTGAGGCTGGCCTCAAATTTGAGATAGCTTGTCTCAGCCTCCAACATATTGAGATAACAAATGTGGGCCACCATGCTGGGCTAAAGTCATCTTTATCTGCAACAGAAAATTACCAGTTACTAGTGAATTATTTTATATCTTCATTTCAAGGAAAGCCCAATAACTGAGTGCTGAAAATTTCAGAAAATAAGACTTAATTAAATGAAATGCCTGTTTTGCTATTCTATTTTTGGTCCCAGTTTTTCTTTCTTTCCTTTTTAGTGCTGGGAATTGAACCTGGAGGGTGGGGGTAGGGCAGGAGAGGCATTCTGTCTCCAAATTACACCCCCAGCCCAATCTTATTTTATTTTGAAACAGGGTCTCACGAAGTTGAGAATCTCACTACTTGCTAAGGCTGGCCACAAACCTGCCACGCGCTGGGATTACAAGTGTGTCCCATCATGCCCAGCCACAGTTTAGACTTCTGATGGTTCCTAGCAAGCAGAGAAAATAAAAAACACATTCCCCAGCGTTTGAGTTGCCCCCACTCCCTGACTACTCACCCTGTGGGCAGACACTCCTCTAGTCTCTTATACTGGTAGCCAGAGTTGGGGTTGACTTGGCCCCCTGGGGTGCAGGCCGTAGCCTGGATAGTTAACTGATGGCAGGCACACTTGGACCTATGGAAGAAAGAAAGGTACCACAGCTAGAGATTGAGGCTCTTTTTTCCCCTTTGTGATGCTAGGAACTGAACCAAGGAGTGTTCTAGCTCTGAGCTACACCCCAGACTTATTTTATATTTATTTTGAAACAGGGTCTCACTAAGTTGCAGAGGAGAGGATCTCCTTATGTTGCTGAGGTTGTCCTTGAACCTGCAACCCTTCTGTCTCAGTCTCCCAAATACTGGGATTATAAGCGTGCACCACCAAGGCTGGTTGTGACCTTCTTTAAAGAAAGGAAGTACTAATAAAGGGATGGGGACAAAGTAGTGGAATTTCCTCTTTCTTCTTTTGTATGTGTAAATGAAAAGAAAAAAGGTGATTAAGACATAATAACAGACGCAGAGAACGAAGGAGCAAGTCAAAGTATGACAGGTAGAAATGCAAGAAAAAGGGGAAGAGAAACACGAGACACGGCTGGGCGTGGTGGTACATGCCTGGGATCTGAGCACTTGGGAGGCTGAGACAGGAGTATAGCACAGAGGTAGAATGCTCCTGGGTTCAATCCCTAGTACCAAAAGAAACGCAAGACACATGTACTCAGGATTATTCAGTGATACCACATCAGATTCCAGCTTCTTCCTTGTAACTTTCATGGGGGGCTATGGCAGATGTTCCAGCTGAGGGAGGAGGTAAGGGGTAACAGGGAAAAGCAGTATGGACATGAGGCAAAGACGGAGGTGAAAAGGAGGTAACCATGATACAGCTGGCGGTAGGACATGAATTCCCCTACTTACTTGTCCCGGCACCCATCCTTGCAGTCACAGCCAACCAGAAATTCAGGGCCCGTGTTAATGAAAACACCTTTGCCGGGGATACGTTCCTTGCTATAAGCCACCTGGGGTGGGGGGGTTGTATCAATCTCATTGACACAGGACAGAGGTACATCTTCTTTCCCATAGGTGATGTCCAAAATATAGTAAAAAGGCTTATAGGGCTGAAACTTGCGGTCCACAAGAACATACGGATCCAAACAGAACATCTCCAAGAAGAGGAAGTCACATCCAGTCTCAAAAAGGTAGCGTTCGATCTCCTGCATAGTCCGAAGGCAAAGGCCACAAGGTGTCTTATAGATAACATGGAAGCCCATCTTGCGGTTCACTCGGCGCCGGGCTGTCATCCGCCGGAAGTCATACAGCAGTGGAACTAACAGAGGGTTCTTGCCCCGGTACTGCTCACTCCTCATAGGCCTGATCCGAGACAGGCAAGTATAGCTGCAGACATGCGGCAAGTAGAATAGCTTCTCCATGGGGGCACGGTAGGAGGGCTCTGCCGGGGCCCTCTCCAGCATCCCATGGAAGGCTGGAGGGGCCGGAGAAGCTTGGGGTGCTGGGGCAGAGGCTGTTGAGCCTAAAGGAGATCTGCAAAGGAGATCCACAAGATCAGTTCAGTTGGTGGTGTAATTACGCTTCGAGCTAGCTAAGCCATTTCATCTTTCAAACAGCTGAGCTGAAGCTACAGATGACAGAAGGAAGTCAGACCTTCCCTTACCAAGACTGGATGACAGGCCCTGTTTACGCTTCTCTGAATGGTAACATCACTCTCGAGATGGTATATTTGCCTGTGGAATGTGAGAGTCCAGTCTTATACTGATGCTTTTTACCTGCTGTGTGTCCTATAATATGTCCTTATTAAAGCTTCAGGGTGCTTTGGTCCGGTTTTTGTGGGGATGGAATGCAGGGGGATTTGACCTCCGAGCTACACTCCCTGCCTGCCCTATTTTTTATTCTTTATTTTCATATTTTCAAACAGGTTCTCAGTAGCTCACTTCTAAGTAGTTGAGGCTGTCCGAGAACTGCGATCCTCCGGTCTGTCTCCCGAATACTGGGATTACAAGCGTGTGCCACGACGCCCAGCTAAAACTTCAGGTTTTTTTTTTTTTTTTCTTTTTGGTGGTACTGTGGTTCCTGGAAGCCCTTCTACCTCCGGGCTACACTCCCAGACCCATTTTATTTTTGGAAACAGGGTCTCTTAAGCCAACAAGGCTGGCTTCAAACCTGCGCAATCCTCCTGTCTCCGCCTCCCAAGCACAGATATTACAAGTGTGCACCTGGCAAGCTTCAGGTTTTTGAAAAGAGAAGGCAGCCTTTCTACTGTAGAAATGACAGCACCATGATCAAGGAGAAGTTTTGACAGGTAACTTTCTGGTTACATTGTCTATATAGGCATCTAGACTGTAATTCCATTCAATCACCCATACTTTCTGTTTCTTAGAAACTTCTTTTTTTGTTTATCCGCAGTACTGGGGATGGAACCCAGGGCATTCTACCTCCAAGCCACACTCCCAGCCCTATTTGTTATTCTTTATTTTTAAACAGTGTCACTGAGTTACAAAGGGCCTCGCTAAGTAGCTGAGGCTGTTCGCGAACCCAGATCCTCTTGTCTCAGCCTCCCAAACGCTGGGATTACAAGTGTGCAGCATCACACCCGGCTTGTTTCTTAGAAACTTCTAAGGTTAAAGGTTCATTTTCAAGCCCAAGCTCCTCACCATCATAACTAAACCACAACCTCCTGGAGCCAAGCAGCTTTCCCTCCAGTGACCCCAGTAAAGGCGGCTGACACCCAGAGCCCAGATGGCCTCACCTGTACGTCTGGCTGAGCCCGGGTTTCCCACCAGGGGCATTCTCACTGAGTGCAGGAGACGTTGGGGAAGAATGGCCGGAGCCCACAGATCCTGGCCGGAGGAATGATGTGCTCTTTTTGGCTACCTGCTTCCGTGATTGAGCAAGCTGGCTTTCCAAACTTCTAGAATATTTGAGAAGAGATCATATAGTAATGGATTCAGAAAACATAGGAAGAAAACTGAAGAGAACAGAATGAATAGCACTCACTCATTGTCACCTGCTTGGGGGGACAGAGCTGGAGCAGCAGGGGCCAGCGGGGCCGGCAGCGCTGGAGGTTGTGGGGGCTCTGCCGGCTTAAACTGGGTTCCAGTACTGGTCAGATCCTGTGTGTACTGGACAACAGGCCCTTTGCTCCTCACAGCACCTACGGGAAAAAGGAAACTGACCATTGAGAAGGTGACAGCTGTGTCAGCTTTATTCACTGACACGCCTGATCCTCAACAACCAGTAAAAAAAAAAAGCAGTAATAAGAGCCGGGTGTGGTGGTGCACACTCGTTATCTCAGTACTTGGGAGATAGGAGGATCGCAGGTTCGCGGCCAGCCTCAGCTACTTAGTGAGACTCTCCATAACTTAGTGGAACACTGGTTCAAAATTAAAAAAAAAAAAAAAAAAAAAAGCCGGGCAAGGTGGTGCACGCTTGTAATCCCAACGCCACTGAGGCTGAGACAGGAGGATCCCACAGGTTCAAAGCCAGCCTCAGCTACTTAGTGAGGCCCTGTTTCCAAATAAAATAGGGAGAAAGGAGCTCAGAGCCACAGAGGAGATACGCTGGCCTCATGCCAGAGGACGCGGCAGCAGCATCTTACTGCTGGAGGCAGTGGCGAATTCACGAAACAGCTCCAGACCAACGTACTCAACAGCCCACCAGGCTTCAGAGAGGAGTGGCGGACAGCGAGGCAAGGTGAGCCTCTGCAGAAGAGTCGGATGGAATTCAGCAGATTTTTCGGCGCAGGGAGCATCTAAAGCTCTCAGGGGCTGGGCTCAGCACACCCTGCAGGGACTCAGAGCGGAGCTCAAAACCAGAGAAGAAATACGCCAGTTTCATGGCCGAGGGCATGGCAGCTGCACCATATTGCCACCGGCAGCAGCAGCAGTGAATTCACCGAATCCACTACAGCTCCATCAGCACACTCAACAACAGTGAGTCAAATTACAGCCCCTAGAAGAGAAATCCCAGTACTGACTCCCAGGGACTTGACCCAGTGGGGGAGTGGCGGTGGCAGAGATATCACATCATAGGGGAATGCCCAACCTGCCCCCCACCCCCTGGTCTAAATTGACTCCCTGGGTCTGAGACTCTGCAATACAACCCAGTAAAGGAGTAGTGGTGACTGAGATACCACAGACTCAAGATCCAGAGCACCTTAAGTGAAGTCATAGTAACCCAGGGAAGAACCCAGAAAAGGCACAAACTTCCAAAATCATGGGAAAGAGGAATAACAATGGGGCAATGAATGCCCACAACCCCACAACATCAGAACCTGATAAAACAGAAATTCAGAGATTTCTAGAAGATCAAATTAGGAAAATAACTGTAGAAATAATAGAGGTGCTTCGAAAAGAACTCAGAGAGAGCCAAAAGGAGATAAAGGATGCAATTAATGAAGTAAAGGCCTCAATTCAAAGTATAAACAACCAATTAGACCACATGGAGAATAGAATCTCACTCCTAGAAGATGATCACTACAAAAATGAACGCATAGTTTCTAATCTAGAAAAATAAATCTGACAGCAGGAATCTGACATTGAAGAAATATGGGCCCATTTTAAGAGAGCTAACCTAAGAATAATTGGAATAGAGGAGGGAAAAGAAGGTGAAACCAAAGGGATCAACAATCTCTTCAAGGAAGTAATAGCAGAAAATTTTCCAAACATAGAGCAAGAGGTCGATACACAGGTCCAGGAAACTTATAGAACTCCCTTTAGACAGGATCAGAGAAGAGGATCCCCACGCCACATAATTGTCAAAATGACCAATGTGGAAGCCAAGCAGAGAACCTTAAAGGCAACAAAAACAAAGGGCCAAGTGACATTCAGAGGCAAGCCAATTAGAATCACTCCAGACTTCCCAAACCAAGTCATGAGAGCCAGAAGGACTTGGAGTAAGATATTCCAAACTCTGAAAGAAAACAACTTCCAGCCAAAAATTTCCTCCCCAGCAAAACTTTCTATCAAATTAGATGGAGAAATAAGAAGCTTCCATGACAAACAGAAACTGAAGGAATATATGTCTTCAAAACCAGCACTAGAGAAAATACTCAAAGAGATTAACTACAAAGAAGAAATAGGTAACACACACCAGAACCAGAGAAACAAGATTCTCCATCCAACAGACAACTAAGATTGGTTATCTGTGGAGATTCATTATTTATGTTAGTCTTTTACCTATCTCTAAGTAGTATTGTTTGCTTTTATTGTTGCTAATTTTTAGGATTTCTATTTGGAATATTAACATACCTTCAGATATAGCATTTGGAAATATTTTATCCCATTCTATCAGTAACTTTTAACTCTGTTTACATTGTCTTTGGATATACAATATTTTTTTTATTTTTTAGGGAGTTTGTTTACCCTTCTGTTGCGTGTGCCACTGAAATCATATCCAAGAAATCACTGCCAATTTCAATGTTGTGAGGTTTTATGACCCAGATTTTCTTCTTAAGTCTTAAGATTTATATTTAGTCTTAAGATTTATATTTAGGTCTTCTATCTATTTTGAGTTAATATTTGTATATGGTATTAGGTAAGGGTCCAATTTTATTCTTTTTCATGTAATTATTTTTCAACAATATTTAGTTAAGATTATTATTTCCTCCATCAAATGTTCGTGGAAACCTTGTCAAAAATAACTTGACAATATATGAAAATATTTATCTCTAGGCTTTTATTTAACTCCAATGGTTTATATATCTGCCTTTATAACAGTACTATACTGTTTCAATTATTATAGCTTTATAAGGTTTGAAATCAGAAAATATACATCTCCTAGCTTTGTTCTTTTTTGAGATTGTTTTGGGTATCTAGAGTCCATATTCCATATTAGGATAGATTTTTTTCTGAAAAATAAATAAATAAATGTATGATAGTTTCACCTAAAAAAAAAAGAAAAAAAAATATTCTCTGGTAAGAAAGAAAGCAAAAAGAAATATTGAAATGTTATCTTTAAGTCATCAAAAGCTTGGTATCAGACAAATTAAACTGTTATGTGAGATTATCATTTTTAATTTTGGATAAATTGCTATAATACTAGATGTCAACCACTAAGCCAAGCATGGGAAGGAGGGATGGGGAGGGAATGGGGTGGGGATCGGGTAGGGGCTAAGTGGGCGATGTGTGCATGTATGTCTACAAAAGTATTTTTTTTTATCCCATTATGATGTATGAATACAGTGTACCAATAAAAAATAAATAAATAAATAAGTAAATAAAATAGGTCTGGGAGGATAGCCTGGAAGTAGAAAGTCCCTGGGTTCCATCCCCAGTACCACACACACACACACACACACACACACACACACACACACACACACACACAAAAAAAAAAAAAAAAAAAAAAAAAAGCAAAGCCAGGCGTGATGGCATAAGCTTGCAATCCCAGTACTTGGGTGGCTGAGACAGTAGGACGGTGCAGATTTGAAGCCAGCCTCAGCAACTTAGGGAGACCCTGTTTCCAAACAAAATATAAAATAGGTCTGGAGTATAGTCCCGAAGTAGAAGGCCCCTGGGTTCTGGCCGCAATACCACAAAAAGTGTGTGTGTGTGTGTGGGGGGCAGAGCAAAGGGGGCGAATGTGGCTTGGAGGTAGAATGCCCAGTACTGCAATAAAACAAAACAAAAACAGAAAGTAATGAGCCAGGTGTTTGGAAGGCTGAGACAGAGGGACCCCAGGTTTAAGACTAGACCCAGCAACTTAGCAAGACCCTGCTTCAGAACAAAAAGAAGAACAGGACTGGCTGTGTAGCTTGAAGGAAGAATGTCCCTAGGCTTAAATCCCAGCACCACACACATACACAAAAAAGCAATGGAAAGTTGAGTGAATGCTAAAATCATCACTTCCTACTGCTGTATTGTTTGGTTTAGTTGTACCAGGGATTGAAGCCATGGGCATTCTACCTCCCGTCCCATTTTATTTTTTATTTTGAAATAGGATCTTGCCAAGTTGCTGAGGCTGGCCAGAAATCTGCAATCCTCCTGTCAGCCTCCCAAGTAGCACTGGGATTAAAGCTGTATGCCACTATATCAGCTTCAGTTCCTATTGTTTACATAACTGATGTGGGATGCTAACATGTGCAGGTTTTAATTTAAAAAAAAATTTTATCTTCTGTCACAGACAATTCATCTCTTTAATCATGCCATATACTTTGGTGAGTAAAATTTCAAAAAATGCAAAAAAAAAAAAATTTTTTTTTTTTTGGTGCTGGGGGTTAAACCTAGGGGCATTCTACCTCTAAGCTACACCCCCAGCCCCAGCCCTATAGTTATTTATCTTTATGGTAATGGGGATGAAACCCAGGGGCATTCTACTTCCAACCTAAAACTCCAGCTCTATTTTATTCTGAAGCAGGGTCTTACTAAATTGCAGATGACCTCAGTAAGTAGCTGAGGCTGGACTCGAACTTGCAATTCTCCTGTCTCAGCCTCCTAAGTACCGGGATTACAAGCATGTGCCACCAAGCTCGGCTTATTTTTAATTTTTGAAACAGGGTCTCACTGAGTTGCAGAGGGTCTCGCTAAGTCGCTGAGGCTGGCCTTGAACCTGCAATCCTCCTGTCTCAGCCTCCCAACTACTGGAATTACAAGCATGCGCTATCATGCCCAGCTGAAAAACACATTCTTTGATCAACTAATGTTGGTGGGAAAAATCAGTGTCTGACAAGGAACACAAACCACCCAAAACAGTCTAGGCTTAAAAAACAAAACAAAACAAAAAAAAGACTGCAGATCGGTACTCAAAGCGGACAATTCTCAAGCGGATAAGAGAAATAACTGCCACCCGTACCCTTGCCTACACCAGTTGCTTCACATTTTTATGTGGCTGTTCAGAACAACCGAGAGCCAAAGCAATGTGCAGGCAGCACCACAAATCCATCGCCACTACTGGGAACAATTCAGAGCACATGTGCTATTTCCAATGACTCAGTAGTATCACCCTGGTAAACAAAAGACAGCTACCGCACATAATCTCCTTTGCTAGGGCGCCACTTCCTCCTCTCTCAGGTATCTTCAGGACATACCCATATTTGGCCGTGTCCTGAGCTGTCCTCCTTGTTTCTTCTCCAGGGTAGAGGCAGAGGATGTCTTCATGCTGAACATGGGCTCTAGCCGTGTGGAGCCCCGATAGATCCACTCACATCTTTTGTCATCCTGGGGACAGGCAAATAAAGGAGGGCATGAAAATGGGTGGAAGGTTAACAATTTGTCCTGTCACTTGCGGAGAATACACACCACACTCCATCTCTGGAAATTTCCCTGATGAGCCCCGAACTCCCTATTTGATAAATATGTGCCAGGCTTCATTACTAGGCATCAGGAATAAGCAAATTAACACATAACCCTTGTTTAGAAAAATTACAGGAGAGCACTAGGTGCACTGGGACATGTCTGTGGTCCCAGATACATGGAAGACTGGACGGGAGGATAGTTTGAGACCTGGACTTAGGGAGAGTCTGGGAAACACAGCAAGGGCCTAGTGGAAAGGAAAAGGACATGGTGGTGTATGTATGTAGCCCACTACTTGGGAGGCTGAGACAGGAAGATCAGAAGATTGAGGCCAGCCTCAGCAACCTAGTGAGACCGTTTCAATGGAAGACCCCTTGGTTTCATCTAGTAACACACACACACACACACACACACATACACACACACACACACACACACACACACACACACACACACACACACACACACGTACACGTGCACGCAGTGACAAAGATCATAAGGCCCAAAGGAAAAGGGCTGAGATAACACAGAGAAGAATTTTATGAAGGGGGGTGAGAAGGGAGAAAAAGATGGATACAACTAAGTTAAGGGTAGCCTTGAATAAACAGATCATCAAGACCTCCAATGCTTGAATCCTCTTCTTTGTTAAACTATTATATCAAAACCCCAATTTTAGCCGGGCGTGGTGGCACATACTTGTAATCCCCGCGCTTGGGAGGTGGAGACAGGAGGATCGTGCAGGTTCGAAACCAGCCATGCTGGATTAAGAGATCCTGTTTCCAAATAAAAAAAGTATAAAAATAGGTCTGGGAGTGTAGCCCAGAGGTAGAAGGGTTTCCCAAACCCCAGTACCACCAAAAAACAAAACAAAACAAAAAACTAATTAAAAAAACCCCAATTTTGAGTCTGGTGTGGCCATGTACACTTGAAATCCCAGTACTCAGGAGGCTGAGAAAGGAGGAATGCAGGTTCTCAGCCAGTCTCAGCTATTTAGCAATGCCCTCAGCAACTCAGTGAGACCCTGTTCCAAAATAAAGAATGAAAAACAGCTGGGGTGTAGCTCGGAGACAGAATGTCCCTGGGTTCAATCCCTAGTACTGCAAAATAAAAGAAATCATACCTAGAAAAAAATGGAACTAGCTGCCCTCTCTGTAACTACAGGCAATGAGAATACTCTGAGAGAGGGAGGAAGAGGGAGAGAGAGACACACACACACAATCAAAACCAGGCAGATTAGTATCACAATTAAATTCAGGAAATTGAGCCAGGCATGGTGGTGCACGCTTGTAATCCCAGCATTTGGGAGGCAGAGACAGGAGGATCACGGTTTGTGGACAGCCTCAGCTACTTAGTGAGGCCCTTTGCATGTCAGTGAGAACCTGTTTCAAAATAAAAAGTAATAAATAAGGCTTGGAGTGTAGCTCAGAGGTAGAATGCCCCAGGTTTCATCCCTAGTAACACACACACACACACACACACACACACACACACACACACACACACACAATAATTTAAACATCTACCTGCAGTGGAACAAAAGGACCAAATAAAGTTTGATCAAAGCAGTAAAAACAGATACAAAGATACGAAGATAGCTACGAAGATAAAATAATCCACCTCATTACCTCTGTGTATGTCTTCCTTGGGTTTGAGCCCAAGGCTTTGTGCATGCTAGGCAGAAGCTCCATTACCAAGCCCCATCTCTGGCCCCTCGCTTTGGCTCTTCCGCCCAGCCTCGCCCCACCCTCACCCAGACACCTGCCTCCAGAACTCAAGGGATTAGTACCAGGAAGAGAATCCTGACGAGGCTGCCGTCCACCTCCTCCACTCGGGACTTCCACCACGTGCCTTCCCACTCGGTCTTGATGAGCTGGCCGTTCTTGAGCAGCACCATGGGGCGGTTGGGGTAGGCAGTGATATACTCCTCTATGAAGTCTCGGCAGGAGATGTCTTCTATGTCTTCCCAGGTCTTTTTCACTGTCCCAAGGAAGAAGGAGAGCTGAGAGACGGCAAGTAGGACATGTCTTGATAATAAAAAATGGATGCCAGACATGGTAGCACACGCCTGTAATCCTTATACTTAAGAGACAGGAGGATCGGAAGTTCAAGGACAGCCTCAGCAAGTACTGAGACTTATCAATCTAGCAAGACTATTTCCAAATAAGAAATAAAATCGTGTTGGGGTATAACTTATAACTAAGAGGTAGAACATCTCTAGATTCAATCCTCAATACCAAAAACAAAAAACAAAACAAAAATTCTTTGTCTCTCTCTTTTTTGTGGTACTGGGGTTGGAGCCCAGGGGCATTCTACCTTTGAGCTATATCAGCCTTACTTTTTGCCTGTGAATTCAGATCCTCTGTCTCAGTCTCCCAAATGCTTGGATTACAAGCATATCCCACCATGCCCGGCTCTTAATTTTTTTTTTTTTTGGTAGTACTGGGGGTGGAACCCAGGGGCTTTTCTACCTCTGGGCTATACTCCCACACCTGTTTTTTTTTTTAATACTTTATTTGGAAACAGGGTCTCACTAAGTTGCTGAGGCTGGCTTAGAACCTGTGCGATCCTGTCTCAGCCTCCAAAGCACTGAGATTACAAACATGTACCACCACACCCAGCCCTTACTTTTTTTTTTTAAATGGATTGAGCCCAGGGGCATTCTACCTCTGAGCTCCATCTCCCCTTCCCCCAGTCCATTTTTTGTTCTTTATTTATTTTGAAACAGGGTCTCACTAAGTTACAGAGGGCCTTACTATGTAGCTGAGGCTGGCTTCGAACCTGCGATCTCTCCTGTCTCAGCCTACCAAGTACTGGGATTACAAGTGTGCACCAAAATGTCTGGCTGAAAAGAACATCTTTTTTATGCCCCCCCCACCCCGGGGTTTGGGGATAAAACGATGAAACCCAGGGACATTTGACCTCCAAGCTACACCCCCTGCCCTATTCTTTATTCTTTATTTTTGAAACAGGGTCTCACTAAGTTGCAGCGAGCCTCACTAAGTAGTAGCTGAGGCTGTCCGCGAACCGCAATCCTCCGGTCTCGGCCTCCTGAATGCTGGGATTACAAGTGTGCACCACCACGCTTAGCTATCTTTTTTATTCTTTCAATGGTATACTGGGGATGAAAACCAGGGACCTTCTGCCTCTGGGCTACATCCTCAAATCTATTTTATTTTTTATTTGGAAACAGGGTCTCGCTAAGTTGGCTTTGATCCTGTGATACTCTGGTCTCAGCTTCCCAACAACTAGGATTACAAGTATTCACCACCGGGCCAAGCTGAAAGAACACCTTTTAAAACCTCAGTCACACAGAAATGAAATCAAAATACATCTACAATATGAGCAGTATGCTCAAGGTCAGTCATGATCTAGTGTCTCATTCTGGATACCAAGAGCCATCTGTAGAGATAGATAATAAAACTGTATTAGCCACATAAACCAGATGTATGCTCTTTAAGACTGGAAAACCAAAAACACTAGGCTTTTTAAACTGGGCACCAAGAAGAAAATTCAGGTTTGGTGGTGCATGCCGCAATCCCAGTATTTGGGAGGCTGAGACAGAAGTATTTCAGGTTCAAGGACAGTCTCAACAACCGAGTGAGATCCTGTTTCCAAACAAAAAAATAAAAAGCGATAAGGGTGTAGCTCAATAGTAGAATGCCCCTGGGTCCAATCCCCAGTATCACAAAAAATAAAAACAAAAACAAGCAGCCTGGTGGCGCTCACTTCTAATCTCTGCGCTTGGGAGGCAGAGACAGGAAGATGGCGCAGGTTCGAAGCCAGCCTCAGCTACTTAGTGAGGCTCTCAACATCTTAGTGAGACCCTGTTTCCAAATAAAATAGAAAACAGGTCTGGGAGTGTAGCCCAGAGGTAGAAGGGTTCCATCCCCAGTACTACCAAAATAAATAAATAAATAAATAAATAAATAAATAAATAAATAATAACAACTAAATAAAACCAAAAAGAAAAAATACAAGCTGGGTGTGGTAGCACATACTTAAAATTCCAGCATTTGGGAGAGGCTGAGACAGGAGGATCGCTGTTTGCAGACAGCCTCATCTACTTAGTAAGGCTGTCTACAACTCAGTGAGACCCTGTTTCAAAAATAGGGCTGGAGGTGTAGCTCAGAGGTAGAATGCCTACTTCCAAATAAAATTAATAGGACTGGGTGTGTAGCACGAAGGTAGAAGGGTTTCCAGGAACCCCAGTACCACCAAAAACAAAACAAAACAAAACAAAAAGAATGCCCCTGGGTTCAATCCCCAGTACTGCAAAAAAAATAAAATAAAATAATAAATAAATAAATAAAAATAAAAAGAAAGAAAAAAACAATACACTACAATAGATAGCAGAGGAAATTGATGGAGCTAAAGAAGAACGGAGGGACACTCACGTGGCCGGCAAATGGGATAAAGCTCTGACTGTGTGACATAGGAAGCATAGCCGTCATCGAAGAAAATGAGAAACCTGTAAGAGAAGAGTTAACGACAGATGTTGGCACACGCCTGGAATCCAGCACTGGGAGGCTGAGGCAGAAGGACTGCAGGTTTGAGGACAGCCTCAGCCAAGTAGTTACTCTGATCAGCCTAGTGAGAGTCTGTTTCCAAATAAAAATTAAAACCGGGCTAGGAGTGTACTTGTAGTGTAGAAAGCCTCTGGGTTCAATCCTCAGTACCAAAAAAAAAAAAAAAAAAAAAAAAAAAAAAAAAAAGATGCTGGTATATATTTAACACGACTTACAGATTTTTTTTTTTTTTGGTGGTACTGGGGTTCTTGGAAGCCCTTCTACCTCCGGGCTACACTCCCAGACTTATTTTTACATTTTTATTTGGAAACAGGGTCTCCTAAGCCAGCGCGTGCGGCTGGCTTCGAACCTGCGCGATCCTCCTGTCTCTGCCTCCCAAGCGCGGGGATTACAAGCGTGCGCCACCATGCCCGGCTTTTTTCAGATTTTTTTTTTTTTTTTTAACCAAAGGTCACTCCTCTGGATCACAACAGGACACACTCAACAAAAGAAATTCCATTAATTTTTCCTACTACATCCCTACTTTCAAAAACTATTCTTATAGCTGGGCGTGGTGGCGTACGCTTGTAATCCCTGCGCTTGGGAGGCTGAGACAGGAGGATCGCGCAGGTTCGAAGCCAGCCTCAGCTACTTGGTTAGGCTCTCAGCAACTTAGTGAGACCCTGTTTCCAAATAAAGTATAAAATAGGTCTGGGAGTATAGCCTGAAGGTAGAAAGCCGCTGGATTCTACCCCAAGTACGGGGGGGGGGGGGGGGGGGGGGGGAGAAAAAAACTATTCTTGTTCCTCTGGCATAGTCCTATGCTTGCAACCTTTTTTCTCTACTTCTTCCTTGTATGTGATTATGTGATTTCCCTCTTCGCATTAATTGATCAAAAATAAATTTTTTTTTTTGTTTGGTACTTGGAATTGAACCCAGAGGCATTACCTCCAAGTTATACCCCAGGCCAATTTTACTTCTTATTTGGAAATAGGGTCCAGAGGGCCTCATTAAGTTGCTGATGCTGGCTTTGAAACGGCAATCCTCCTGTCTCAGCCTCCCAAGTACGGGGATTATAAGCATATGCCACCATTACCAGCTTAAAAAAAAACTTTTTATGGTACTGGGGATTAACCTAGCTGGCCTTGCACATTCTAGTCAAGTGAAAGGCCACTAAACTAGGATGAGAGCCCTTTTATTTTATTTTATTTTATTTTATTTATTTATTGGTGGTACTGGTGGTGGAACCCAGAGGCTTTCTACCTCTGGGCTATACTCCCAGACCTTTTTTTATATTTTATTTGGAAACAGGGTCTCACTAAGTTGCTGAGAGCTTCACTAAGTAGCTGAGGCTGGCTTTGAACCTGTGTGATCCTCCTGTCTCAGCCTTCCAAGCGTGGGGATTAAAAGCGTGTGCCACCACACCCGGCTCTTTTATTTTGAGACAGGGTCACTAAGTTGCCCTAGCTGGCCTTCAATTTATAACCCTTCTGCACTAGTCTCCCAAGTAGCTGGGATTATAGGTATGTCCTATCACATCTGGTTCATTAATTAATCTTAATTACGTTCCTAATTTTTTTTCCCCCCAGTACTGGGGATGGAACACAGGAACATTCTACCTCTGAGCTACACCCTCAGCCCTATTTTTTATTCTTTTTAGTTTTGAAACAGGGTCTCACTGAGTTGCAAAGGGCCTCACTAAGTAGCTGAGGTTGTATGCAAACCGTGATCCTCCTTTCTCAGCCTCCTGAATGCTGGGATTACAAGCATGAGCCACCATGCCCAGCAACTTTCATTTTCAAATTTCTGCTTGAGAAAAGAAAAAAGGGACAAGGTTGGGGGGTGGATAAAGAATCACCCACATGACTTCTCTGGCAAAGAGAGAAGAGTTTCTGGCCACTGGGGACTAAGAACACAGAAGCTAACTGAAGGTGGACGATGCCATAAACAGGCAGGCACTGCGCTCCCAGCCACTTCTCCTTTGACAATCCCCTGTTCAGGTACCTGTACTTGTTTTTGATGTTTGGTGTCTCAGCTACAATGCCAGCATAAAGCCAGACCTGATTCCCATCTTTATATCTGGCCACCACTCGACTGCCCACATACAGCTTCTCAGCAGGAGGGTGGTAATCATAAGCGATATGGTTCCCCGACAACAGACTCTTTCCTTTGTTGTCAAATTTCACCTTGTATTTCTTCCCTGGCCCTAAGGAAAAGGGAAAGAAAAACAAAATTACCAAAACTGTCCACTTTTCTAGGCAGGCCATGGCTTCTGTGTTAAGAGATAAAAGGGAAGGCTATGGGGAAGAGAAACGACCAGTAACAGACCTACAGGCTGCCTTTCCTCGCTGCCTCCTTCTTGAACGTACCGACTGTCTGGATGGCAATAAGGGTGCCTTTGTGCCACGTCTTGGTTCTTTTCTTGCCCAGAATCCGCATGCTGACTATGAGGTCACCATCTTTGCTCAGTTCTCCAGACATCTGACTCAAGGTTCCTGTGACAGAAAGCAAAGGTGCTCCAAAGAGTGATGCCACAGGTGGGGTAGGAAATGGGAAACAAAGGGGGCAGCGCAGTTATCAGGGAAAATGAGGTCATCTTTGATCCTTACTGTGTGCTGTGTGTGTGTGTGTGTGTGTGTGTGTGTGAGAGAGAGAGAGAGAGAGAGAGAGAGAGAAAGGGAAGGGAGGGGGAGATGTGGTGGATCAAACCCTGTGTGTGTGTGTCTGTGTGTGTGAGATGTGGTGGATCTAACCCAGTGGGCACTCTACTATTGACCTACATTCCCAGCTTGTTCTATTATTTTATTTTGAGACAGGCTCGCCTCGAATTTGGATGCCCCTGCCCAAGCATTTCCGGGAACTGGGATTACAGGGTGAGCCTTAGCCATGTTTTCTACCCACTTGGCAAAAGGCAAAAATACTGTAATTGTTTATGCTGATAGGAGACACTGCAACTGAAGTTCATGTGCTCAATTCAAGCACATCTCACTTCAACCCAATGTTTCCAACTCCTTACTAACTTAATAGTAACTACTACTCGTTAAATCTAATGAAATCTTTTCTACATGCTACAAAGATTGCATCAAAACTTTGATCATAGTTTGATTACCCTCTCTTCCCTAATTTCCACCTGAACAAAGTGCTCAAGAGCATGGAAATAAGCAGGGCCTGGTGGTGTCCATCTGGAATCTCAGTATGTGGGAGGCTGAGACAGGAGAATCACAGGTTGGAAGCCAGCCTCAGCAATTTAGTGAGGCCTTGGACAATATAGCAAAACAGTTTCCAAATATAAAAAAGAAAGACAGCTGGGCATGCTGGTATGCTTGTAATGCCAGCATTTGGGAGGCTAAGAAGGAGGATCCTGGTTCACAAAAGCCTCAGCTATCTTAGTGAGGCCCTTTGCAACTCAGTGAGACCTTGTTTTCTTTTCTTTTCTTTTTTTTTTTTTTTTTTTTGCGGGCCTGGGTATGGAACCCAGGGGCATTCAACCTTCGAGCTACAACCCCTGCTCTGCTTTTCATTCTTTATTTTGAAACAGGATCTAAGTTATGGAGGGCCTCACTAAGTAACTGAGGCTGTCTGTGAACCACGATTCTCCAGTCTCAGCCTCCGGAATGCTGGGATTACAAGCGAGAACCACAACACCCAGCTGAGACATTGTTTTAAAATAAAGAATAAAAAATAGGGTTGAGGGTGTAGCTCGAAGGTAGAATGCCCCTGGGTTCCACCCCCAGTACCACACACACACACACAAGCGCGTGCGCATGCGTGCGTGTGCACACACACATACACACAAGAAGCTAGCAGTGAGACTCTCATCAGCCTAGTAAAACCCTGCTTCAAAATAAAATAAATAGGGATTGTGAGCCAGCATGGTGGCGTATGTTTGTAATCCCAGTACTTGGGAGGCTGAGACAGAAGGATCGCAGGTTCACGGCCAGCCTCAGACACTTAGACCCTCCACAACTTAGTGAGACTCTGTTTCAATATTAAGAATAAGCCGGAGCCAGGCGTGGTGTTGTACGCTTATAATTCCAGCATTTCAGAGGCTGAGACCGGAGGATTGGAGTTTGAGGACAGCTTCAGCTATTTAGTGAAGCCCTCTGCAACTCAGTGAGACCCTGTTTTTTTTTTTTTTTTTGGGTGGTACTGGGGTTCCTGGAAGCCCTTCTTCCTCCGGGCTACACTCCCAGACCTATTTTATATTTTTGAAACAGGGTCTCTTACGCCAGCACGGCTGGCTTCGAACCTGCGCGATCCTCCTGTCTCCGCCTCCCAAGCGCGGGGATTACAAGCGTGCGCCACCACGCCCGGCAACCCTGTTTTAAAATAAAGGATAAAAAATTGGGCAGGAGGTGTAGCTCAAGAGGTCAAATGCCTCTGGGTTCCAGCCCCAAACCCGCAAAAATAAATAAATAAAAATAAAAATAAAAAACAGGACTGGGAATGTAGCTCAGAACCTTGGATTCAACCCCTAGTTCCAAAAAATAGACTTCACAACTTAAAGTGACCTGTTTCAAAAATAATGAATAAAGCCGGGCATGGTGGCGCATGCTTGTAATCTCCACGCTTGGGAGGCGGAGACAAGAGGATCACACAGGTTCGAAGCCAGCCACGCTGGCTTAAGAGACCCTGTTTCCAAATAAAAAAGTATAAAAATTGGTCTGGGAGTGTAGCCCGGAGGTAGAAGGGTTTCCAGGAACCCCAGTACCACCAAAAAATATAAATAAATAAAATAAAATAAAATAAAATAAAAAACAAATAGGGCTGTGGGTATAGCTCAGAAGTAGAATGCCCATGGGTTCAATCCCCGGTACTGGGGGGAAAAAAAATAGGGCTGGGGATGTAACTGGAAGGTAGAATGTCCCTGATATTCAATCCCCAATACCACACAAAAATAAGTAAATAAAAAAGTAAAAGTTTAAAAAGGGCTGGGACTGTAGCTAAGAAGAAGAATGCCCAAGTTCAGTCCCCAGCACCAAAAAAGAAAAAAGCATGAGAATAGCCTACAGGTAGTGAGCTAAAAGGAATTAAGCCATCACATACTGAAAAACCAGTATTAACACAACTGGAAATTGGTAACTATTAAGGACGATGACTTGATAACAATTAGTCAAGGATTTAAGCAATGAGTAAAACAAAACCACAAATAACCTCGTGCTGATTTTAAATATACAGCCAGTGGTGTTAAGAGGAATCCACAAAGGCAGAAAGGATTCTGTGACACTAAAGTGCAGCCAGTTATCCATGGAATCTCTGTAAAAAACTGACCTCCCTCCTACACCTAGCACTTCTTGCTCTAACCTTTATGTAGATCCTGGGAACTGCTTTTCTTGTTGACAGCATCCATGAACTTCTGGACATCTTGAGCTGATTTTCTTAAGGCAGCCATAGCTTCACGAAGCTGTAGAGAAGCGGATAAGGAAAACAAATTTTAGTAGCATGAGTTAGCAATAACTGGAGAGCTGGAGGTACAGCGGCTGCCCAGCATGTGCAAGGTCCTAGGTTCAAAAAGCCCCAGCACTGATAAAGGAAAAAAAAAAAAAAAAGAAAGAAACAGAAAAATCTTGACAAAAAGAAATAACTTATCACTGGGCATGGTGGTGCACAACTGTAATCCCAGTACTTGGAAAGTTCAGACAGGAAGATACTTAGTGAAACCCTCCACAACTTAGTGAGACCCTATTTCCAAATAAAGAATAAAAAAGCTGGGCATGATGGCGTACACTTGTAATCCCAGCATTCAGGAGGCTGAGACTGTAGTTTGTGGACAGCCTCAGCTACTTAGTGAGGCCCTCTCACTAAGGGTTTATTTTGAAACCCTGTTTCAAAATAAAGAACAAAAAAGGCTGAAGGACAAATGCACCTGGGTTCCATCCCCAGACCCGTGTCGTGTTAAAAAGAAAAGAAAAAAAAAAAAAAAAAGAATAAAAAATAGGGCTGGGAATGTAGCGCAGAGGTAGAATGCCTCTGGGTTCCATCCCCTATAATCCACACACACAAAGAAATAACTTATCTTTCACAAAACAAAATGAAGTGAGTTATATTTGAAAGCTCATGATAACTTACAAGGGAAAAACTGCCCTTTGTTACAATCTGGCTCAAAATTCAACCTAAGGAAGCTTTTCTAGATGAATCTCTCCTAGCCGAACCCTGCTAAATTTTCTTTATTATTTTTGTTTTGTAGTACTGGAGATGAAACCCAGGGATATCCTACCTCCAAGCTACACCCCTAGCCCTACTTTTCTTTATTTTTATTTTTATTTTTATTTTTGGTGGTACTGGGGTGAAACCCAGAGGCTTTCTACCTCCTGGCTATCTGCCCAGACCTATTTTATATTTTATTTGGAAACAGGGTCTCACTAAGTTGCTGAGAGCCTAAGTAGCTGAGGCTGGCTTCGAACCTGTGTAATCCTCCTGTCTCAGCCTCCCAAGCACTGGGATTGCAAGCGTGGGCCACCACGCCTGGCTTTCTAGCCCTACTTTTTATTCTTTATTTTGAAACAAGGTCTCACTGAGTTGCAAAGGACTCAGTAAGTAGCTGAGTCTGTCCGTGAACCATGATCCTCCTGTCTCAGCCTCTGAAATGCTAGGATTACAAGTGTGCACCACCACGCTCAGCTAAAATTTTCTTTTTTGGTATTAGGGATCGAACCCAGGGACATTCTAGCTCTGAGCTACACTTCCAGTCTAATTTTATTATTTTTATTTATGTATTTATTTTGTGGTACTGAGAATGGAACCCAGGGGCATTCTGCCTCTGAGGTACACCCAGAGTCCTAGTTTTTATTTTTATTTTGGTTTTTTTTTTGATGGTACTGCAGGTGGAACCCAGGAGTTTTTCTATCTCCGGGCTATACCCCCAGACCTATTTTATAGTATATTTGGAAACAGGGTCTCACTAAGTTAAGGAGAGCCTAAGTAGCTGAGGCTGGCTTCAAACCTGTGCTATCCTGTCTCAGCCTCCCAAGTGTTGGGATTACAAGCATGTGCCACAATGCCCGGCTTAATCTTTATTTTTAAACAGGGTTTCACTGAGTGGCAAAGGGTCCCACTAAGTAGCTGAAGCTGTCCGCAAATCGTGATCCTGTCTCAGTCTCCCAAATGCTGGGATTACAAGCATGTGCCACTACGCCGGTCTAATTTTATGTTTTATCTTGAAACAGGGTCTTCTACGTTGCTAAGGGTTTCATTAAGTTGCTGAGGCTGGCCTTGAACCTGTGATCCTCCTGTGCACTGGGGTTTACAAGTGTGTGCCAACATGCTTGGATTTTTCCTTAAATCATCATCATCATCTTCTTCTTCCTCTTCTTCTTCTTATTATTATTGTGTGTGTGTGTGGGGGGGGTACTGGGAGTGGAACCCAGGGGCTTTCTACCTCCGGGCTATCCTCCCAGACCTATTTTATATTTTATTTGGAAACAGGGTCTCACTAAGTTGCTGAGGGCTTCACTAAGTAGCTGAGGCTGGCTACGAACCTGTGCGATCCTTCTGTCTCAGCCTCCCAAAAGCCCTCCCAAGTGCGGGGATTACAAGCGTGCGCCACCACGCCAGGCTAAAGGGCATTCTATCTTTGAGCTACACCCCTCACTATTTTTTATTATTTCTTTTGAAACAGGGTCTAAATTGTAAAAGGCCTAAAAGGCTGAGACTGGTTGTGAACCTGTGATCCTTCAGTATCAGCCTCCCAAGTACTGGGATTACAAGTGGGCCTGGCCAAATTTTCCTTTTTTTAAAGCACTTAGTGGATGCATCTGTTGATTACCTTCTTTTGTATTCTTTTTTTTTTTTTCCTGGGTTTTGGAAATGGAACCCAGGGGCATTCGACCTCCAAGATACACCCCTTGCCCTATTTTTTTATTCTTTATTTTGAAACAGGTCTCACTAAGTTGCCGAGGGCCTCAGTAGCTGAAGGCGTCTGTGAACCACAATCCTCCAGTCTCAGCCTCCCAAATGCTGGGATTACAAGCATGCGCCACCACGCCCAGCTGCCTTCTTTTTTCTTATTTTTTTCAGTACTGGGAATGGAACCCAGGGGCATTCTACCTCCGAGCCACACCCCCAGCCCAATTTTTTATTCTTTATTTTGAAACAGGGTCTCACTGACCTGCAAAGGGCCTAAGTAGCTGAGGCTGTCCCTGAACCTGGATCCTCCTGTCTGAGCCTCCCAAATGCTGGGTTTACAAGCATGAGACACCACACCTGGCTCCTATTTCATACCTGCAATATCCATAGAGGACTGCAGCCCACAGGGTTGATTATAGGGTGAATATTTTGATGGCTAAGCTAACTGGCTTGATGGGCCAAAAGTTTCACCCATTTTTTTTCCCCCTCTCTTTTTCAGTGCTGAGAATCAAGAACCAGAGTCCTCATGTATGGAAGGCAAATGCTCTACCTCTGGACCACACCCTCAGCCTAGTTTCACTCATTTTCCCATTTGTGTCTCTCAACCTTCCTTTACCTACCACAACTTACCTTCTGGTCTTTTGGTGTTCTGCTTCCTGCATCACCTATGGAATAGAAGACCTCTAATAAGTGTAACAGACTGATGCACGAGACTTTCCAAGAAATCAAGAAGCTAAACATTTAACAGAAGCATTATCAGTAACAATTAAAATCTAGAACTCAACTGGATGTAATGGCGTACGCTTGCAATTCCAGTACCTGGGACGCTGAGACAGGAGGATCACAGGTTCGAAGTTAGCCTCAGCAACTTATTGAGGCTATCTTCAACTTAGTGAGACAGTTTCAAAATGAAAAAACTTTGAACTGGGTATGGTGGAACATGCCAGCATTTTGGAGGCTGTGACCGGAGGATCAGGGCTCAAGGACAGCCTCAGCTACTTAGTGAAGCCCTTTGCAACTTAGTAAGACTCTCTTTCAAAATAAATAAAAAATAGGGCTAGGGTGTAGAAAAGCCCCTGGTTTCTACCCCCAGTACCAAACAAACACTTCCCCGCAAAAAAGAAATCAGGCTGGGAGTAGAGCTTAGAGGTAGAATGCCCCTAGATTTGATCTCCAATACCACAAGAACAAACAAAAAATTAAAAATAAAAAAAATCTAGATGGGGCCAGGTAAGTGGCACACACCTGTAATTGCAGTGACTCAGGAGGCTAAGGCAAGAGGATTGCAAGTTTGAAGCCATCCTGGCCAACTTAGCAAATCCCTATCTCAAAAAATAAAAAAATTGTAGTTCAGAGGGTTGGCATTAAATTTTAAATTAATGTAATTAATTCACTGTAGTACTAGATTTAAAGGAAAACATCCACAATTTACTAGATGTAAAAAATTATGGTCAAAGCCAGCCACGGTGACACATCCTTGTAATCCCAGGAGAATAAGACAGGAGGATCACGGTTTGAGGACATCCTCAGCTACGTAGTGAGGCCCTTTGCATCTCAGTGAGACCCTGTTTCAAAATAAAGAATAAAAAATAGGGCTGGGTGTGTAGCTTGGAGGTAGAATGCCCCTGGGTTCCATTTCTAGTACAAAAAAAAAAAAAAAAAAAAAAAGAAAGGAAAATAGAGCTGGGGGGGGTATAATTTGAAGGTAAAATGCCCTGGGGTTCAATCCCATATGGTAAAAATAAATAAATAAATAAACAAACCTCAGCAAATCAAGAATAGAAGATAAGTCCTAATGCCTCATATATGACAGTTATAGAACCTAATAATGAAGAACCAGATGCAATAGTGCAAAATTTGAGTTGGGCGTGGTGGCACATACTTGTAATCCCAGCATTTGGGAAGCTGAGATAGGAGGACTGCAGTTGACGGAAAGCCTCAGTTAATACTCAGTGAGGCCTTCTGCGACGTAGTGCAATCATTTCAAAATAAAGAATAAAAAACAGGGATAGGGGTGTAGCTTGGAGGTAAAATGCAGCTGGGTTCCATCCCCAGTACTGCAATAAAAAATAAGTAATAATAATAAAGCCGGGCGTGGTGGCGAACGCTTGTAATCCCAGCATTTGGGAGGCTGAGACCAGAGGATCGCAGTTCGCAGACCACCTCAGTTACCTAGTGAGGCCCTTTGCAACTCAGTGAGACTCAGCTTCAAAATAAATAATAAAAAATAGGGCAGGGGGTATAGCTCAGAGGTCGAATGCTCCTGGGTTCCATCCCCAGACCCACAAAAAAAAAAAAAAAAAAAAAAAATCCCTTTAAAACAAGCCACAGATAAATATCACTATTTATCACTCCAATTTAATCTTATACTTAAGGTTCTAGTTAGTGCAATATGACAAGAAAAACAAGACTTTTTTTTTTAAGAAACTGAACTCAGAGCCTCATGCAGGCTAAGTGCTGCCGCCGCCTTCTTTTTTTAGTACTAGGTACTGAACCAAGAGCATTCTACCTCTGAGCCTCAATCCCAACTCTTTTATTTTTTCCTTTGAGAAAGGGTCTTGCTAAGTGGCTGAGACTGGTCTTGAAGCTATGATCCTCTTGTCTCAGCCTCCTAGGTACTAGCATTACTAACATGTGCACCACAACCAGCTCAGGATATAGAAGGTTTAAACACTATCAGCAACTCAATCAAATCAACATTGAAAGCCGGGTGTGGTGGACACTTGCAATCCCTGTGCTTGGGAGGCTAAGACAGGAAGACTTCAGATTTGAGGACAGCCTCAGCAAGTAGTGAGACTCACAACACAGCAAGACCTTGTTTCCAAATAAAAATAAAATAGGGCTGGGGTGTAGCTTGGAGGTAGAATGCCCCTAGAGTTAATTCCCACCCACCCCCAACAATCAACAGGATACTCCATCCAACAGCAGTGGAATACAAATTCTTTTTAAGCACACACAGAATGTTCATGAGGACAGATAATAAGCTAGACATAATAAAAAGTAAAAAGTTTAAAAGGACTGAAATTATACAAAATATATTTTCTTTGATCACAATAAAACTAAATTAAAAGTTAATGGAGTGGGCGTGGCATACTTATAATCCCAGCATTCGGAGGTAGACTGGAGGATCTCGGTTCGTGAACAGCCTCAGCTACTACTTAGTGAGGACCTTCACAACTTAGTGAGACCCTGTTTCAAACTTAAAAAGGACTTAAAAAATAGGGCTGGGGTTGTAGCTCAGCGGTAGAAGGCTTCTGGGTTCCATCCCCAGTACCGAAAAAAAAAAAAAAAAGTTAATGATTCTACTAGGCAGGCATGGTCATGCTTATATTTCCAGTACTTGGGAGGCTGAGACAAGAGAATCTGGGTTTATGGCCAGGCTTAGCTACTTAGTCAGTCAGGCACTCTGCAACTTAGTGAGGCCGTTTTTTTTTTTTTTTTTTTTTTTTGTGGTACTGGGGTTCCTGGAAGCCCTTCTACCTCCGGGCTACACTCCCAGACCTATTTTTACATTTTTATTTGGAAACAGGGTCTCCTGAGCCAGCGCGCGCAGCTGGCTTCGAACCTGCGCAATCCTCCTGTCTCTGCCTGGCGTGAGGCCCTGTTTTAAAACAAGGAATAAAAAACTGGACTGGGGGTGTAGCGTGGAGGTAGGATGACCCTGAGTTCAAACCTCAGCACAACAACAACAAAAAAAAGGTAATGGAATACTAAGTGAGACCCTCCACAACTTAGACCGTTAAAAAAAAAAAAAGGGCTGAGGGTGTAGCTTGAAGGTAGAAAGTCCCTGGGTTCCAGCCTCAGTACCACAAAATAAATAAAATAAATAAATAAATAAAAAGGTAATGGAAGAAATTTGCAAAGTCCCCAAATACTTGGACATCAAACAACGTGTTTCTAAAAAAATTCACTGGTCAAAAGAAAACCACAAGAATAAAGCATGGTGCCAGCCTCCTATAATCCTAGTACTTGGGCGGTTGAAACAAGAGAATCGCAGAGTTGAGGCCAGTCTCAGCAACTTAGCAAGACTCTGATTCAAAATAAAAACTAAAACAAAGTTGGGAGCCGGGCATGATGGTGCACGCTTGTAATCCCAGTACTTGGGAGGCTGATACAGGAAGATCACAGGCCAGCCTCAGCAACTTAGTGAGGCTCTCCACTACTTATAAGACCCTGTTTCAAAGTAAATAATAAAATATAGGGCTGAAGGCGTAGCTCAGAGGTAGAATGTCCCTGTGTTCAACCCCCAGTACCCTCCCCTATACAAAACAAAAACAAAAACCAACAAAATGCAGCAAAGCAATACTTAAACCAAAGGAATGCAAAAGTTGGTTCTTTGAAAAAGAACAACAAAATTGATCGTTATCCAGACTAACCAAAAAAGAATAGAAAAGATGTAAGCCAGGTGTGGTAGCGCAGGCTTGTAATCCCAGCATTTGGGAGGCTGAGACTGGAGGATCACGGTTCCCGAACAGCCTCAGCTACTAAAGTGAGACCCTTCGCAACTCAATAAAGAATAAAAAAATGGGGCAGGTGGTGTAGCTTGGAGGTCAAACACCTCTGGGTTCCATCCCCAGACCCACACACCCACACCCACACCCACACAAAAGATGTGAATAACCAATATTACAACTGGAGAAAAAGACATCACTACAGAACCTACAGAAATTACAAGGATCAAAGGAAACAATGCAAATAAATGTTATGCCAACAAATTAACAACATGGATAAAATGTTGGATAAAATGTACAAATTACCAAAAATAACACAAAAAGGACAAAAAATCTAATAGACATATATCATGTAAAAAAATGGATTAGTCCCCTGGCTTCCCCCAAGTGCTCTCTTCTGCCAAGGTCATTGCCATTGGGGGAGCAAAAGTGGGCTCTAGATTCTTTTCACAATGTCCTCAGTTTTTCAGGTTGTCTGGCAGCTTTATGTACAGTATTTTCTAGGGAAATTTAACTGCCCTTTTTTATTTAGGATAAAATAGTGACTGCATTTGATGAGCAAGTTTTTGTATATGTGTGTATAAATGAGCATTTATGTGAATAGATATACCTATACAAATCTATATATTACATATACAATTTTTATACTATCATTTAAAGATGTTTCTTAATTTAAAAAAAAGAAAGAAAATGGATTAGTAGTTTAAAAACTTCCCACAATAAAATCTGGACAGGGTCATATGACAGGGGAAAAGAAAATCCAGAAAGCAAATAAGTCCTCAGTTTAGACAAAAGCAATATATCAAAAGTTACCTTGGTAGGCCGGGCGTGGTGGCGCACGCTTGTAATGCCCACGCTTGGGAGGCGGAGACAGGAGGATCGCACAGGTTCGAAGCCAGCCCAAGCTAGCTTAAGAGACCCTATTTCCAAATAAAAAGCATAAAACAGGTCTGGGAGTGTAGTCTGGAAGTAGAAGGATTTCCAGAAACCCCAGTACCAAAAAAAAAAAAAAAAAAAAAAAAAAAAAAAAAAAAAGTACCTTGGTAAAGAAACTGAATAAATTCTGTGCAAGAACTCACTGTATTTTCCTTTATTTTCCTTTCAATTTTTTTTTTTTTTTTTTTTTTTTTGGTGGTACTGGGGGTGGAACCCAGAGGCATTCTACCTCTGGGCTATACTTCCAGACCTATTTTATATTTTATTTGGAAACAGGGTCTCACTAAGTTGCTGAGAGCCTCACTAAGTAGCTGAGGCTGGCTTTGAACCTGTGTGATCCTCCTGTCTCAGCCTCCTAAGCATGGGGATTACAAGCGTGCGCCACCACACCCGGCCTTCCTTTCAATTTTCTATCAATCTAAATCTCCTCCAGAATAAATTTTATTTGAAAAATGTTGCCACAAAGAAAAGTCCAAGCCAAAATAACTTCACTGATGAATTTACTAAACATTAAATGAAATATCAATCTGCCCAGCATGATGGCACATGCTTGTAATTCTGGTATTTGGGAGACAGGGACAGGAGGATAGCATGTTTGTAGCCAGCCTCAGCTACTTAGTGAGGCCCTCCACAATTTAGTGAGACCCTGTTCAAATAAAGAATAAAAAATAGGGCTGGGGGTGTAGCTTGGAGATAGAATGCTCCTGGGTTCAATCCCTGGTATCCCCCCACCACAAATTCATTCTACAGACACTCAGAGTAAAACCTTTCAACTTACCCTATAAATATCCATATTACTGTGATAGCAAAGCTTAACAAAGACATTATATAAAACTAGAAATCAAGAGTCCTCACAAAAAAATGGTGCAAAAATTCTTAATACTAGCAAATCAAATTCAGAAATAATAAAAGTATACACCAACAGTAGTTTATTCTAAGAATGCAAGGTTGGTTTAATATTTTTAAAAAGCACATTTATTGTAATATAACCTATTACTAGAACAAAAGCTACATGGTTTTAAGAGGATGATATTAAAAAAAGCAGCTGGCAAAACTCCAAAGTCTAATTCAGCCATGAAAAAAACTCAAAGCAAGCCAGGTGTGGCACAAGCTGGTAATCTCAGCCTTTGGGAGGCTGAGAAAGGAGGATTCTGGTTCTCCAACAGCCTCAGCTACTTAGTGAGGCCCTTTGCAATTCAGTGAGACCCTGTTTCAAAAATAAAGAATGAAAAAAGGGCTGGGGGTCTAGCTAGAAGAATGCCCCTGGGTTCCATTTCCAGTAGCACAAAAAGAAAAACAAACAAAAAAACACCTCACAGCAAAAAGGGACTTCCCGCAGGGCATGGTGACACAGGATTGTAATCCCCTCATTTGGGAGGCTGAGACAGGAGGATCTGGGTTCTCAGACAGCCTCAGCTACTTAGTGAGGTCCTTTGCAACTCAGTGAGACCCTGTTTCAAAGTAAAGAATAAAAATAGAAATAGGGCTGGGGGTATAGCTTGAAGGTAAAAAGCCCAAGTTCTATCCCCAGTACGGGGGGGGGGGGGGGGCGCAGGACGGGACTATAAAATCACCCAGATTGGAAATAGTCATTATTTGCATGACTTACTTTTCTTTTTTTCCTTTTTTGTGATACTGGGGATGGAACTCTTCTACCTCCAGGCTACACTCCCAAACCTATTTTATATTTTGTTTAGAAACAGGATCTGTTAAACCAGACAGGCTGGCTTCGAACCTGCGCCATCCTCCTGTCTCCCCCTCCCAAGCATGGGGATTACAAGTGTGCGCCACCACACCTAGCTTGCATGCCTTACTTTTAGAAAATCCTAAAGAAAAATCAACAAAAAGATTCTAGAACTACAAAATGAACTTAGTAAGAACACAGACTACAAAAACAACACACAAAATTCAACTGTATTATTTATTTGAGGGTTGGGGGGAATACCAGGGATTGAATCCAGGGGTACTTTCTCTGAGCTCCACACCCTTACCCCCTTTTTTCAGTACTGGGGATGGAACCCAGGAGCACCCTATCTCTGAGCTCCACCTCTAGCCCTATTTTTTGTTCTTCATTTGAAACAAGGTCTAAGCTGCAGAGGGCCTCATTAAGTACCTGAGGCTGTCCTCCCAAGTACTGGGATTACACCTGACTCCAACCCCTACCCTTTTTTATTTGTCATTTTGAAACAGGGTCCTATTAGGTTCTTGAGGATCTCACTAAGGTTGCTGAGGCTGTGGCCTCAAAACTGCAATCCTCCCGTCTCAACCTCCCAAATACTGGGATTATAGGCACGCACCGCTATGCCCAGCAAGTAGTTTCTTAAAAAGCCAAACATACATACAGACTAAGGTTCTGTGAACTTTAAGATCAGTAATAGAATGCTTCCCTAGGTTGTGCAATGTCCTGGGTTCAACTCCCAGTGCTGTAAAAAACCAAAACCAAAAAACAAAGAAATCAACCATGTGCTTACCATAATGCCCACACCAAGACTTATACAAAGAGCTCAGTGTGGTGGCACATGCCTGTAATTCCAGTACTTGGGAGGAGGCTGAGACCAGAGGATCACAGGGTCAGAAACATAATGAGACTATGTTTCCAAATAAAAATAAAAAATAGGGCTGAAGTTGTAGCATGGAGGTAGAATCCCCTGGAGTTCAAATCTCAGCAAGCAAACACACACAGACATAAATCTTCATAGGAACATTATTTACAATCACCCAAACTGAGCTAATTCAAATTCCTATCAAATGGGTAATTAAGAAAACACACAGTGTATCTATACAATGGGAAATTACTCCCCAAAATGGTCCAAACTGATAAATGCCAACAGCCTGGTTGACCTTCAAGAACTTTTTGTGGCACTGGGGATTAAACCCAGGGGCATTCTACATCCAACCTATATCCCTAGACCTATTTTATTTTGAAGCAGAATCAAACTAGGTTTATGAAAGTCTATTTGCTGAGGCTGGCCATGAACCTGCGATCTTCCTGTCTCAGCCTCGTAAGCACTGGGATTACAAGTGTGTACCACCACGCCCAGCCTTCAAAAACATTTAAGAGTTAACAGAAGCCAGACACAGAAGAGTACAATTTTTATAAAGCAACTAGAAAAGGTTAAAGTGGTTAAAAAAAAATCTCAGTAGTTACACCAAGGGTGACAATGAGGCACAGAAAACATTTTGGGGTGATGCAAATATTCCTCTGGTACTGGGTATTGAACCAGGAGCATTCTACCTCTGAGCCCTATTTTCTTTTTTATTTTGAAACAGGGTCTCACTAAGTTGTGGAGGGCCTAAGATCCTGAGGCTGGCTACAAACCTGTAATCCTCCTGTCTCAGTCTCCCAAATACTGGGATTAGAAGCATGCACCACCATTCTAAATTGAATTACAGTAGTGTGTAATGGCACACAACTATAATACAAGTACCTAAGAGGCTTAGACAGAAAAATAACTTTTTTCTTGTGGTACTGGGGATGGAACCCAGAGGCTTTTTCCCTCCAGGCTACATTCCCAGACCTATTTTATACTTTATTTGGAAAAAGGGTCTAAGTTGCTGAGAGCCTCATTAAGTAGCTGAGGCTGGCTTCGAACCTGCAGGATCCTCCTGTCTCAGCTTCCCAAGTGCTGGGATTACAAGTGTGCACCACCACACCTGGCTTGAAAATAACGGGTTTAAGAACAGCTAAAACATCACAACAAGACTCAGCAATCCGGCAAGACCGTGTTTCAAAACAAAAAGGGCAGAGCACAGTGGCACATGCCTGTAATCTCAAACCAAACAATGAAAATAGACAAATTTTATAGTATGTAATACCTTAATAAAGCTGCTTAAAAACAGGTAAAAAAAAAAAAAATCTGTTTAGGGGCATATATGTTTCTACCACCTAAAAGAAAAGCATGGACGTTTGGACTAGAGTTCACACAGAATGGGAAATGAGATTACTGAATCAGGTATAGCACAGAAGATGCATCTATGGTATTAAGGATAATACATTTTTTTCTTCCTGTAAGAAGCCAGCAGTTTGAAATATAGAACTGACTATGGAGCCAGGCATGATGGCACATGGTTGTAAACCCAGTACTTGGGAGACTGAGACAGGAGGACCACAAGTTCAAGGCCAACTTCAGCAACTTAGGCCCTCTGCAACTTACTAAGACTCTATTTCAAAATAAATAGAATCAGGTTGGGGTGTAACTCAGAGGTAGGTTGCCTCTGGTTTCATCCTAGCACCAAAAAAAAAAAAAAAAAAAATAGTGACTATGGTTTTTTTTCCCCTTCTTTCTACTATCTTCTGCTTGTCTTCTAGTATTTCACCTTCAATCCTGAGACCTATCCAAAGCCTCATCTCATCTCTTACCTGAATCAATACTGAGGACATCGTCATCTTCATCAGGAATCTCAATTATCTCTGTAGGCCGGGAACTTTCATCTTCAGAGCTACTATCCCGGTACTGTAGTCCCAGCTTGGAGTAGAAGTCCTTCACCAAAGACTCACAGTTAGTCACTGCCCTAATATTGGAACATATGTAGAAAAGGTCAAAGTCGGCATAGGAAATGGAGGTGTAGGAGTCACTAGAATATATTTGATAGTACAGATGGTCCACAACAGGTCCCTATTTAAAGTAACTTCCCTCTCCCAAAAAAAGCTTTTTTTTTTTTTTGCACAGGTGATTGAACCCAGGGGAATTCTACCTCTGAGCTACACACCCAGCCATACTTTATTTTAGAACAGGGTCTCACTAAGTTACAGAGGGTCTCACGAGCTTGCTGAGGCTGGCCTCAAACCTTCGTCTCAGCCTCACAAGTACTGGTATTACAAGGTGCATCACTAAGATCAGCTTAGCCTATTTAATTGTTTTCTTACTTATTTAGTGGTACTTGGGGTTGAATCCAGGGACACTCTATCCCTGGGCTCTTAATTTTGAAACAGGATCTAAGTTGTTGATGCTGGCCTTGAACTCGTGATCCTGTCTCAGCCTCCTAGAACCTGTATTACAGGTATGCATTACCACACCCAGCTGAGAAAAATATTTAATTTTGTTTATTTATTTATTTTTGTGGTACTAGGGGTGAAACCCAGGAGCTTTTCTACCTCCAGGCTATACTCCCAGACCTATTTTATACTTTATTTGGAAACAGGGTCTCACTAAGTTGCTGAGAGCTTCACTAAGTAGCTGAGGCTGGCTTCAAACCTTTGCAATCCTCCTGTCTCAGCCTCCCCAAGTGCTGGGATTACAAGCATGTGCCACCATCCCTGGCTCAAAAAATATTTTAAATAGTGGTTTGGTTTCCAGACTAGATCCTCAAAACCTCCAAGGAAGCCTCAAGAACAATACTTTCCACCTGATCTCTTTTTTTTTGGGGGGGGGGGCACTGGAATTTAAACCCAGAAGCATTCTACCTCCAAGCTTTACTACCAGCCCAATCAAACATGTACCCCATGCCTGGCCTGATCTCATTTTTCTCACCTTGGTTTTTTTTTTTCCTTTTAAATTTTTTTATTGGTGCATTATATTCAGACATCATATTGGGGTAAAAAACTTGTGTGTACAAACATGTACACATCGCTGATTTAACCCCTACCCAATTCCCACCCCATTCCCTCCCTGTCCCTTCTTCCCTTGCTTGGCTTAGTGACTGACTTCGATATGTTTAAATACATTGTGTGTTTTAAGAGATTTTCCTTTTCTTCCCCTCCTTTCCGCTCCTTTAGGTTGTCTTGTTTGCTCCTCTATAGGATTTCCTTTTTCAAGAGTTCCTCCTATGACCCATTTCTCCCTAACTCTCACTTATTAGGGAAAGCATCTAATTTCTTATTTTTTGTGACTGACTAATCTCACTTAGCATAATGTCCTCCAGTTCCATCCATTTCCCTGAAAATAATGTAATTGAGTTTTTTTTGATGGCTGAGCAAAATTCCATTATGTACATATCCCACAGTTTTGTAATCCATTCATCTGTTGATGGACATTTTGGCTGGTTCCATAGTTAGGCTATTCACCTTGGTATTATTTGGGGAAAAAAATTATTTTTGTGGTACTGGGGGTGGAACCCAGGGGCCTTCTACCTCCAGGCTACACTCCCAGACCTATTTTAGATTTTATTTGGAAACAGGGTTTCTTAAGCCCGTCGAGGCTGGCTTCGAACTTGCGCAATCCTCCTGTCTCAGCTTCCCAAGTGCCGGGATTACAAGCATGCGCCACAACGCCCGGCTTTATTCTTTTTTTTGTGTGTGCGGGTCTGGGGATGGAACCCAGGAGCACCTGACCCTGAGCTACACCCCCTGCCCAGTTTTTTTATTCTTTATTTTGAAACAGGGTCTCATTAAGTTGTGGAGGGCTTCACTAAGTAGCTGAGGCTGTCTGCAATCCTCTCATCTCAGCCTCCCAAATGCTGGGATTACAAGCATGCGCCACCAAGCCCGGCTGGCTTTATTCTTTATTTTAAAACAAGGTCACTAAGTTGTGAAGGGCATAAGCAGCTGAGCCTGGTCACAAACCTGCAATCCTCATGTCTCAGCCCTACAAGTGTGCACCATCATACCCGGCTCAAGCTAGGGAGTCAAAAACAAATCTAGGACACCAGGTGTGGTGGCGCACGCTTCTAATCCCTGCACTTGGGAGGTGGAGACAGGAGAATCGCGCAGGTTCGAAGCCAGCCACGCTGTCATAAGAGACCGTTTCCAAATAAAAATATAAAATAGGTCTGGGAGTATAGCCCAGAGGTAGAAGGGTTTCCAGGAAACCGAGTACCACCCAAAAAAAAAAACAAAAAACAAAACCTAGGAGGTTTACAAACTTATTAATGGTTCAGTTACAGAAGACAGCAACTCTATAATTCTCATTCCTTGGGGTCATCTTAATAGGGAAAAGAAAGCAATTTTTCTAAAGCAAAAGACAATCAGGTATGATGACACCTGCCTGTAATTCCAGTACTTGGGAGGCTGAGACAGGAAGATCACAAGATTGAGAACAGTCTCAACATGTAGTGAGACTCTCATCAACAGACTGAGAACCTGTTTCAAAATAAAAATAAAATAGGGCTGGGGGCTTAGCTCGGAGGCAGAATGCCCCTGGGTTCAATCCCCAGTACCTCACACACATATTCACACACACAAATAAAAAAAGGAGGAAGAAGAGCCGGGCGTGGTGGCACACACTTGTAATCCCAGCATTCGGGAGGCTGAGACCAGAGGTTCGTGGTTTGCGGACAGCCTCAGCTACTTAGTGAGGCCCTCTGCAACTCAGTGAGATCCTGTTTCAAAATAAAGAATAAAAAAATAGGGCAGGGGTGTAGCTTGGAGGTCGAATGCCCCTGGGTTCCATCCCCAAAACCTGGGGGAAAAAAATCAAGGAGGAAGAAGGGAAAGGCATTCAAGGCTTGGACTTCTGTACTTATTATGTTCTTGTCCCTTGATAGGTGAAATTACATGTGATAGGTAGAAAAGCTGGGGGCGGTGGTGCATACCTCTAATCCCAGTACTTGGGAGGTTGAGACAGGAGGATCACAGGTTCGCATTCAGCCTCAGTAACTTAGTGAGGCCCTCTGAAATTTAGTTAGATCCTGTTTCAAAATAAAAGAATAAGCCAGGTGTGGTGGTGCACACTTGTAATCCCAGTACTTGGGAGGCTGAGACACGAGGATCACAGGTTTATGGCCAGTATCAGCAACTTAATGATGTGCTCAACAACTTAGTGAGACCCTTTTTCAAAATAAAAGAATAAGCGGGGTGTGGTGATGCATGCTTGTAATCCCAGCGCTTGGGAGGCTGAGACAGAAGGATTACGCAAGTTCGAAGTCAGCCTCAGCTATACTTAGTGAGGCTCTCAGCAACTTAGTGAGAGCCTGTTTCCAAATAAATTAGGTCTGGGAGTGTAGCCCAGGAGTAGAAAACCCCTGGATTTCATACCAGTACCACAAAAATAAATAAAATGAATGAATAAAATAGAGCTGAGGGTATAGCGCGCGCTCTCTCTCTCTCTCTCTCTCTCTCTCTCTCTCTCTCACACACACACACACACACACACACACACACACACACAAAATAGATGAGTGAGGTGAGAGAGAGTTCACGCCATAAGTTTTGAGGAAGATTACAGTTCCTGCCGTGCGTGGCGGTGCACGTTTGTAATCCCAGCATTCGGGAGGCTGAGACCAGAGGATTGTGATTCTAGGATAGCCTCAGCTACTTAGTGAGGCCCTTTGCAACTTAATGAGACCCTGTTTCATAATAAAAAATAAAAAATAGGGCTGGATGTGTCTCTTGGAGATAGAATGCTCCTGGGTTCCATCCCCAGTAACAAACAACAACAACAAAATAAAATCGTACAGTTCCACACAACTGTACTTAATGTTTGTCAACGGACGGATTCCCTTATTTCCCATACACCCTCACCTAGATGCATCATCAAAGAGCTGGTCAACATGAGCCACTTCAGATTCTTTCTGTATCACCCACGTTTCCAATTCCGCTAGCTGCTTCTTGCGCTGCTGCACGCAGTCCATCTTTTCTAGCTCTTCATCAATGAAATGCCGAAGTTCCTCCATAGAGATGCCAAGCTCCTCGACCACTACCTGCTGCAGCTCTGCAATCTCGTCAGACTCCATGGTAGCTGTTGCTGCATCCAAACCAATGCACCCTGGGAGGGAGGACATGCTTTTGTCCTCTGCATGAAACAAACAAACAAAAAAAAACTAAAATTACTTTGGAGTTATTATGGCCACAATTAATAGAGAATTTCAGACTGCTAATAAAACTTATTCCTAGCTGGGCATGGTGGCATGTAACAGTAATCACAGCAGTTGGGAGACTGAGACAGGAAGACCACAGGATGGAGGCCAGCCTCAACAACTAAGGAAAGAGTTGTTTTTAAAAAAAAAAAAAAGCCAGGTGTGGTGGTGCACACTTGTAATGCCAGCATTTGGGAGGCTGAGACAGGAGGATAGTGGTTCGAGGAAAGCCTTAGCCATTTAGTGAGGCCCTTTGCAACTTAGTAAGACCCTGTTTCAAAATAAAGAATAAAAAATAGGGTTGGGGGTAGCTCAGAGGTAGAATGTTTCCCTCTCCTTCCATCCCCAGTACCGCAAAAAAAAAAAAAAAAAAAAAAAAAAAAAAAAAAAAAAGAAAGAAAAAAAGAAAAAGAAAAGAAATTTAAAAGGGCTGGGCATCGTGGTGCACACTTGTAATCCCAGCATTTGGGAGGCCGAGACAGGAGGATTTGTGGCCAGCCTCTGCTGCTACTTAGTGAGGCCTTTTGCAACTTAGAGGGACCCAGTTTCAAAGTAAAGAATAAAAAATAGGGCTGGAGGTGTAGCTTGGATGTATAATGCTTCTGGGTTCCACCCCTAGTACTGCAATCGATCAATAATAAAAAGGGCTGAGGATATAGTTGGGAGGTAAAACGCCCCTGGGTTCAATCCTCAGTACCACACCCCCCCCCCAAAAACATCATTCCTAGTCTGCTGTTATTTAAATAATCTGTGTTCTTGCCAGGTGTGGTGGCACACACTTGTAATCCCTGCGGTTGGGAGGCTGAGACAGGAGGATCGCACAGGTTTGAAGCCAGCCTCAGCTGGCTTAAGAGACCCTGTTTCCAAATAAAATATAAGTCTGGGAGTGTAGGCCGGAGGTAGAAGGTCCCTGGGTTCCATCCCCAGTACCACCAAAATAAATAAATAACCTCTGTTCTTTCTCCTCATTCTATAGAATCTGATGCTGTGATTTTTGTCAAGTTCGCATCATCTGCTATAGACTAAATGGCCTAATTAAGACTTTGAAGTTTTAGAGCGCACGAAGAACATTTATTATGCAACACTGAACCTCAGAAAATGTCTTAGAAAACTGAAGAGAACCAATCTACAAAGACGTGTACTTGTATTCCTTGAGATTAACCTTTGCACCTGGCCCAGTGGTGCACACCTTAAGTCCTGATAACTGAGAGGCAGAGAAAGGAGAATCGCTGGTTGAAGGCCAGCCTCAAAGATTTAGGGAGAGCTTCAGCAACTCAGCGAGACCCTGTTTGAAAATAAAAAAAACTTAAATGAGGCTAGGAGTGTAGCTCAGAGGTAGAATGCCCCTGGGTTCAATCTTCAGTAAAAAAAAAAAAAAAAAAAAAAACCCAAAACCAACACTATTTTTGTCTACACGTTATGTCTAATTTGAACAATTTCCGCTTTAGGAGAAAATTATAACTCACTAATTCGGTGTTTTCTTTTATACTTGTTTCTCTTAACAAGACTTTGCTTGCATGCGGAAATTTAATTTTTAAAACATCTACTATGTTGGGGATGTAGATCCATAGCACAGGGAGTGCTTAGCATGCACGAGGCCCTGGATGCACTACCCAGCACTAATATGAGAAAAAGTATACCACACTCGAGTGCACAAAAGCTTGCGGCAAAAAGGTTCTCCCCAAGTAAAAGGCAATACAGTTCATCTGGAAATGACATGCAGCTACCTAATAGCCACAATGCAAACAATCCACACTTTGGTATTAAACTGCCTTAAGCCAAAGAATTAAAGAAAGGCTGATGCCAGAACGCCGTGCAGCCCCAAAGCCAGCTCTCTGCGCCTCCATTTTTCCCTCGCCCACACTCCCGGGCTCGGCTTCGGGGCGGCAAACCCGCCGGCCCCGCCCCCGCCCGGCTCCCGCGGAGCACTTTCTCCTCGCCCTCGCCCGACCTCCTCCCACACACAAAACATCCCAGGTACACCTCGGTGTCTAAACTCCTCAGTAAGCCGCCACACAACTCCCCGCTTGCAGCTACAAGAGCCTTTTCACCAACCCGACCCCAGACTCACGACTCAGGGGTCGGCCACGACCCGAAACAGCGAAACCCGGGGAAAAGGGAACGGGGGAGGGGAAGCAGCGTGAGGGTGGGAAGGGGAAGCGAAGCGAGGCCCGGAAGTAAACGTCTCGTGCCTTTCCGGTCTCCGCGACGGTAGCCCGGTAGGGTCAAATCCAAGCTGCGGGGCGAAGCACACGGAGTTGACTGCGCATGCGTAAGGGCAGGGCCTTGGGGCACCCGTAGGAAGCGATTGGCTGAGCGGAGGGGGCGTGGCCAGGAGACAGGGCTGAAGCTCCGCCCCACCGCCAAGGGCCTCAGTATTGCAGTTATCCAGTAAAGTCGCAGTGGTGTTTTAGGTTTCGATTTTTTTGCCATTCTAAGTTTTGCTTGAATTTGTAGCTATTATATGAATTGTATAAATTACAAAGGATATCAAAGCATATCCATCTGTCGGCTGGGGTGTACATCAGTGGTAGAGCACTTGCCCAGTATGCGCGAGGCCTTGGGGTCCATCACCACAGCAAAAAGTAAATAGCCTGGCGTGGTGGCACATACTCTAATCACAGTCCTTGGGAAGTTGAAATGGATGACAGGTTTGAGGACAGCCTCAGCAGCCTGACAAGGTCCATTTTGAAAAAAAAGTTTAAAAAGGTGTAGGGTAGAGCCGGGCGTGGTGGCGCACGCTTGTCTTCCCAGTATTTGGGAGGCTGAGACAGGAGGATCGCAGTTTGCAGGCCGCCTCAGCTACTTAATGATGTCCTTTGCAACTCAGTGAGACCCTGTTTCAAAATAAAGAATAAAAGCAGGGCTGGGGATGTAGTTCACAGGTAGAATGCCCCTAGGTACCATCCCCAGTGGCGGGGAAAAAAAAAAAAAAGATGTAGGTTAATCAGGCGTGGTGGCACACTTGTAATCCCAATACTTGGGAGGCTGAGATAGCAGGTTCGAAGCCAGCCTCAGCTACTTAGTGAGGCCCTCCGCAACTTAGGGAGACCCTTTTTCAAAGTAAATAATAATTTTAAAAAAATAGGGCTGGAGGCATAGGGGAAAAAAACCGATATAGGCTGTAGCTCAGAGGTAGAATGCCCCTGGGATCAATCCCCATTATCTAAATAAATAAATAAATATTAAATTTAAAAAGCAGCCGGACGTGGTGGCTCACGCTTGTAATTCCCGCGCTTGGGAGGTTGAGACAGGAGGATTGCACAGGTTCAAAGCCAACCTCAGCTACATAGGCTCTCAGCACCTTAGTGAGACCCTGTTTCCAAATGAAATACAAAATAGGTCTGGGAGTGTAGCCCAAAGGTAGAAAGCCTCTGGGTTCCATCCCCGACACCACAAATTAATTAATTAATTAATTTTAAAAGCTTATCCTTATATCTCTTTGACATAATTAACTCTGGAGCAACAACAACAAGAAAAAAAAAACCCACTCGTCTTTTTAACAGCTGCATAGTACTTCATAGTATGGTTAAGTTGAATTTAGAAATTTAAATTTCCAGCCAAGTGTTGTTGTGCACTCCTGTAGTCTCAGTACTTGGAAGGCTGAGGCAGAAGGATACAGGTTTGAGGACAGGGGCTAGGGATAAGTCTCCGAAGTAGAATACCCTCTTGGTTTAACCCCCCCCCCAAAAAAAAGGAGACAGAGAAAATTAGATTTCTGTATTTATTCATTTACTCATTCATTTTATGGTACCTTGTACCTCAGAGCTACAACCCAGCCCTGTTTTACTTTTTTTTTTTTAAACAGGGATCTCACTAGGTGATGAGAATCCTACTACTTTCTTAGGCTATCCTAGAAGACTGCAATCTTTCTGTCTCAGCTTCCCACTGACCACTTTTTTTCATTTCATTTTATTTTATTTATTTGTTTATTTTTGTGGTTTTAGGGCTTGAACCTAGGGGCATTTGACCTCTGAGCTACACTCCCTAGCCCTATTTTTTATTGTTTATTTTGAAACAGAGTCTCACTAATTTGCAGAGGGCCTCACTAAGTTGCTCAGGCTGGCCTCAAACCCGTGATCTTCCTGTCTCAGCTTCCCAAGTACTGGGATTACAAACGTGTGCTACCACACCCGGAACTAACTAACTTTCTTTCTTTCTTTCTTTCTTTCTTTCTTTCTTTCTTTCTTTCTTTCTTTCTTTCTTTCTTTCGGTACTGGGAATAGAACCCAGGGTTATTCTACCTCTGAACCCTATTTCTTAATTTTTATTTTTAAAATTTTATTTATATTTATGTTTATGTGGATCATGTTGAAAATGGCATAAATTCAGACTGTGCTTGGTGCCCTCTCCCACTATTCTTTATTTTGTAACATGGTCTAAGTTGCAAAGGGCCTTACTAAATAGTAGCTGAGGCTGTCCACAACCCAGGATCCTCCTGTTTTAGCCTCCTGAATGCTGGGATTGCAAGTTTGCGCCACCACACCCGGCTTTATTTATTTATTATGTTTTTGTTTTTGTTTTGGTGGTACTGGGGTTCCTGGAAACCCTTCTACCTACGGGCTACACTCCCAGACCTATTTTGTACTTTTTTTTTGGAACAGGGTCTCTTAAACCAGCACGGCTGGCTTCGAACCTGTGCGATCCTCCTGTCTCTGCCTCCCAAGCAAGGGGATTACAAGCGTGCGCCACCACACCCAGCTGTGTATGTATTTATGTATTTATTGTGGTACTAGAGATTGACCTCAGGAGCATTCTACCTCTGTGCTACACCCCAAGCCCTATTTTTTTTTTTTTTACTTTTTATTTTGAAACAGTGTCTCACTTGGTTGATGAGAGTCTCACTACTTGCTGAAGTTGTCCTTGAACCCATGAACCTCCTAGTTCAGTCTTCCAAATACTGAGATTACAAGCCTCAAGCCCTATTTTTTAGTCTTTTTATTTTTCGAAACAGGGTCTCACTGAGTTGTGGAGGGCCTCACTAAGTACCTTAGGCTGTCCACAGACTGTGATCCTCCTGTCTCCGCCTCCTGAATGCTGGGATTACAAATGTGCACCACTACCCAGCTTTCCTATTTTATTTGATTGGGTACTGGAGGTTGAACCCAGGGGCATTTTATCTCTAAGCTACACCCCCAGTGTTATTTTAGTTTTATTTTTGTTGTGATATATATATATATATATATATATATATTTTTTTTTTTTTTTTTGGTGGTGGTACTGGGGTTCCTGGAAGCCCTTCTTCCTCTGGGCTACACTCCCAGACCTATTTTTGCATTTTTATTTGGAAACAGGGTCTCCTAAGCCAGCGCGCGGGGCTAGCTTCGAACCTGCGCGATCCTCCTGTCTCCGCCTCCCAAGCACGGGGATTACAAGCCTGCGCCACCACGCCCGCCTGATATTAGCATTGAACCTGCCATCCTTCTGTCTCAGCCTCCCATGTACTGGGCATTACAAGCATGCGCCATGTGCCACCATCCCCGCTTTTTTTTTTTTTTTTTTTTTTTTTTTTGTCGTACTGGGGGTGGAATCCAGAGGCTTTCTACCTCTGGGCTATACTCCCAGACCTTTTTCATATTTTATTTGGAAACAGGGTCTCACTAAGTTGCTGAGAGCCTCTAAGTAGCTGAGGCTGGCTTCGAACCTGTGCGATCCTCCTGTCTCAGCCTCCCAAGTGCAGGGATTACAAGCATGCACCACCACGTCCAGCTATTTTTTTTTTTTTTTTGTGGTACTGGGGATGTAACCCGGGACATTCTACCTTTGAGATACACCCCCAGCTCTATTTTTTATTCTTTATTTAGAAACAGGGTCTCACTGAGTTGCAAAGTGCCTCACTAAGTAGCTGAAGCTGTCCTCGAACTGCAATCCTCAGGTCTCAGCCTCCCGCATGCTGGGATTATAAGCATGTGCTATCACACCCTGCGCCCAGCTTTATTTTTTGAAACAGGGTTTCATTAAATTGTTGTGTCTGGCCTTGAACCTTCGATCCTTCTGTCTCAGCCTCCCAAATACTGGGATTACAAGAATGTGATACCTCGCCTAGGTATGACTCGTCAGAGATGATTAGGCCCTGACATAAATGAGTGTCTTAGTAAAACTGATGAATTATTTTAGAGGACCGTTTTTGCCCTTATGACTATACAGTAATCAATAACTGGCCTACCATTTTGAACACTTTCATGTGTGTGCATAGCACATTCGTACTGTGACCTATTGGATTCATTTGAAAACGGCAGCCTCACATTGCTTAATACTTGACTGTGAGAAGCCATGGGGAAGGCTCACCCAATGGAAGGCCAGATGACCCTTTCCCTGCAGACTGACCAAAAGGAAACCCGATCGCATCTTAATTAGCTGAGTGATCACAGAATCAAAACAAAAACAAAAAAAATTAGGGATCGAAAACTCAAAAGTAGGCCTGGTGTGGTCTCTGGTGGGAGGCAGAGACCAGAGGATCGAGGTTCCCAGACAGCCTCAGCTATTTAGTGAGGCCCTTTGCAATTCAGTGAGACCCTGTTTCAAAATAAAGAATAAAAAAAAAAATAGGGCTGGTGATGTCGCTCGGAGGTAAAATGTGCCTGAGTTCCATCCCCAGTACCACAATAAAATAAAATAAAATGACAAAAATATAGGGCAAGGGGTGTTGCGTCAAGATACAATGCTCCTGGGTTCTATCCCTGGTACTACTACTAAAAAAAACCAAAACTCAAAGGTTAGCTGATAAGTTGGGTCCCTCCCCTATGTGATCTCAAAGAGGAAGCCAGAAAAAGAGATATCGTGAGACTCCAGGTGCCTTGAGACTCCAAACATCGTGATGCTACAGATGTCGAGAGAATCAGCATGCCTATAGAACAGCGGCGCCTCCGATCCCACACGTGACTCAGCCGGCCGATCAGGACTATACGCAACTCTCCAGACACATGGCCAGTCGGGCCCTTCCCCCACGGCCAGCTGACTCTCCGGAGGGTACTGGGGTTGGGGCCTGATAAAACAGCAGTCTCTGATAACCCGTTTGGTGTTTTTACCTCCCTCCTAAACCCCCTAACTCTATTTTCAACATAACGTTAGCCAGATATGGGGGCACACACTTGTAATCCCAGTACTTGGGAGGCTGAGACAGGAGGATAGCAGATTCGCAGCTAGCCCTAGTAACTTAGTGAGGCACTCTACAACTTAGTGAGACCTTTCAAAATAAAGAATAAAATAGGGCTGGAGTTATGAATCAGAGGTAGAATGCCCCTAGATTCCATCCCCAGTACCACCAAAAAAAAAAAAAAAAAGAAAGAAAAAAGCCTCTATCCCCAGCATGGCAGAAAAGAGGGAGCATAATTCAGTAATAGAGTACTTTCCTTAGCATGCATGGGGCACTAGGTTTGATCCCCAGGAACCCCCATGAGAAAATAATAATGTACCAGTATTGGGAACGGCCTAGGAAGATTTGAGAAAGCTATGATTATTAATATATTTCAAAAATAATTGTGTCAAGATGGCAGCAGACCTGGAGAGAGAAAGGCTTGGCTTTGGTCAGGAAGCAAACAGCTATTGAAACTTAGATTGACTTAGCTACATGTAATTAGCAAGGCAATAGGAGAGGAGAACTAGGCCTTTCTCTAAAGACAGATCTACATGATTGGATAAGCTAAGATGGTAAGAGGGGTCGACCTTCATGAAAGGAGACACCCTGCCACACCTTGCTGAGGGAGGTACCTTACAGGGACATTCACTACGTCAGAGTCATGCAAACAAGTTGGAGGTCATGGGTATAAAACGTCCGGTCCACGTGTGATCCCTTTGGTGTATTCATTTGAGTCACCCCTCCATGCCAGTCTGGTATGGAGCTGTATTTCTGTTTTCTGTATTTCTATCTTTCTAATAAACTTCTTTAAATCTTCAGCAACTGTCCAAGCTATGCGTATTTATTCTTAGCTTAGGACAAGAACCCGCAGTAATTTTCTGTTTTTGGCCGTTTTGGGTTTTGTTATGGTTTGGGGAAAGTGTGTCCGGGACCCGAACAGGGGTCCCCGGGAACAGTTTCTCACAACTACATTCTCCCCAATCCGTAACAAATAATTATTATTATTTTTTGCAGTACTGAGGATTGAACCTAGGGGGGCATTCTACCTCCGAGCTACACCCCCAGCCCTCTTTTTTAGTCTTTATTTTAATTTTTATTTATTTATTTTTTGCTGCACTGGGAATAGAACCCAGGGGTGTTCTATCTCCAAGCTACACCCCTGGCCCATTTTCTATTCTTTATTATGAAACAGAGTCTCACTGAGTTGCAGAGGGCCTCACTAAATAGCTGAGACTCTGCGAACCTGGATCCTTCTGTCTGAGCCTCCCGAATGCTGGGATTACAAGTGTGGGCCATCACACCCAGCTAATGTTTATTTTGATACAGGGTCTTACTGAGTTGCAAAGGTCCTAAATAGCAGAGGCTGGCCCTGAACTGCAACCCTCCTTTCTCAGCCTCCCAAATACTGGGATTACAAGCATGGGCTACCACACCAGGCTGCCCGAGATAATGATAATAATAAAAATGTTAAGATGTTGATCTAAATAACAAATATAGACCCCCAACTCACACCTACTTTGTTCATTAACAATTTAAATGTTCTGGTCCAATGAAACTTCTCTGCAGACTAATTGTAAATGTAAGCTGCCCATTTGAGATGAAAGAAATGTTTAAGAATATCCGATAATGAAAATAATGTAAATGATGAAACCGGACTAACCCAAGGTCTATGTGTAAGATTGTATGGGCGTGTGTGTGTCCAGTAGCATAGAGACACGCCGAGATCCATAATAAGTTATGAGAGGCTTTATTCGTGGGGGATCAGCCTCCAGCCCCCGCGTGGCCGCGGGGGCCGGTGGCGGGCGGGAGAATGCCTCCCTCCCTCTCCGGGTCCTCTCTGAACTCTGCTCTTCCGGACCGGGAGGCCTGGTCCCCTCCCGGAATCGCAGAGCTCCGCCTCCTAGCTTCCGGCCCTGCCCCAACCTTACATTCTGACCTCTTTGACTCAGGGGTGCAGAAGGGCTTTGACTAAGGGGTGCAGAAGGATGGAGTTTTTGCTCATCTAGCGGCTTCATGCTGAGACTGGGCGACGTCAGTCAAGGGCCCCAGTCAAAGGCCCCAGGTCGGGAGAAGTCGGAATTTGAGCTGCCGGAAGGGAGCAGGTGGCTGTGGTCGCAGCGAGAGTTGGAGGTTACCCTGGAGAGCTCGGTGGCCGGTTTGCTTTGAGGAGACTAACAGGCAAGGTGCTATTAAAGAAAAAGAAAATTGTGAGAGCGGAACCCAGGCTGGGCAGAAGCCCTTTTAGACGCAAGGCAGTCACTAGATCTACTAACTTAAATAGCAACATTTTCCTGAGGAGAGCGTCTATCGCCCCTTTAGCAGTTTTTCATTAGACCAGAGTTATTAATAGCAGCAACTCCCGAAGCAGACCCCACACCACTCTTTTTAGCATTGAGTGAGTATGGATTTGTCTGGTTAAACACCTGTCACTGCCTTGGGAGCATCAGTTACCCATTTTAGAAGTTTAATACTTAGGCAATTTGGCATCCGAGGAGAAAGAGCACCATAGTATGTAAACAAGTGGACCTGCTAAAATATAAACATCAAAGAGAGTTATGTCGAAAGAAACAAAGTTTAGTGGATCCCAACACCGTGTAAGAGGATTTGTCCCTGGAGCTGTTGTAACAGAGCCCTTTTAGATATGGCCTAAGCTGTGGGCAGAGGCTGGAGGGCTTGCCTCATCATCCTGAACCAAGACTTGAGAAGGAAACTAAGGCCTGAAAGATCGAGCAGGCCACCAAAGAGGAAATTGGCTTACCCTGTACCTGCAGTTTCCCTGGGCCCGCAAGGAAGATGGAGGAAGGAGGACGAGGGATTCCAGGAGCTATCAGTCCTTGGTCAGACCAAATAGGGCCAGCGGCGGGTCCTTGTCCAGAAGGGTAGACCCCTTGTAGTGAGGTACCTGAGGTCCACCGCTTTTTAAAGGATACTCGCCTTCCAATGGCCATATACTCCACACCTGAAACAGGCTCCTGGAGGTGGTTGTTTTTACTGTCGTCCTCTCCTGGGTGGCGCTTGCCACCCGGAGGGCTGACCTTCCTCCTCCAGCCTCAGGGCTGCAATCAGGGCCTGGGACTGTAAGTCCGCCATCTGACGAAGATGGAGAGTACGCTCCGCTTCGGCCTGTTCCTCTCTGGAATTAAAGACTTTAAATGCCATGTTCATCAAGTCTCGAATAGGAGTCTGTGGGCCATCCTCAACTTTCTTTAGTTTTTTCCGAATGTCAGGAGCTGATTGCCCAATAAAATGAGTGGCCAATATGATCGAGCCTGCCTCAGAGGATGGATCTAGACGGGTATAGCGCGTAAGGGCCTCTCGTAACTGATTAAGAAAAACTGCTGGGTTTTCATTTGGACCCTGGGTGATTTCCCTGAGCTTATCATAATTAACTGCCTTATGAGAAGCATCTCGCATACCATCAAGAAGACATTGTATCATATAATTTCTCATTTCTATTCCCTCCTTTACATTATAATTCCAATGGGGCTCCTCAGATGGAATTGCAGCCGTACCAATAGGAAGCCCTGGATCTGTTAAATGACTCTGGTCAGCCCTCTCTCTGGCTGCCTTCAGGATCCGATCACGTTCGTCTGGAGTTAGAGAAGAGGTTAGAATGACATGCAAATCCCGCCAAGTTAAATCATATGCCTGCACAATATGTTGGAATTCCTTGATAAAAGCAGAAGGATTGGTAGAAAAGGATCCCAGTCTCTTTTCCAGTTGAGTGAGGTCAGGAAGGGAAAAAGGAACATGGACCCGGACCACCCCTTCAGCTCCAGCCACTTCGCGAAGTGGGGCCAGGAGAGAGGAAGATGGGGCTTGTAACCCAGCTGGGTCAGACCCCGGCCCCCATGTTTTATTGCAAGATGGCTGCTGTGGGTCCGCAGAATTGTAAGCCTGTGACCCAGAATGGCCACCAGGTGGCGCCTGTGAGTTGTCACGTGGTGTCCAAGATGGCGGCTGTGGCTGGCTGGATTAGGCAGCAGTAGAACTGGTAGAGGGAGAAAACAGAAAATGCAGCCGCCAGAAGGGCTGTAAATATTCGAGGTCACACCATTTTGCTGAACGCGTGCAATATTCACTGAGAGCCATCAGCGTCCTAGGATTTAGCGTGCCCCTGGCAGGCCATCGAGTATTATTGGGTAGATCATATGTCAGCCAGATCTTAGTACAAAGGGAAATAAGTCTCTCTGGGAACAGTTCCCCTGAGAATCCAAGAGCCTGCAGATTATATAACACACGGCCCAGCGGGAATTGAGAATCGATCTCAATCTTAGATGGCTGACTTCCTCCCATGAGTTGTAAGTGGGCGAGAACAAAGGCAGGAAACTCCAGCGTCCCAGGGCCCTGCCTAGTTCGGTATAGAGTAGGTGTGACCGAGAAAAGACGTCTCTTTGTCTCTTTTACACACCTCGCAATCGTCCAGGACGATTGGAGAACTGGAGGATACCGGTATACCGGGTTAATAGCAGTCAGTCAGTCAGAACCCTCCGAGTTAGGCGGAACCCACTTAGTTCCTTAAGAGGAAGCTTGCCGCTGAGAGATGGTGCTGTGGAGATCTGGCCTGGAGATGGCTGCGAAAAGTTTTTTAAAAATGGCCGCCGACTCCTAGGATTGGTTAGGAATGGAAAATGGGCGGGAATAAAGATGGCGGGGCCTCCAGTGAGGCCGAGGTGGGAGGGGTTAAAGAAACATGGCGGACCTCCAGCGAGGCCATGAGGTGGGAGGGGTTAAAGAAACATGGCGGCTCCCCAGTGATTACACGTGGGCCAAAGATGGCGGGCCAGAGCTTGCGGCCTTACCCCCCACAGTGATCCCATTTGGGTGCTTACCGAAATGGCCAGGTCCGGGCAGCGGGGGTGGGCGGGCATAGGGTGAAGGAATCGGCAGGAGCAAGGGATATCAGCAGAGAGCGGGCGCAGGGGCCTGCGCCATCTGGCAGGCAGGGGTGGGCGGGTCTAAGCACGCCAGGCGCATAGAAAGCATGTGCAGCACAGGCTGGAGTTGGCGGGTCGGGGGAGAGAGGTCCGCGGGGGGCGCGGGCCTGCCCCAGTGATGAGAGCGGCGCGCGCCGGCAGCTCAGGCCCATCCTGGGTCCACGGTCGCGGTGGCGCGGTCCTCGGGCACGCGCACGGCGGTGCAGGCGCCCAGAGTGGCGTGGGCGCGGCGCCATACAAGCGGTGGGCTGGCGGCTGGTGGCTCGGGGCCGCGGGCGTGCTCACGCGGCGCGGCTCGGACCCAGGCACAGCCGGGGTGCAGCCGGGGCGCAGCTCGGGCCGCAGGCGCGGGGCGGGCGGGCGGCGCGGGCGCCCATTACAGCAGAAGGGGCTCAAGCCGCGGCGTGCCGCGGGCGGGCGGGTGCTGCGGCCCATCCCAGCAGAGGCGGCGCCGCGTATCTTTTTTCAGCAGTTTGCAGAAGTCCGCGGGCCGGGCGGGCGGGCGCGCAGAGGCTGCGCATGTAGTTAAATAAGCTGAGAGTCCAGTAAGCGCAGATCCAAGCCAGGTCCCATAAGTCCGGTACGAGTTTCGGCACCAAAATGTAAGATTGTATGGGTGTGTGTGTGTCCAGTAGCATAGAGACACGCCGAGATCCATAATAAGTTATGAGAGGCTTTATTTGTGGGGGATCAGCCTCCAGCCCCCGCGTGGCCGCGGGGGCCGGTGGCGGGCGGGAGAATGCCTCCCTCCCTCTCCGGGTCCTCTCTGAACTCTGCTCTTCCGGACCGGGAGGCCTGGTCCCCTCCCGGAATCGCAGAGCTCCGCCTCCTAGCTTCCGGCCCTGCCCCAACCTTACACTATGGGCTGCAGTTCTATGAATCTTCAGGTTAAGGACCATCTGGCCACTAGAACTGGAAATACTCTACTACAATGGCCATATTGCCCTCTTTCCTGAACCGCATTTATTACTGGAGATTAACTTCATGGCCTGGTCTCAGAGACAAAATGAAACTCCAGAGGCTAAAAGTAGAATATGCAGGTCTTTCTTAAATCATTGATGATAGTCCAGGTGTCAGTTTCCCAAGGTAATGGACCCCAAACAAAGAGGAGTTCACATGATTCTTTTTTTTTTTTTTTTTGCGGGTTTGGGGATGTAACTCAGGGGCATTTGACCTCGGAGCTACACCTCCTGCCCTATTTTTTATTCTTTATTTTTTGAAACAGGGTCTCACTAAGTTTCAGAGGGCCTCACTAAGTAGCCGAGGCTTTCTGCGAACTGCGATCCTCCAGTCTCAGCCTCCCGAATGCTGGGATTACAAGCATGAGCCACCACGCCCAGCTCACATTATTCTTAAACCCTCAGTCTCTCACTTTGGAGAGAGAAAGGGTAAGCACGAGATTTATTACACCTAGCATAAGCAAGATACATAAAGCAGGAAAGGCGGTCAAGTAACATACCATCCCACAGCTCTCTCTAGCCCCTGATAGACACTCCCTTGTTTACATTAGAAAGAGGCCGTCAGGCATGAGTCTAGGTTGCCTAGGAAACCACTCTCTTATCATTTGAAAGTGTCTGCTCTATTGTTCTCAAGTATCTAGAGAAAGGGGTTGGGTAATTTTTACTTTTTCCCATCTTAGGTCTAAATTTCTAAGGCTATGACTGGGTTTCCTACCTCGCATTTATTTTGGCCCCACATGAGTTTGCCTTAGTTTATTCCTCTTTCTTTGTTTTTGATTTGTTTTGTTTTGTTTTTGTACTGTATATAACAGTGGAAACAGTTACAGGGACCCTGTTGGGCTCCAAAACTTAACGGTGAGATATAGCAGCAGGTTCTTGTTCTGAGCTATGTATAGAAAACAGTAGCCCAAACTCTTTTGCTGTAGCTTAAGTGATTTTATTATACAAAGATGGAAAGATAGTGTTACGGTGAAATATGTTACAGATTGGGAGAATATGGTTTTTTAATGTTATGGTTGTGGGGAAGCTGTTCCCGGGGACCCCCGTTAGGATCCCAGACACAATTTCCCTCAAACCACAACAAAACCCCCCAAAAAACCGAAAAGCAGAAAAACCACGGGTTCTTGTCCTGAGCTAAGGGTCAATATACTTTAGCCTGGACTCTTGCTATAGATTTAAAGAAGTTTATTAAAAATATAGAAATACATGCCGGGCGTGGTGGCGCACGCTCGTAATCCCCGCACTTGGGAGGCAGAGACAGGAGGATCGCGCAGGTTCGAAGCCAGACGCGCGCGCTGGCTTAGGAGACCCTGTTTCCAAATAAAAATGTAAAAACAGGTCTGGGAGTGTAGCCCGGAGGTAGAAGGGCTTCCAGGAACCCCAGTACCACCAAAAAAAAAAAAAAATATATATATATATATATATATATACAGAAGATAGTTACAGTCCCATGCAAATGGCATGGGGGGTGGGGTTCGAGCCAATTCACCACCCAAAGATACAGCACATGGACCGGACTTTTTATACCCATGACCTCCATCTTGTTTATGTAATTCTGACTTAGTAAACATCCCTGTAAGGTTCCTTCCCCAGCAAGGTGTGGGAAGGTGTCTCCTTTCAGGAAGGTTGACCCTTCCTACCATTTTAGCTAGCTTATCTAATCATGTAGATCCGTCTTTAGATAGAGAAAGGCCTAGTTCCCCTCCTATCGACTTGCTAATTACTTTTCACTAAGTCAATCTAAGTTTCAGTAGCTGTTTGCTTCCTGATCGAAGCCAAACCTTTCTCTCTCCAGGTCTGCCATTTTGACACAATTATTTCTGAAATATATCTATTAATAATCAGAGCTTTCTCAAATCTTCCTAAGCCATTCCCAATACTGGTACAGATAGGACATAGCTTAGAGCAAAGCACTAAGCCATAAAGGGTGACAAAGTAGGGTGACTTGAAAAGAAGTCACCAAAGTCTTTTGGATGAAAGAACAGTTTTATACCAAGTCTTCTGATCAAACTAGATTCCCCCCCTTCTCAGGGGCAGATCTTCTGATGTGGGGATTCCTTCCTGTAGGCCTGTCCTGTGTCTGGTAGAGACCCCAAGCCTTTTGTTACACCCCAAAATGTGTTAATTGATTATCTCTGATAAGTTGGGTCCTGCACTCGCGTGACTTTGTGTCACATGACCTCTGCAGGGCAAGGGAGGGGCCGAACCCCCCGCAAGAATTGGGCATTCCTGCGAGTAAAACCCCCATCTCGTGAGATGAATGCCTTGAAAAGGAGAGCCCGCGTCCTCTAGCTTCGGACTGCAACGACGACTACCTCCAGGAGCCTGCCTGAAGTGTGGCCAGGAGGGCCACTGGAACAGTGCCCTTGGAAAAGGCCCTCACCTGTTCAAGCCTCCTCAAGCGCACATCACTAAGCTGTCCAGGGTAACCTCCAATTCACACTGCAGCTATGCACCCACCTGCTCCCCCTTCTGGGGGACTGGACTCCCGACTCCTCCTGGCCTGGGGCCCCTGACGATGCCCCCCTTGACAGCAGGAAGAAGCTAGAGGGTCCAATCGTCATCTGTTATCCCTACCATCAAAAGGCCGGGATGATAAGTTGGGTCCTGCACTCGCGTGACTTTGTGTCACATGACCTCTGCAGGGCAAGGGAGGGGCTGAAACCCCTGCAAGAATTGGGCATTCCTGCGAGTAAAACCCCCATCTCATGAGATGAATGCCTTGAAAAGGAGAGCCCGCGTCCTCTAGCTTCAGACAGGCGCGCGGGCCCCACGGTGCCTCGCCCTGATCCCCGGGAGAGCTGTGCCATTAAAACTTTACATGCCACGTGTACCAGACCTCTCTCGTGTTTTTCACACTCTGCCGTACTCACATTATTTTTTATTTTACTCGCATAATTTTTTATTTTACTTAACAATCTTTTGAAGACTTATGGCATCCCCCCACATCTTTGGAGAAGTTTGCTTGTTTTAAAAATGTAAAATACCCTGGGCTTCCTCTGTTTTCTTGCTAATCACCCTTGGTGCCTGGAACTCTGCAGGGTCCCTTCCCTGTCTGAGTGCCTGCCCTGTTTCCAAGCTATGGCTTTCTAGTACCAAAGTTATTTTTGAAGCCATTGCCCAATACCAGCACATTAATACATTTTGAGGTCTTTTCCCAATACCAGCTCACTGGGGATCAAACTTAGGAGCATTCTACCTCTGAGCTACATCCCCAGCCCTATTTTATTTTTATTTGGAGATAGGGTCTTGCTAAGTTGATGAGTCTCACTACTTGCTGAGACTATCCTTGAACCTTTAATATTTCTTCCGTCTTAGCCTCCCAAGTACTGGTGTTACGGATTGGGAGAGTATGCTCGTGGGGAAACTGTTCCCAGGGACCCCTGTTAGGGTCCTGGACACCATTTCCCTCAAACCACAACAAAACCCCAAATGACAAAAAACAGAAAATTACCGCAGGTTTTTGTCCTAAGCTAAGAAATTTATTTATGCATAGCTTGGACAGTTGCTGAAGATTTAAAGCAGTTTATTAAAAGATAGAAATACAGAGGATAGGTACAGTTCCATACCAGACTGGCATGGAGGGGTGACTTGAATGAATACACCAAAGGGATCACACGTAGACTCCACCTTTTTATACCCATGACCTCCATCTTGTTTGCGTAATTCTGACGTAGTGAACGTCCCTGTAAGGTACCTCCCCTTACCCAGTAAAGTACCTCCCCCAACAAGGTGTGGCAAGGTGTCTCCTTTCATGAAGGTGGACCCCTCCTACCATCTTAGCTAGCTTATCTAATCATGTAGATCTGTCTTTAGATAGAGAAAGGCCTAGTTCTCCTCTCCTATTGACTTGTTAATTACTTTTAGCTATGCTAATTTACATTGGAATAGTTGCCTGCTTTTAGGCAGAAACCAAGTCCTTGCACAGATTTACCCCTCACCCAATTTTTGAAATATATTAATAATCATAGCTTTCTCAAATCTTCCTAGGTCAGTCCCAATATTGGTACACTGGGATTACAGATGTATGCCACCACACCCAGCACTTCTTCTTCTTTGTTCCAAAGGTAATCCACCTCTGGGGCAACAAATGTATTTTTTCCTTAGGTTGTTGTGCTTTATATTTTTAATTAAATATTTAGGTTTTAGTTTGAATTAATAGTATAGATGCGTTAAGATGTTTTGGATTAATATGGTGTGATTAATAATTTAGAGTGTTTTTAGAGAGTGTGCTTTAATAGAGTTTTAGCCCAGCCCTGAATAATACTGACTCCATTTTAGAGCCTGTCTCCATCTTAAAGTTCTAAAAAGTCAGGCATGCCGGGCGTGGTGGCACACGCTTGTGTTCCCAGTGCTTGGGAGGCTGAGACAGGAGGATCACGCAGGTTCAAAGCCAGCCCCAGTTACTTAGCGAGGCTCTCAGCAACTTAGTGAGACCCTGTTTCCAAATAAAGTATAAAAAGGGTCTGAGAGTGTAGACTGGAGGTAGAAAGCCCCTGGGTTCCACCCCTAGTACCACTAAATAAATAAATAAATAAATAGTCAGGCAAAAAGTGGGAAAAGTTTGCAAGAAGGGGACACCATTTCCCTCAAACCACAACAAAACCCAAAACGACCAAAAAACAGAAAAAAACCGCGGGTTCTTTTCCTGAGCTAAGGATAAATATGCATAGTTTGGACAGTTGCTGAAGATTTAAAGAAGTTTATTAAAAAGATAGAAATACAGAAAATAGTTACAGCTGGGGAGGGTGGTCCGGGCCAACTCACCACCCCCAAGATACAGCACGTGGACCAGACTTTTTATACCCATGACCTCCATCTTGTTTTCCTAATTCTGAAGTAGTGAATGTCCCTGTAAGGTACCTCCCCCAGGAAGGTGTGGCAAGGTGTCTCCTTTTACAAAGGTCGAAGGTCAACCCCCTGCTGCATCCTCTCTAGACTATCTTGTAGATCTGTCTTTACAAAGAGGAAGCCCTAGCTCGCCTTTATTGACTTGTTAATTACTTTTAACTACGTTAATTTACATTGGAATAGCTGCCTGCTTTTAGGCAGAAATCAAGTCCTTTCTTTACCCTGGTCTGGCGCCATTTTGACACAATTATTTTTGAAATATATTAATCAGAGCTTTCTCAAATCTTCCTAAGCCATTCCCAATACTAGTACAGGTACACCGCAACAAGGTTACTGGAGAAAAAAATAATTGCTAAACCTGTGATTTTTCTGGTTACTGCATATATATGCTCTTTTTTTTTTTTCTTTTCTGTACTGGGTATGGGAACCAGAAGCATTCTCCCTCTGAGCTACACCTCCAGCCCTATTTTTTTATACTTTATTTTGAAACAGGGTCTCACTAAGTTGCAAACGGCCTTACTAAGTAGCTACGGCTATCTGTGAACCTTGATCCTCCTATCTCTGTCTCCCAAAGTACCAGTACTGGGAAAGAGTTCCAATTTTATTTTATTTATTTTTTATTTATTTATTTATTTATTTATTTGGTGGTACTGGGGTTCCTGGAAGCCCTTCTACCTCCGGGCTATACTCCCAGACCTCTTTTTACATTTTTTTATATTTGGAAACAGGGTCTCCTAAGCCAGCGTGCGCGGCTGGCTTCGAACCTGCGCGATCCTCCTGTCTCTGCCTCCCAAGCGCGGGGATTACAAGCGTGAGCCACCACGCCCGGCAAGATTTAAATATATCTTTGGTAGTAAAGAATGTCAGGAGCTTCAGGAAAAAGGGCCTTTTTACATTTCTAAAGAGAGGCAAGGTTCCTCAAGGATGTGAGGAAATCCCAGATTCCAGAGAAGCAACTTAACACATTTTGGAGTGTAACAAAAGGTGTGGAGGTCTGTGCCAGAGACAGAGCTGCCCCCCCTTCTTCAGAGGGGGGCGATCAGGCTGGGATGGAGACAGAACAGATACCTTGGTTAGAGATAGGGCAGCACATCTACATATCAAAAGACCTGCCCCAGGTCTGGTAGGGCTGGCTGTAAGAATGGTCCACGTGTTTTGTACTTTGGTGAATTAGTTCGATACTCCCCCACCCCTGTGTCATTTCCTAATGGCATTGGGCTGTAACTGTCTTCTGTATTTCTATCTTTGTGTGTGTGTGTGTGTGTGTGTGTGTGTGTGTGTGTGTGTGTGTGGTACTGGGGTTCCTGGAAGCCCTTCTACCTCTGGGCTACACTCCCAGAACTATATTTCATATTTTTATTTGGAAACAGGGTCTCTTAAGCCAGTGCGGCTGGCTTTGAACCTACGTGATCCTCCTGTCTCTGCCTCCCAAGTGCGGGGATTACAAGCTGTAGGGGTGCTGGAAAGCAGGCTGGAAGAAGTGCTTTCCCCCCCTATATGAGAAGTTAACTAGAGAAGTCTTCTCCCATATTAGGATTAGAAATAAGGTATTAAAATATAGTTAAGATAGAAGTAGGGTAGGATTGGAAATAAAATCAAGATCCATCCAAGGACAAGGGTAGGGGACCCACAAGGTCAAAGCCTCTAATCTCCAGCTTGCCGGCCAAGGTCTTTGTAAATGGGACCCCATCCCCATATCTCTGAGCTAGATCAGCAAACAAGGCCAGGCTAATCTGCTCTCCAGTGCAGAGATAATCTGTTCTTCAGTGCAGAGATAAGCCTGGCCCAGCCAAGGTGGGTGGGAAAGGCAGAGCAGGCTCTGACGTGTGTGGATGCATGTTTTAAAATTATTGGTTGTACTTGTTTGTCCTTGTATCTGATTGGTTGTATTCTAAGGTTGGCGGGCTCTGACGTGTGTAACCACTCCCTCATGTGTAACCACTCCCTCCTAGGGTTATAAAATTCAGAGCATGGAGTGGGGAGGGGTCGAACCTCGGCCATAGTGTCTTGGTCTCGACCCCTGGCTAGCCGGGACAATAAACCTCGCTTGCATTTTTACATCTCTTGTGAGTCCTTCGATATTTGGGTTGGTGGGCAATTCTTGGACCCTTCAAAGCGTGCGCCACCACATCCGGCTGTATTTCTATCTTTTTAATAAACTTCTTTAAATCTTCAGCAAAAGTCCGGGCTAATGTATATTTATCCTTAGCTCAGGTAAGAACCCGCGGTTTTTCTGTTTTGGGTTTTTTTGTGTTTTGAGGGAAATTGTGTCCGGAACCCTAACAGGGGTCCTTGGGGACAGTTTCCCCAAAACCATAACACATTCTCAAACCATAACACCCAAATGCTGGAATTACAAGCACAGGCCTCCACACCTGCTATATATGGGCTTATTAATCATGTTCAGCAACTGTCCAAGCTATGCATATTTATTCTTAGCTTAGGACAAGAACCTGCTGTTTTTCTGATTTTGGTCATTTTGGGTTTTGTTATGGGTTGGGGGAAAGTATGTCCGGGACCCTAACAGGGGTCACTGGGAACAGTTTCCCCACAACCATATTCTCCCAATCTGTAACATATAGCATGGGATATAAAACAAATTTTAGTTACTCCTAAACAGCTTGTTCAGACGTGCCAGCATATAGCATCAAAAATTTGTCTGGCAACTGGGCTTGGTGGTGCACACTTGTAATCCCAGCATTTGGGAGGCTGAGACGGGAGGATTGCAGTTCAAGGACAGCCTCAGCTGCTTAGTGAGGCCCTTTGCAACTCAGATCCTTTTTCAAAATTAAGAATAAAAAGTTGGGCTGGCAGGATAAGAGCCTGCTGAGGGATTAGGCCGGTGCTGGGGCCAGCGAGGCTGGCACCAGAGCCTGCCAAGAGGCAAGGCTGGTACTGGGGCCTCCGAGGCCGGGACTGGAGCCTGCCTAGGGGTTAGGCCGGAGCTGGGGCCAGTGAGGCCGGCATCGGAGCCTGCCGTGAGGCAAGGCTGGTGCTGAGGCCTCCGCGGCCGGGTTCGGAGCCTACCTTGAGGCAAGGCCGGTACTGGGGCCTCCGAGGCCAGGATAAGAGCCTGCCGAGGGGTTAGGCTGGTGCTGGGGCCAGCGAGGCCGGCATCGGAGCCTGCCGTGAGGCAAGGCCGGTACTGGGACCTCCGAGGCCAGGATAAGAGTCTGCCGAGGGTTTAGGCCGGTGCTGGGGCCAGCGAGGCCGGCATCGGAGCCTGCCGTGAGGCAAGGCCGGTACTGGGGCCTCCGAGGCCAGGATAACAGCCTGCCGAAGGGTTAAACCGGTACTGGGGCCAGCAAGGCCAGCATCGGAGCCTGCCGTGAGGCGAGGTCAGCATCGGAGCCTGTCATGAGGCATGGCCAGTGCTGGGGCCTCCTAGGCCGGGAGCGGAACCTGCCGAGGGGTTAGGCCGGTGCTGGGGCCAATGAGGCCGGAATTGGAGCCTGCCGTGATGCTAGGCCGGTCCTGGGGCTTCCAAGGCCGGGATTGGAATCCTGCCAAGGGGTTAGGCCGGTGCATGGGCCAATGGCCAGCATCGGAGCCTGCCGTGAGGCAAGGCCACTCCTGCGGCCTCCAAGGCTGGGACCGAAGCCAGCTGAGGGGTTAGGCTGGTGTAGGGGCCAGTGAGACCAGAACCGGGCCTCCCATGAGGCAAGGCCGCTGCTTGAGCCAGCGAGGTCTGGATCAGTCCACTGAGTAGCCAGGCGAAGCTGTCCTCGAACTGCTATTCGATCTCATTCTCCCAAATGCTGGGATTACAAGCATGCGCCACCACGCCCGGCTTTCCCTTTTTAGTTTTATTTTGAAACAGAGTCTCTCTGAGTTGCTCAGGGTCTTGCTGTGTTGTTGAGGCTGTCCTCGAACCTGTTGTCCTCTTATCTCAGCCTCCCAAGTACTAGGATCACAGTCATATGCCACCATGCCTGGCCTCTTACCCTCTGTTGTGATGCAGGCCATGTCTAGTGTCTCCTTCAGAGCGCTTATATTCTCTTGTCCCCGTGTTATAGAATCCTGGGGCTCTAAGGAAAGGAGCAGTCCTATCCCCAGGAGTCAGGGACAGAGACAATTCTGAATTCTCTGTTAACAGTGCTTGACCGGAATTGTCCCATCCTAACGACCTTAGATACTGGACAACTGAAACCAATGCCTTAGTCTAGCCAGTGAGTTCATCCTATGTCTGCCCTTGTTTCGTAATCATTGCCCTGAACAGGAACGACACAAACTGTCCTGTATTCATCTCTTCTTTATTATTTTCCACTCTTTATGCCCAGTGCAGAATACTTGTATGAAAGCCTGAGAAGTAGGGAGGTGACATTGGGTTGAGTCCAGATCCTAAAAGTCTGCATAAAGGCCCTCAAAGCGTGATGAGGAGTCTACCGGGCTCCGTCACGCTCAGCTCAGAGACGGTTCTGTGGTTGGGGAGCTGGCCTCATAGGGATTCTTCACCAGCTTGGCACACCGAAAAATCATCACGACTAGAAACACAATCAGAAGCACAACGAAGGCAATGGCAAAGCCTTTGTCCACATCCACGCTGCTGGACGACCTCGGATCTTCCATGGCGACCAGCACCTCTCCACAGGTTTCAGCTGTAGCTACCTCCTCAGGTATTTCTTCACATTTACGATAGTCCTAGGCAAAAGAGGTAAAGCAAGCTTAGTGAGTATGTGTATCCTCCTCAGCATCTCTCACACACACACTCACACACACACACACACACACACACACACACACACACTAATAATACTATGTAGAAACAAATAAATGCCAAGTCTTAAGCTGGGCATGGTCTCAGTTTTGGGCATGGTCTCAGTTTTTCCCAAATACATTACAGGTGTGAGCTATGATGCTCAGCCTGACCTTTAAAATATTAAATCTGGTGGTGGCGCACGCTTGTAATCCCAGCATTGGGAGGCCGAGACAGGAGGATCGTGGTTCACGGCCAGCCTCAGCTACTTAGTGAGGCCCTGTGCAACTCAGTGAGACCCTGTTTCCAAATAAAGAATAAAAAACAGGGCTGGGGGTAGCTTGGAGGTAGAATGCCCCTGGGTTGCACCCCAGTACCCCCCAAAATAAGAATAAAAATAGAATAGGGGTGTAGCCCAAGGTAGAATGCCCCCGGGTTCCATCCCCAGTACCTCAAAAAAAAAAAAAAAAAAAAAAGGCTGGGGTTATGGCTGGGACATATAGAATTCCTCTGGGTTCAATCCTCAGTACCACCACCAAAAAAATAAGAGTTGTTCTTTAAGGACCCATTTGTAAGGCAATCCTTCTAAGACTAGGGGAGAGAAAACTGGTCTGGAGCGCCTCCTGTTGGCTAGAAAATGTGGGCTGGCTGATTGGTAGGTACTTGTACTACCCTTAAAGAATATATGTATAATTAATAATTAATATATATTACATTATTCATGTGTCTTATCTTTTCTACGGTGCTCTTTCAGAGCAAGGTCATATGCTTTTTTGTGTTCCAAGTTGCAATGGTTTCTCACTCTATATCTATTAATTTTCTTTTGGGCCTATTTCAAAAATATCTCTCCAATCAATTGCCTTTTCTTTATTCCTATTTCCAACACTATACTGCTTCAGGCCATCGAATGCCAGGCTCCTATAAATACCCTTTGGTTTCCTGAAAACTTTTATTCCTCTCCAAACCAAAAAATGATTTTTAATAAATGTAAATTGATCTGGGGTGATTAACATCCTTCAGCAACTTCCCAGTTATCTGTTTTTTTTCTCTTTCTTTCTTTCTTTCTTTCTTTTTTTCTTTCTTTCTTTCTTTTTTTCAGTACTGGGAATTGAACTCAGCGGCATTCTAACTCTGATCTAAACCCCTGGCCCTATTTTTTATTCTTTACTTGGAAACAGGGTCTACACTGTGGAGGACCTCACTAAGTAGCTGAAGCTGGCTGCGAACTTGTGATCCTCCTGTCTCAGCCTCCCAAGTGCTGGGATTACAGGCGTGCACCACCACGCCCGGCTAGAGAGCTTGCTTGGTTCCTGAGACTGGCCTCAAAAGTTCCATGCTCTTGTCTCAGCCTCTCAAGTACTAGGAACCTCCAAGCCTTTCCCACAATATTTTCTTTGCATTATTCTCCTCTTTCCACATGAGATAAACTATTAATATATTTCTTTTCTTTTTCCGTGTGTGGTAATGGGGATGAAACCCAAGGGCACTTTACCTCCAAGCTGCACTCCCAGCCTTTTTTTTTTTTTTTTTTTGTGGTACTAGAGATGGAACCCAGGGGCTTTCTTTTTTTTTTTTTTTTTTTTTTTGGTGGTACTGGGGTTCCTGGAAGCCCTTCTACCTCCGGGCTACACTCCCAGACCTCTTTTTACATTTTTATATTTGGAAACAGGGTCTCCTAAGCCAGCGCGCGTGGCTGGCTTCGAACCTGCGCGATCCTCCTGTCTCTGCCTCCCAAGCGCGGGGATTACAAGCGTGTGCCACCATGCCCGGCAACCCAGGGGCTTTCTAACTCTGGGCTATACTCCTAGACCTATTTTTAAATATTTTATTTGGAAATATGATCTAACTAAGTTGCTGAGAGCCTCACTAAGTAGCTGAGGCTGGCTTCGAACCTGTGTAATCCTCCTGTCTCAGCCTCCCAAGCGCGGGGTTTACAAGCGTGCGCTACCACGCCCGGCTCGCAGCCCTATTTTTTATTCTTTATGTTGAAATAGTTCTCACTAAGTTGTTAAGCGCCTTACTAAGTAGCTGAGGCTGTCCATGAACCTGTGCAATCCTCCTGTCTCAGCCTCCCAAGTACTAGTATGCCCGGATTAAAATATTAATTTTTCTGAGATTTTTTTTTGTGGTAGTGGGGATTAGATTTAGGAACATTCTACCTCTGACCTACAACTCTAGCTCTTTTCTTATGTTTTGTTTTTGAAATAGAGTCTTACCAAATTGCTGAGAATCTTGTTATGTTGATAATGCTGGCCTTGAACCTGTGATCTTCCTGTCTCAGTCTACCCAAATACTGGGATTATAGGCATGTGCCACCATGCCCAGCTCTCAGAAATATCTTTTATTTATATTCACTGTAATTTATTATAGTTACTTTAGAGTCTTTATTACCTGATAAAAAGGCAATCCTGTATGAGAGTAGGGACCATATCTGATTTTTTTTTCCGTTTTCCTTTTTTTCTCTTTTTCTTTTTACTTTTTTTTTTCTTTTTTTCTTTTTTCTTTTTTCTTCTTGGTGGTACTGGGGATGGAACCCGGGGGCATTCTACTTCCGAGCTACACCTCCTGCCCTATTTTTTATTCTTTATTTTGAAACCGGGTCTCACTGAGTTGCAGAGGGCCTCACTAAGTAGTAGCTGAGGCTGTCCGCGAACCGCCTCCCAAATGCTTGGATTACAAGTGTGTGCTATCACACCCAGTTTAGAAAAAACAATTGTAAAATTTGTATAAAACCAGCCAGCATATGACCCACACTTGCAATCCCAGTACTTGGGAGGCTGAGACAGGGATCGCAGGTTTGTGGCCAGCCTCTGCAATTTAGTGAGACCCTGTTTCAAATAAAAGAATAAAAAATAGGGCTGAGGGTGTAAATTGGAGGTAGAATGCCCCTGAGTTTAATCCTCAGTACCACAAAAAAGTAAATAAATAAATAAAATAAGATTTCTATAGAACCATGAAAACGTGAAAAGGTTGGTATGGTGGTGCACACGGTAATCCTAGTACTTATGAAGCCTCAGAAATTTAGCAAGACTCTCACCCACCTAGGGAGACACTGTTTCAAAATAAAAATATAAGCCGAGCCAGTTGGTGCACACTCTTAATCATAGCACTTGGGAGGCTGAGACATGAGGATTGCAGGTTTGCAGTCAGCCTCCACTACATAGTAGGCCCTCCGCAACTTAGTAAGACCTTGTTTCAAAATTAAAAAAAAAAAAAAAAAAAAAAGCCGGGCGTGGTGGCGCATGCTTGTAATCCCCGCGCTTGGGAGGCGGAGACAGGAGGACCTCGCAGGTTCGAAGCCAGCCTCAGCTGGCTTAAGAGATCCTGTTTCCAAATAAAATATAAAATAGGTCTGGGAGTGTAACCTGGAGGTAGAAGGCCCCTGGGTTCCATCCCCAGTACCACCAAACAAATAAATAAATAAATAAATATAATTTTTTGTGGTACTGGGGTTCCTGGAAGCCCTTCGACCTCCAGGCTACACTCCCAGACCTATTTTTATATTTTTATTTGGAAACAGGGTCTCTTAAGCCAGTGCGGCTGGCTTCGAACCTGTGCGATCCTCCTGTCTCCGCCTCCCAATCGCGGGGATTACAAGCGTGCACCACCATGCCCGGCAAATAAAAATAATTTTCAAAAAGGACTGGAGGAGTAGCCTGGAGGTAGAATTCTTCTGGGTTCGACCCTGAGTTCCACAAAATATAGATAAATAAATAAATTAATTAAATAATTTAGAATGCCCCATGTTCAGTCCCCAGTACCAAATCAAACCAAACAAAAACCAAAACAACTGAAAGCCAAAGCACATCTGAGCAAAAATAACAAAGCAGGAGATATTGTGCTATCTGACTTCAAAATATACTACAAAACTATAATAATCAAAACAGTGTGGTTTGGGAATAAAAACAGGCACATAGACAAACCAATGAAGTCGAAGTAAACCCTCACACCTTCAGTCAACAGTCAACAGATTTTGGCAAAGGTGCTAAGAACACACATTAAAAAACAGGGTTGGGGTCAGACAAAACCACAGATGGAGTCGGGCTTGGTCGCTTGGTCGCTTGTAATCCCAGTTCTTAGGAGGCTGAGACACGAGGATCTCAAGTTTGTGACCAGCCTTAGCTACTTAGTGAGGCCCTCGTATCCTACTGAGAACTTCTTTCAATATAAAGAATAAAAAATAGGGCTGCAGGTGTCGCTCAGAGCTAAAATGCCCCTGGGTTCCACCTCAGTATCGAAAGTAGAAAAAAACTAAAGAATGTAAGGTTATAGGATTGAAGAGAAGAGAGAATGTGAAGGAGGGAAACAGTTTGCTGATAGCCTCAGAGGTTCAGAGGAACGGAAACCTTCGGTGTTTGGAAAGTAGAAGGCAGCGAGTCTCTTTGAATTTTTTGTCTAGTTAAATCTGAATTCCTGGACCTTGAATCAAAGGTCTTCACTTATAGCTGCCAAATTCCAACAAGCTGATTGTGTGTGTGTGTGTGTGTGTGTGTGTGTGTGTGTGTGTGTGTGTGTGTGTACACTGTGTTGCTAGGGGTTGAATCCAGGGACATTCTACCCCCAAGGTACACCCTCTGACTTTTCTGTTTTTTTTTATTATGAAACAGTCTTGTTAAATTGATTGATGAGAATCTCAGCCGGGCGTGGTGGCACACGCTTGTAACCCCAGTCCGTGGGAGGCCGAGACCGGAGGATCATAAGTTCGTGGCCAGCCTCAGCTACTAAGTGAGGCCCTCCGTAATTTAGTGAGACCCTGTTTCTAAATAAAGAATAAAAGATCGGGTTGGGGTGTAGCTCAGAGGTAGAATGGCTGTCTCCTGGGTTTCATCCCTAGTACTACAAAAAAATTTTATTTAAATAAAAAACAAATTGATGAGAGTCTCACTAAGTTACTGAGGCCGTCCTGAAGGCAATCTCTGGCTAACAGGAGCAATCACAGGTTCCCCAGCTTATCTTGAAAAGAGACTAGGTCCAAACTAATTTTCTTCCAGATTAGAGTTTTACTTTTCCAAAACACTCTAATGAAATAAGCTTTTTACTTTCCCTAGTCCTTTCCTCCTCATCCGCCAAGCTTAAATGAAGGTGTTAGGAAATTCAGGACTGTTGGAATTTTTCCCACTTGAGGATGCTGGGTGTGGTGGCACACATTGCAATCCCAGGACCTGGGAGGCTGCAACAGGAGGATTGCAGGTTCGAGGCCAGCCTCAGCAACTTACCAAGACCTTCAGCAATTTAGTGAGTTCCTATTTCTTTTTTTCTTTCTTTTTCTTTTTTTCTTTTCTTTTTTTTTGGTGTTACTGGGGATGGAATCCAGAGGCTTTCTACCTCCGGGCTATACTCCCATACCTATTTTATACTTTATTTGGAAACAGGGTCTCACTAAGTAGCTGAGGCTGGCTTTGAACCTGTGTGATCCTCCTGTCTCAGCCTCCCAAGGGCAAGGATTACAAGCGTGTACCACCACGCCCGGCTCCTATTTCTTTTTTTTATATATACAAATTTTTTATTGAAAATAAATGGTATAGTCGGGCGTGGTGGCGCACGCTTGTAATCCCGGCATTCAGGAGGCTGAGAC